>NC_139239.1:32321777-32642157 GCF_977018435.1 Lepisma saccharinum | reverse complement strand
GCATGAGATGTACGAGGCTTATGAACCTCGACCTATAGAGTTGTACAATGGATGTTTTTTTTTTTTTAAGCATAGCGGTGTGTTTTTGCTTATTTCAATGTCATCGAGCGGGCATGTAAAGAAGGGGAGAGAAAAAAAAGAGGAGGAGGGGTTATAACGGATAATTCATATTTTGATTTCAATATTTTTGCTAGTCACGATTCACCTGCTATCTAGAAGGACACTGGACGATGGCTAAAAGCGAGTGAAGGAGAGAAATGTTATTTTTTTTATTTTTTTGATTGTGTGTGATGAAATAGTTTTAGATAATAATAGTAGGCTAATAGAATTGTAGAAAACGGCTGTATCGTGATGCGAGGCTGAAAGCAATTTCGAAAGCAGTCTCGGGCATCTTCGCGTTCAGCCAACAAGGAAAATGCACATGGAGGGCGCAACGGTATTGTCCATGGATGGTTTTTCTGAATAAACATACATATCAGTTTTTGCAGTCTCCAGATGGGACCGGAGCTTTTTGTTTTGGTTGGACAAGGGGGTTCAGATAAATGCATGGACATCAAAATAAAAGAAAAAAAATTTACTCCACCGCTCACATGTATTGAGTCTTCCAATAACACACCTCGCGGGGCGTACCTACATGTATGCAAAATATAGTTAATGTCTTATTTCTCGAACCTGTGGTCTGTAGATTTGCTTTTGTTGGCAACAGAAACAGAAAAAATGGCACCATGTTATTGTATACTGATATGGGTGTACTGTAATCATAACAATTTTTCTAGTTAAAAATCTATGTCGAAAAGCAATGTTGGGTGACTTGTCTGTGTTGGGTCTTATTAACAACTTCACAGCTGTACCTGCACAACTCATCGACTACAAGGCAATAATGTTAGGAAATGTGTGCATGGCTCCGAGAATACAATTTAAAATCACTAATGTGGCATGAACCCCCCCTTCACTTGTGTGTATTTGAATATGCGAAAATTAGACATTTTGAATAACCGAGGAGAACAATCACAAAAACAGCTTGCACCGGTATGACGTGTTCAAACTTCAGACGATTTTTGTTAATCTACAAAAGCCAAGTGCGAACGGAGATCACTACGAAAATTGGGAAAAAAGAAAGAAGCGAGGCTATTTCGGCTAATGGCAACGATGAGGATGAATAATGGTTGTTTTTGATAAAATTGACGAAGTCAATATGCCTAGCCTAAAATAAAATTCAACAATTAATGTTAAACATTTGCCACTCTGAAATGGCGACGGCTATCATCATAACATCACTTGTTTCTGGCCTGTCCATATTGGCCCTCTGATAGATGAACCGTATGTTTACCGAGGACCAGACGTAATCAAATATTTTTTTTTTGAAAAGATAGTTGAAGAGGTTGAGACCATTGGCAGCCTCTTATGTGAATCGAAACCAAATGCTCTTATTATCCAGCGATGAACTTCAATCTCACAATAACATTGAAACGTGTCCGGTGTGCGATCAAAGGTTTCACCGACGAGAACCGGAAAGTAATTTCATCATAATTATTTCACCGGAAACTACATCGGTGGAATCTGTAACATAATGTATTCATGTATGTGTTTGACAATCATATATCACTTACTAGAACAAATTTCATATTGTTTTCACTACGTGAGATGATATTTTATTTACATTTATGATGAAATAGAGGTTTGGGTGTAATAACAGTTTTTATTAATTAATTTAGAGATGTATTTTTTATTTGTTGAGTTAATGATTAGGTTAATTCGTTATTTCTCGCGAAAAAAAAGAGGGGACCACAGCTGAAAGAAAATACACAACTTGTATTATTGAGGTCAAGAGTTTGTTTTAACATCACTTTTTGCACACATAGGCTAATCACGACTCGGGATACGTTTAAAATGGAATCTGAAACATTGATTATGCGACCTGACTGGAACTCGGAATAGGACACACTGATTACAAGACGTCGATATATTACCACTTGGTAAGAAATTGTAGTGTTTCAATTCACACACACACACTCACAATTTAAAACAACTAAACTGATCGCAGGCCCAACTGGTGGCTGGCATACACAACTATCCATCCACCGGTCGTCTTCTGGGGCGTGTGTCTCGATGAGTGTCAACAACCTCCATTGTGAAGTAAAATCTGTAGGGGTAACATCACTCTCCAATTACAATGTTGGCAAACTTTCCAACTTCATCGTGAACGACGACAAAGGTATCGGCTACCTGATCAAAATTATCAACATGCTGCCTCCGAGATTCTGGAACGTTGCCGAAGGAAAGGGACTCGTGAACGACATCATCAACAAGTTATTTTTCGAGATGCATTTACTTGGCTACCAATACTGCGGACCGGGTACCAAACTCGAAAAAAGATTGGAGAGAGGAGACAAGGGTGTGAATCTGTTGGACGCGGCATGCAAAGATTACGATATTGATTACAACACGCACACGAATTTGGATGCACGTCACGAAGCAGACAAGAAATTGGAGCATGCCGCTTTCAGGAGGGTCATGAGCAGAGACGTTTCTTTGCGAGAAAAAGTTGCAGCATTGGGCACCACCATCGCCATGAACACGAAACAAAAATTTGGATGGGGAATCCTACCTAGAGTTATCTTTAACTGGCAACGAGGTGATCTTGGTCAGCACGACGAACCCTCAGCCGTTATAGAAGATATCTGAAACCAGCTTACACCAGTCATTCATAGCTCCCCCAATTTTCTCACGATGGTGGGTTGCTACCGGCCCTATACGTAGGCCGAATAAATTCCGACCAGAGCCGGATTCGAACCTATGCCGTCTCGCAGCGAACAATCTCAAGACGAGTGAACGCCGTAACTCGCTCAGCTACGGAGGACGACTCTCTCTCTCTCTCTCTACTCTTTCTCTAATTTTCATCATCATTGTTAAAATTAATCCAAGAGAAAATATATATTTTGTGTTGACATGGGAAATATGCAATAAAAAAATGCATGATCAATAGTTAAGGTCAAAATCTGAATAAACAGTGAGGGTGATACACGCAAGCTTCCAGGCATGTGATTTGCACAGAATTAAATATAAAATGAGAGATGGAAGGTTTTTGTTACTATTAGAATTTAAGGACGGAAAATATGTACAGCGAATGAATACTACGTTTGACTAATCGTGAAGATGAGTATTACAGTACGTTTTTATCGTTCTTATATAAACGTTGAAACGTTCTTATACGTTCTTAAACGTTTCAACGTTTATATAAGAACGATAAAAACGTACTGTAATACTCATCTTCACGATTAGTCAAACGTAGTATTCATTCGCTGTACATATTTTCCGTCCTTAAATTCTAATAGTAACAAAAACCTTCCATCTCTCATTTTATATTTAATTCTGTGCAAATCACATGCCTGGAAGCTTGCGTGTATCACCCTCACTGTTTATTCAGATTTTGACCTTAACTATTGATCATGCATTTTTTTATTGCATATTTCCCATGTCAACACAAAATATATATTTTCTCTTGGATTAATTTTAACAATGATGATGAAAATTAGAGAAAGAGTAGAGAGAGAGAGAGAGAGTCGTCCTCCGTAGCTGAGCGAGTTACGGCGTTCACTCGTCTTGAGATTGTTCGCTGCGAGACGGCATAGGTTCGAATCCGGCTCTGGTCGGAATTTATTCGGCCTACGTATAGGGCCGGTAGCAACCCACCATCGTGAGAAAATTGGGGGAGCTATGAATGACTGGTGTAAGCTGGTTTCAGATATCTTCTATAACGGCTGAGGGTTCGTCGTGCTGACCAAGATCACCTCGTTGCCAGTTAAAGATAACTCTAGGTAGGATTCCCCATCCAAATTTTTGTTTCGTGTTCATGGCGATGGTGGTGCCCAATGCTGCAACTTTTTCTCGCAAAGAAACGTCTCTGCTCATGACCCTCCTGAAAGCGGCATGCTCCAATTTCTTGTCTGCTTCGTGACGTGCATCCAAATTCGTGTGCGTGTTGTAATCAATATCGTAATCTTTGCATGCCGCGTCCAACAGATTCACACCCTTGTCTCCTCTCTCCAATCTTTTTTCGAGTTTGGTACCCGGTCCGCAGTATTGGTAGCCAAGTAAATGCATCTCGAAAAATAACTTGTTGATGATGTCGTTCACGAGTCCCTTTCCTTCGGCAACGTTCCAGAATCTCGGAGGCAGCATGTTGATAATTTTGATCAGGTAGCCGATACCTTTGTCGTCGTTCACGATGAAGTTGGAAAGTTTGCCAACATTGTAATTGGAGAGTGATGTTACCCCTACAGATTTTACTTCACAATGGAGGTTGTTGACACTCATCGAGACACACGCCCCAGAAGACGACCGGTGGATGGATAGTTGTGTATGCCAGCCACCAGTTGGGCCTGCGATCAGTTTAGTTGTTTTAAATTGTGAGTGTGTGTGTGTGAATTGAAACACTACAATTTCTTACCAAGTGGTAATATATCGACGTCTTGTAATCAGTGTGTCCTATTCCGAGTTCCAGTCAGGTCGCATAATCAATGTTTCAGATTCCATTTTAAACGTATCCCGAGTCGTGATTAGCCTATGTGTGCAAAAAGTGATGTTAAAACAAACTCTTGACCTCAATAATACAAGTTGTGTATTTTCTTTCAGCTGTGGTCCCCTCTTTTTTTTCGCGAGAAATAACGAATTAACCTAATCATTAACTCAACAAATAAAAAATACATCTCTAAATTAATTAATAAAAACTGTTATTACACCCAAACCTCTATTTCATCATAAATGTAAATAAAATATCATCTCACGTAGTGAAAACAATATGAAATTTGTTCTAGTAAGTGATATATGATTGTCAAACACATACATGAATACATTATGTTACAGATTCCACCGATGTAGTTTCCGGTGAAATAATTATGATGAAATTACTTTCCGGTTCTCGTCGGTGAAACCTTTGATCGCACACCGGACACGTTTCAATGTTATTGTGAGATTGAAGTTCATCGCTGGATAATAAGAGCATTTGGTTTCGATTCACATAAGAGGCTGCCAATGGTCTCAACCTCTTCAACTATCTTTTCAAAAAAAAAAATATTTGATTACGTCTGGTCCTCGGTAAACATACGGTTCATCTATCAGAGGGCCAATATGGACAGGCCAGAAACAAGTGATGTTATGATGATAGCCGTCGCCATTTCAGAGTGGCAAATGTTTAACATTAATTGTTGAATTTTATTTTAGGCTAGGCATATTGACTTCGTCAATTTTATCAAAAACAACCATTATTCATCCTCATCGTTGCCATTAGCCGAAATAGCCTCGCTTCTTTCTTTTTTCCCAATTTTCGTAGTGATCTCCGTTCGCACTTGGCTTTTGTAGATTAACAAAAATCGTCTGAAGTTTGAACACGTCATACCGGTGCAAGCTGTTTTTGTGATTGTTCTCCTCGGTTATTCAAAATGTCTAATTTTCGCATATTCAAATACACACAAGTGAAGGGGGGGTTCATGCCACATTAGTGATTTTAAATTGTATTCTCGGAGCCATGCACACATTTCCTAACATTATTGCCTTGTAGTCGATGAGTTGTGCAGGTACAGCTGTGAAGTTGTTAATAAGACCCAACACAGACAAGTCACCCAACATTGCTTTTCGACATAGATTTTTAACTAGAAAAATTGTTATGATTACAGTACACCCATATCAGTATACAATAACATGGTGCCATTTTTTCTGTTTCTGTTGCCAACAAAAGCAAATCTACAGACCACAGGTTCGAGAAATAAGACATTAACTATATTTTGCATACATGTAGGTACGCCCCGCGAGGTGTGTTATTGGAAGACTCAATACATGTGAGCGGTGGAGTAAATTTTTTTTCTTTTATTTTGATGTCCATGCATTTATCTGAACCCCCTTGTCCAACCAAAACAAAAAGCTCCGGTCCCATCTGGAGACTGCAAAAACTGATATGTATGTTTATTCAGAAAAACCATCCATGGACAATACCGTTGCGCCCTCCATGTGCATTTTCCTTGTTGGCTGAACGCGAAGATGCCCGAGACTGCTTTCGAAATTGCTTTCAGCCTCGCATCACGATACAGCCGTTTTCTACAATTCTATTAGCCTACTATTATTATCTAAAACTATTTCATCACACACAATCAAAAAAATAAAAAAAAATAACATTTCTCTCCTTCACTCGCTTTTAGCCATCGTCCAGTGTCCTTCTAGATAGCAGGTGAATCGTGACTAGCAAAAATATTGAAATCAAAATATGAATTATCCGTTATAACCCCTCCTCCTCTTTTTTTTCTCTCCCCTTCTTTACATGCCCGCTCGATGACATTGAAATAAGCAAAAACACACCGCTATGCTTAAAAAAAAAAAACATCCATTGTACAACTCTATAGGTCGAGGTTCATAAGCCTCGTACATCTCATGCGAGGGACTGCATATCTTGTTTACAGTTTATAGTGGCATCATATTCCTTCACTCGGGAGACTTGCAAGACAGCTCATTACTAGATCTGTTTTGTCGATATGAGAATGCTTGCTATCAGTAATGAAATTTTTATGGTGTTTAACCTAACAGCTGAGGGGGCAGGGCATTCCACATTTACCTTTGCTAGTGCAATAAATGTCAATGTTTTTAAGTTATGCAATAATTTTTGACATTATATTCATGTCCATTTCCAAAACTAGATATATATACACAAACAACTCGCTCTTGCAATATATTATCTATTGTGAAAGATTCTCGCATGTTCGCGAAACAGGAAATACACGTCATAGCTTCCGTGAATCGAGCGCAAAATTACTGGAGCACGCAAAATACCGTATGCCAAGAATAAAATATTCCAAATGCAGGCATCATGCACAAATAGAATAATCGGGTTGAATTTACAGTCTAAAACCACCATGTTCTGGCAGCAAGTATAAAAAACATGAGGTTAGGAGATTTTGATAGGGGGTGAGTAAAATAGTTGTTGCAAGTTACCTTTTAAACCCAGTACATGTGTAGGAATATATTGCGTATAAGCTGTCTCACTCTCTCCGTATGTGTGTCAGGTGGTAGTGTCGATCGTTAGTTGTATGTCACAGCTTAACCGTACTAGGTAATATTTTTACATGAGGTAAGTTGGCATAATCTGTGAGGGTATATGTTTCAAGCTTCTAGCTGTAGAAGATTAGCTTTAGCCTATTTGCAAAATATAAGTTTGGCTCGTCGAAAGCAACTCAAACAGTGTTGCCAGCTGTAGGTTAATTTTCCCCGTTATACAATTGCAAGAGGTGAGTTGCTTATACCCTATCTGGAAGATGTGTCCATAGCTTATGTCGTAGGTTAATTTAGTTTGCAATAGATCTTGTGTGTTGGCCCTTACAAGTGATATAGCCGCCTTTCTGCCTTTGAGTCACCTGTAAGGCTATATGTGGGTGGGCGAGTGAGGTTAGTTTAGTTTACAATAGATCGACCTGTCATGCTATATACTACTTTCTGCTTTTTGAGTTACCTGTAAAACTATATGTGGGTGGGCAAATAAGGTTAGTTTAGTTTACAATAGATGGACCTGTCATGCTATATACTACTTTCTGCTTTTTGAGTTACCTGTAAGACTATATGTGGGTGGGTGAGTGAGGTTAGTTTAGTTCACAATAGATCACACTTTGAATTTGCTCACACTCTCTCTGTCTGTGTGTCAGGTGGTCGTGTCGATCGCTAGTTGTATGTTACAGCTTAACCCAAACTAGGTAATATTAACTGTACTTCAAAAAATAAAATTGTGTGTATCTCATATCGAACTAGAAATAAAAAAAAATCAAACATTAAGCATTCATGCAGATTAATTAAGTCGTAAGTTTCAAAATTTTTGACCCCCCACACAAATCGCATTACATACATACATACATGTGGAAAAACAGAAGTATACAAGAGCCCCCCCCCCTGTAAGTAAGACTAATCGGGGGTGGACCTACAGTTTCATAAACCACTTGTGCGAGTATCAAATCCTTAAATACCACTGCACCATAGGGGGAGGAGGCCCGGTGAGAGAGGGTAGAAAGCTGGAAACATTAACACCGCTATTGCCAGTTAGCGTCTTCTTCATCTCATTGCATACTTATCATCTTATAGAAGATTACGCCGTCAACTTGTAACTTGTAGGTTAGCCTCGCCTGTGAAATATCATATGTTTAAAAAACAAAAAAATTGTGAAGCAACTAGTCAGTGTTGCCAACTCCTATTGGACGAATCTTCGACGACAACCCCCTCGCACAATTCGAGCACAAAAACTTCCGCAACAGACCTCGGTGCAAAAAATAAATTTCCCCACTGGTCCAAACACACCCTTCCACGCATACGAAAGCATTTCGACAAGCACATGTACGATTTGGATTTCACCTCGACGGTGCTGCAGAATAACAACAATCCAGCCGATAAGGCACCTCTGATCAAATTAACGCTGCACACTACGATCAAAATCCAATATAAATTAGTTCGATGCACAAATTAAAAAAATAATAACTCACAAAACTCTACAGAGGCATTGGGCTTTTGATAGCCATGACCGTTAGAACTGGTGTTGAGCACCCACGCACCCTGGCGAGGTTATAGAGGCCAGGCATCCTAAAAAACAACAATTATTATTTGTTTGTTTGCATCACAATAAAAAAATAATAAAAAATACGCGCGCGCGTATGCATGTGCAGCACATCGTTCCCGCGAGAAAGATTTACAAAAATCACAATATACATTGGCGCCGGGGACTTGGAAAAAAATTACGATAAGGCATATTCGCTCACCACTGTTGTCAGCTTAGTCTCTCTCTTTATCTTACAGCAATGTTGGCATCTCTATCTTTTTTTAGTTGCAGGTGGGTTGCCAACACACTCTAGTTAATAATGCTACATATTATACACACACACGCACACACATACTGTGTTGCCATCCATCCATCTCTCTCGCTTTTACGGCAGTGTGTGTTTGTTGTCGGTTAGGTTAGGTTAGGTTAGGTTAGGTTAGGTTAGGTTAGGTTAGATACATTGGCGCCGGGGACTTGGAAAAAAATTACGATAAGGCATATTCGCTCACCACTGTTGTCAGCTTAGTCTCTCTCTTTATCTTACAGCAATGTTGGTATCTCTATCCTTTTTTTAGTTGCAGGTGGGTTGCCAACACACTCTAGTTAATAATGCTACATATTATACACACACACGCATACACATACTGTGTTGCCATCCATCCATCTCTCTCGCTTTTACGGCAGTGTGTGTTTGTTGTCGGTTAGGTTAGGTTAGGTTAGGTTAGGTTAGATACATTGGCGCCGGGGACTTGGAAAAAAATTACGATAAGGCATATTCGCTCACCACTGTTGCCAGCTTAGTTTCTCTCTTTATCTTACAGCAATATTGCCATCTCTATCTTTTTTTAGTTGCAGGTGGGTTGCCAACACACTCTAGTTAATAATGCTACATATTACACACACACACGCATACACATACTGTGTTGCCATCCATCCATCTCTCTCGCTTTTACGGCAGTGTGTGTTTGTTGTCGGTTAGGTTAGGTTAGGTTAGGTTAGGTTAGATACATTGGCGCCGGGGACTTGGAAAAAAATTACGATAAGGCATATTCGCTCACCACTGTTGCCAGCTTAGTTTCTCTCTTTATCTTACAGCAATATTGCCATCTCTATCTTTTTTTAGTTGCAGGTGGGTTGCCAACACACTCTAGTTAATAATGCTACATATTATACACACACACGCACACACATACTGTGTTGCCATCCATCCATCTCTCTCTCTTTTACGGCAGTGTGTGTTTGTTGTCGGCTCTCCTTGCCCAGTGTGTGTATGTTGCACCAGTGTATAAATTGGCTAAACCCTTGCCAAGTAAAAAAAAAGCTGTAGGTAGGTGTTGGCAGCATTGTCGGTTGTTTAACTTTTCCCCCTCTCTCGTCTCTTTTTTTTTGTAAAAAAGCTAAGGCAAAAATACCAGTAGGTTGGCAACCTTGCTTTATGCACTGTAAGGCAAGCCTCAAGCAGTGTTGCCAGCTCCTTGCTTTAGGTTAGGTTAGACCAAAATAAAAACCTTGGTGATTTTATCGAGTAAAATGTTGGCAATACTGCAAGACAAGTCTCAAGCAGTATTGCCAGCTCCTTGCTTTAGGTTAGGTTAGACCAAATAAAAACCTTGGTGATTTTATCGAGTAAGATGTTGGCAACGCTGCAAGGCAGACCTCAAGCAGTGTTGCCAGCTCCTTGCTTTAGGTTAGGTTAGACCCAAAAAAAAACCTCGGTGATTTTTTCGAGTGAGGAGTTGGCAACACTGCAAGAAAATGAGGCTCTCGCCTTACGAGAGAAATCCATTAAGGCGAGCCTCACCGAGCCTCATTTTCGGGCGCAGAACCGGGCTGATTACTCTACTAACTTGCATTCCCTGACATTCAAAATGAATCGTTTTGCTTTTGGAACGGGTGACCGTAGCCGAGGGCACAATAATCTTTCATTCACGCCATGTTTTTGAGTTTTCGGTTATTGCCGCTAACTGTTTAATGTTTCGTCAATCAACTACATATTTATTCTTTGTGATAATTTTGCGCCATATTCAGATGCCTTGTGTGTTCTACTACATATCATATTGGATATATTTGTTAAGATACTATGTTGGTATTTCTCAAAACATTTGGCCGAGAGTTCCTTGCCCAACTAAACGATTAACATGGAGGTGAGTCATGTTTACTGCAATATACTTCCAATCAATGTATTTGTGAAGAATACCATCAATTCTATAAAGTGTTCTGGAAATTTCGTAGGAAAATTATTTCTTCGGTCATTTGATAATGCATTGCGAAATTTCTCTCAATATTCAGATATAATATGGAAGAAAGAAGGAAGACTTAGTGTTAATTCAAGTGTATATGCCACATAGTGGGTTGTCAGAAGAAGAAGTGGAGGAAAACTATGAGAAGATAGAGGAATTGATGGAAAAAGAGAGAAAGGGTTCGTGCATTATCGTAATGGGTGATTGGAATGCTGTAGTAGGAGAATGGCAGGATGGAAGTACTGTTGGAAGATATGGATTAGGTGAGAGAAATGAGAGAGGGGAAAGCCTGGTAAATTTCTGTAAAAGAAACTCCCTAATTGTTGGAAACACACTGTTCCAGCAACATAAGAGAAGGAGGTACACCTGGATATGTCCAAGAGATTGTAAAAGATACCAGATAGATTACATACTGGTACAAGAAAGATTTCGAAATTGTTTGAAAAATGCGAAGACATTGCCAGGAGCTGACATTAATTCAGACCACATCTTGCTAATAGGAGAAATCAATCTTACATTGAAGAAGATAACCCAAAACCAGGTGAGCAAGAAACCCCACTTAGAGAAGCTAAGGGAAGAAGACGAAAGACAAAAATTTGCAGAACATTTCCAAGGAAACTATAATAAGTTTAAAGCTAGTTGTAACAATAAGGATGAGATGTGGGATGGAATAAAAAGCTGCTTACAGAAGGCAGTGGATGAAACAATAGGCTACAGGGAAAGGAAAAGTGCAAAGAAACCATGGATTACTGAAAGTATGCTGGAAAAAATGGAGGAACGGAGAAAATGGAAGAATGTAAATACAGAAGAGGGAAGACATAATTACAAGATACTGAATAACCAGCTAAGAAGAGAAACTGACAGGGCAAAAGAACAATGGATGAAACAAAAATGTGAAGAAATTGAAGAACTGGAAAAAAGAGGAAGGTATGACTTGATGTATCGTGAAGTAAACTGCTTGGGCTTCCAAAAGAAGAAATGGAAAACAATGTGGATGATAGAAGACGAGGAAGGATGTGAAATCACAGACAAAAAAGGAATATCGAATGTGTGGGGAAAGTACGTTGAAGAGCTCTACCAGAAAGAGAATCGCCCAGACAGTCTGAATGTAGAAAATGAAGACGACGTGCCTGACGATGAGAAAGGATACTATATCCTGAATGAAGAATTTGAGCAAGCACTCAAAGAAATGAGGAATGGGAAAGCAACGGGCACTGATGAAATTCCTGTTGAACTTATCAAATGCCTGGGAGATGGAAAAAGAGAAATACTACACTTATGCAATGAAATCTATGAGAAAGGGGATTGGCCACAAGATTTCACGGAGACTGTTTTGGTACCTCTGCAGAAGAAAAGCAATGCCAGAAAATGTTCTGAGTACAGGACAATCAGCTTGATATCTCACTCGGCAAAAATTCTTCTAAGAATTCTGAACAGACGCCTATACTCGAAGGTCAGTGGCGAGTTAGAGGAAGAACAGTTTGGTTTCAGGAAAGGAAGAGGTACAAGGGATGCAATTGGTTTACTGAGGACCATTGGGGAAAGGTATTTAGAGAAAGGAAAGGAGGTGTTTGTAGTATTTGTAGACCTGGAGAAAGCCTTTGATAGAGTGAATTGGGTTAAACTTTTAGAAATTTTGAAGAAAATTGGTGTAGATTGGAAAGAGAGAAGACTTCTAAGCAACTTATACATGAATCAACGAGTTAAAGTGAGAACAGGAGACGAAATGACAGAAGGCTGTGAAATTGGAAGAGGAGTACGACAAGGATGCTGCCTATCGCCTACTTTGTTTAATATCTATTTAGAAGATATAGTGAAAAATTGTTTCCAGGGCACAGGAGGTGTCAAATTAGGAGGAAGAAGAATAAACTGCATAAGATTTGCTGATGACATGGCATTATTCGCTGAGGATGAAATAACCATAAATAGTATGTTAGAAGAGTTAAATAGCAGCTGTGAGCAGTATGGAATGAAGATTAATGTAAAGAAGACAAAGGCAATGGTTATAGGACGGAAACCAAGGAATATTAATGTGAGAGCAAACAGTGAAAGAATCCAGCAAGTGGATAGCTTCAAGTACCTAGGATGCACTATAAGCAGTGACATGAGCTGCAACCAAGAAGTGAAAATGAGAATCGCAATAGCAAAAGAAGCTTTCAATAGAAGAAAAAATGTTTTTTGTGGACCCATGGACATAGGTCTAAGGAAGAGATTAGTGAAATGTTTTGTGTGGAGTGTAGCACTATATGGTGCAGAAACCTGGACGTTGAGAAGAAATGAAGAGAAACGACTCGAAGCTTTTGAAATGTGGACATGGCGAAAAATGGAGCGTGTAAAATGGACGGAGAAGGTAAGAAACGAAGCCGTACTGAAAAGAGTTGGTGAAAAAAGATTTATACTGGAGACCATCAAGAAGAGGAAAAGAAACTGGTTAGGACACTGTCTAAGAAGAAACTGCCTGCTAAGAGATGCCTTGGAGGGAATGGTTGAAGGAAGAAAAGTCCGTGGAAGAAAGAGATATCAGCTTATGGATGATATTAAATTAACTGGGTCGTATGCTATTACGAAGCGTAAGGCAGAGAACAGGGAAAGCTGGAGATTGCAGTGAAAAACCTGCCAATTAGGCAGAAAACAATGAATGAATGAAAATGGCAATAAATTATTCACCGCGTTTGTGACCGCACAATATAGCGCTTTGGGAATATTGACAGAAGGTGGAAGATATAGTTTTCATTAGGTTTAGCAGCAAATAAGTCAATTCAAGAAAAAACGTCTGATTGACATGAAATTTGACCCTAGAATACGAAAACGTAGAAGGTTAATGCACAAGTTGTACCTAGAGAAATGTAATTCAAATTGGCTATATAAACATGAATTTGTTTATGTGTGTGTGTGTGTGTGTGTGTAGGTGTTTATTACCTACACCATCACATCATGCGGTCTCATTTATGACTGCATTATTCTCATGACTATCCACATTCGTTTAAGAAAACAGAAATATTGTAACAAAGGTTTGGATGCTATCTTGAATACCATACTACATGGAAATCATTTTCAAGAATATATTTTGATGTGGGCTAAAAGTTTGATTTGCACAGAGTCGAACATCGACTTAGAAGATTTAAGAAAATGATCAGTAATGTAGGCCGCTGGGTTACACCTTTCAATATCAAGAATGAACTAATTGGACAATTAGTCTACAATGAAGTTGATAATTTATAATACTGCCATAGATTTGCTCATGCATGAATACTTGAGTTGCTGCTAGGATACGTCTTTGTTTTGAATATAAACACATTTGTTTCAATATGAGTCTGTAACAATGAAGGAAGAATGCCAGTTTAACTCTTAGGACAGGAAATTTGTGTTCCTCTGCTTCTGCCTTGCGATTCAGACAAGAACAAAGCACTCAGACACATTGGATGAGAATGTGAATTGAAGACTTCCACACTTGTCTGCAGCTGCTCTCCCAGATGAATATTACGAATGTGTTCGACGTATCCAAAGGTACTATTGCTTTCATAGTTGTCCACTATAAATAATGTTTATCAATATGTGAAAAGTCGGTTCGGAAATTTGAGAGATCTTTGAGTAAAGAAATGAATTATCTTTTGTGATGGAAATTCATTCGCAAGCAAACAAAGATTGGACTAATTGTAAGTATAGATGTCGGCTTTCAAGATCTTTATTATAATTGCAGGCTCAAAGTCTCTCTACCACTTGTACTGATAACACATTATTTGTTTTGCACACATATCCTGTGAACACGTTAGTCCTGTTTCAAAAGTCTAAACATTCATTGCCACTACGATTTGCAAAATATCGCCGCAAATCTAGAAAAGCTATGTCTGGTGGGTAGGTGGGATCAACAGCAAGTTTAATTAAATCCGGAATGGTAACTAGTGTGCTCTAAAATTCAAACTAAGGCGTTTTAGTGTTGAAATGGGTGACATTGGCCGGGGGCGCAATGTTTTTTATTCGCGCCTTCTTTTTGATTTTTCGGTTAATGTCACTAACTGCTAAACGTACTGTTGTTTGATTGTAAATCTCTAATAAAAAATGACCATCATTTTGTTAGTTTTCAAGAATTTTTCCATATTTCAATGTTCTGTCACACTTTGTAAGTGTTAGCATTGTCGAGAATGAATTTCATTGCAAGAACTACGAGAGTATAACATTTGTCGCACATTTCTACATGTTCAATTACCACTTATACCGATAACACTTGATTGCTTGTGCGTTTGCGTCATTCATACATTTTATTCATATCTACACCTGACTATGCATATATTTTGACATTTTGATTTGCATTGTATGGACGTGCATTCAGTTAAATTATTTCTGGTGTAAAGGAGAGATCAACACCAAGTTTCACTAATTTCGAATGGGAACTTGCATTCCCTGACATTCAAAATGAATCGTTTTGCTTTTGGAACGGGTGACCGTAGCCGGGGGCACAATAATCTTTCATTCACGCCATGTTTTTGAGTTTTCGGTTATTGCCGCTAACTGTTTAATGTTTTGTTAATCAACTACATATTTATTTTTTGTGATAATTTTGCGCCATATTCAGATGCCTTGTGTGTTCTACTACATATCATATTGGATATATTTGTTAAGATACTATGTTGGTATTTCTCAAAACATTTGGCCGAGAGTTCCTTGCCCAACTAAACGATTAACATGGAGGTGAGTCATGTTTACTGCAATATACTTCCAATCAATGAATTTGTGAAGAATACCATCAATTCTATAAAGTGTTCTGGAAATTTCGTAGGAAAATTATTTCTTCTGTCATTTGATAATGCATTGCGAAACTTTCTCTGAATATTCAGAAATAATATGGCAATAAATTATTCACCGCGTTTGTGACCGCACAATATAGCGCTTTGGGAATATTGACAGAAGGTGGAAGATATAGTTTTCATTAGGTTTAGCAGCAAATAAGTCAATTCAAGAAAAAACGTCTGATTGACATGAAATTTGACCCTAGAATACGAAAACGTCGAAGGTTAATGCACAAGTTGTACCTAGAGAAATGTAATTCAAATTGGCTATATAAACATGAATTTGTTTATGTGTGTGTGTGTGTGTGTGTGTAGGTGTTTATTACCTACACCATCACATCATGCGGTCTCATTTATGACTGCATTATTCTCATGACTATCCACATTCGTTTAAGAAAACAGAAATATTGTAACAAAGGTTTGGATGCTATCTTGAATACCATACTACATGGAAATCATTTTCAAGAATATATTTTGATGTGGGCTAAAAGTTTGATTTGCACAGAGTCGAACATCGACTTAGAAGATTTAAGAAAATGATCAGTAATGTAGGCCGCTGGGTTACACCTTTCAATATCAAGAATGAACTAATTGGACAATTAGTCTACAATGAAGTTGATAATTTATAATACTGCCATAGATTTGCTCATGCATGAATACTTGAGTTGCTGCTAGGATACGTCTTTGTTTTGAATATAAACACATTTGTTTCAATATGAGTCTGTAACAATGAAGGAAGAATGCCAGTTTAACTCTTAGGACAGGAAATTTGTGTTCCTCTGCTTCTGCCTTGCGATTCAGACAAGAACAAAGCACTCAGACACATTGGATGAGAATGTGAATTGAAGACTTCCACACTTGTCTGCAGCTGCTCTCCCAGATGAATATTACGAATGTGTTCGACGTATCCAAAGGTACTATTGCTTTCATAGTTGTCCACTATAAATAATGTTTATTCAATATGTGAAAAGTCGGTTCGGAAATTTGAGAGATCTTTGTGTAAAGAAATGAATTATGATGGAAATTCTTTCGCAAGCAAACAAAGATTGGACTAATTGTAAGTATAGATGTCGGCTTTCAAGATCTTTATTATAATTGCAGGCTCAAAGTCTCTCTACCACTTGTACTGATAACACATTATTTGTTTTGCACACATATCCTGTGAACACGTTAGTCCTGTTTCAAAAGTCTAAACATTCATTGCCACTACGATTTGCAAAATATCGCCGCAAATCTAGAAAAGCTATGTCTGGTGGGTAGGTGGGATCAACAGCAAGTTTAATTAAATCCGGAATGGTAACTAGTGTGCTCTAAAATTCAAACTAAGGCGTTTTAGTGTTGAAATGGGTGACATTGGCCGGGGGCGCAATGTTTTTTATTCGCGCCTTCTTTTTGATTTTTCGGTTAATGTCACTAACTGCTAAACGTACTGTTGTTTGATTGTAAATCTCTAATAAAAAATGACCATCATTTTGTTAGTTTTCAAGAATTTTTCCATATTTCAATGTTCTGTCACACTTTGTAAGTGTTAGCATTGTCGAGAATGAATTTCATTGCAAGAACTACGAGAGTATAACATTTGTCGCACATTTCTACATGTTCAATTACCACTTATACCGATAACACTTGATTGCTTGTGCGTTTGCGTCATTCATACATTTTATTCATATCTACACCTGACTATGCATATATTTTGACATTTTGATTTGCATTGTATGGACGTGCATTCAGTTAAATTATTTCTGGTGTAAAGGAGAGATCAACACCAAGTTTCACTAATTTCGAATGGGAACTTGCATTCCCTGACATTCAAAATGAATCGTTTTGCTTTTGGAACGGGTGACCGTAGCCGGGGGCACAATAATCTTTCATTCACGCCATGTTTTTGAGTTTTCGGTTATTGCCGCTAACTGTTTAATGTTTTGTTAATCAACTACATATTTATTTTTTGTGATAATTTTGCGCCATATTCAGATGCCGTGTGTGTTCTAGTACATATCATATTGGATATATTTGTTAAGATACTATGTTGGTATTTCTCAAAACATTTGGCCGAGAGTTCCTTGCCCAACTAAACGATTAACATGGAGGTGAGTCATGTTTACTGCAATATACTTCCAATCAATGAATTTGTGAAGAATACCATCAATTCTATAAAGTGTTCTGGAAATTTCGTAGGAAAATTATTTCTTCTGTCATTTGATAATGCATTGCGAAACTTTCTCTGAATATTCAGAAATAATATGGCAATAAATTATTCACCGCGTTTGTGACCGCACAATATAGCGCTTTGGGAATATTGACAGAAGGTGGAAGATATAGTTTTCATTAGGTTTAGCAGCAAATAAGTCAATTCAAGAAAAAACGTCTGATTGACATGAAATTTGACCCTAGAATACGAAAACGTCGAAGGTTAATGCACAAGTTGTACCTAGAGAAATGTAATTCAAATTGGCTATATAAACATGAATTTGTTTATGTGTGTGTGTGTGTGTGTGTGTAGGTGTTTATTACCTACACCATCACATCATGCGGTCTCATTTATGACTGCATTATTCTCATGACTATCCACATTCGTTTAAGAAAACAGAAATATTGTAACAAAGGTTTGGATGCTATCTTGAATACCATACTACATGGAAATCATTTTCAAGAATATATTTTGATGTGGGCTAAAAGTTTGATTTGCACAGAGTCGAACATCGAATTGGAAGATTTAAGAAAATGATCAGTAATGTAGGCCGCTGGGTTACACCTTTCAATATCAAGAATGAACTAATTGGACAATTAGTCTACAATGAAGTTGATAATTTATAATACTGCCATAGATTTGCTCATGCATGAATACTTGAGTTGCTGCTAGGATACGTCTTTGTTTTGAATATAAACACATTTGTTTCAATATGAGTCTGTAACAATGAAGGAAGAATGCCAGCTTAACTCTTAGGACAGGAAATTTGTGTTCCTCTGCTTCTGCCTTGCGATTCAGACAAGAACAAAGCACTCAGACACATTGGATGAGAATGTGAATTGAAGACTTCCACACTTGTCTGCAGCTGCTCTCCCAGATGAATATTACGAATGTGTTCGACGTATCCAAAGGTACTATTGCTTTCATAGTTGTCCACTATAAATAATGTTTATTCAATATGTGAAAAGTCGGTTCGGAAATTTGAGAGATCTTTGTGTAAAGAAATGAATTATGATGGAAATTCTTTCGCAAGCAAACAAAGATTGGACTAATTGTAAGTATAGATGTCGGCTTTCAAGATCTTTATTATAATTGCAGGCTCAAAGTCTCTCTACCACTTGTACTGATAACACATTATTTGTTTCGCACACATATCCTGTGAACACGTTAGTCCTGTTTCAAAAGTCTAAGCATTCATTGCCACTACGATTTGCAAAATATCGCCGCAAATCTAGAAAAGCTATGTCTGGTGGGTAGGTGGGATCAACAGCAAGTTTAATTAAATCCTGAATGGTAACTAGTGTGCTCTAAAATCCAAACTAAGGCGTTTTAGTGTTGAAATGGGTGACATTGGCCGGGGGCGCAATGTTTTTTATTCGCGCCTTCTTTTTGAGTTTTCGGTTAATGTCACTAACTGCTAAACGCACTGTTGTTTGATTGTAAATCTCTAATCAAAAATGAACATCATTTTGTTAGTTTTCAAAAGATTTTCCATATTTCAATGTTCTGTCACACTTTGTAAGTGTTAGCATTGTCGAGAATGAATTTCATTGCAAGAACTACGAGAGTATAACATTTGTCGCACATTTCTACATGTTCAGTTACCACTTATACCGATAACACTTGATTGGTTGTGCGTTTGCATCATTCATACATTTTATTCATATCTACACCTGACTATGCATATATTTTGACATTTTGATTTGCATTGTATAGACGTGCATTCAGTTAAATTATTTCTGGTGTAAAGGAAAGATCAACACCAAGTTTCACTAATTTCGAATGGGAACTTGCATTCCCTGACATTCAAAATGAATCGTTTTGCTTTTGGAACGGGTGACCGTAGCCGGGGGCACAATAATCTTTCATTCACGCCATGTTTTTGAGTTTTCGGTTATTGCCGCTAACTGTTTAATGTTTTGTTAATCAACTACATATGTATTCTTTGTGATAATTTTGCGCCATATTCAGATGCCTTGTGTGTTCTACTACATATCATATTGGATATATTTGTTAAGATACTATGTTGGTATTTCTCAAAACATTTGGCAGAGTTCCTTGCCCAACTAAACGATTAACATGGAGGTGAGTCATGTTTACTGCAATATACTTCCAATCAATGAATTTGTGAAGAATACCATCAATTCTATAAAGTGTTCTGGAAATTTCGTAGGAAAATTTTTTCTTCGGTCATTTGATAATGCATTGCTAAATTTCTCTCAATACTCAGAAATAATATGGCAATAAATTATTCACCGCGTTTGTGACCGCACAATATAGCGCTTTGGGAATATTGAGAGAAGGTGGAAGGTATAGTTTTCATTAGTTTTAACGGCAAATATGTCAATTCAGGAAACAACGTCTGATTGACATGAAATTTGACCCTAGAATACGAAAACGTAGAAGGTTAATGCACAAGTTGTACCTCAAGAAATGTAAATCAAGTTGGCTATATATACATGAATTTGTTTATGTGTGTGTGTGTGTGTGTGTGTATGTGTTTATTACCTACACCATCACATCGTGCGGTCTCATTTATGACTGCATTATTCTCATGACTATCCACATTCGTTTAAGAAAACAGAAATATTGTAACAAAGGTTTGGATGCTATCTTGAATACCATACTACATGGAAATCATTTTCAAGAATATATTTTGATGTGGGCTAAAAGTTTGATTTGCACAGAGTCGAACATCGACTTAGAAGATTTAAGAAAATGATCAGTAATGTAGGCCGCTGGGTTACACCTTTCAATATCAAGAATGAACTAATTGGACAATTAGTCTACAATGAAGATGATAATTTATAATACTGCCATAGATTTACTCATGCATGAATACTTGAGTTGCTGCTAGGATACGTCTTTGTTTTGAATATAAACACATTTGTTTCAATATGAGTTTGTAACAATGAAGGAAGAATGCCAGTTTAACTCTTAGGACAGGAAATTTGTGTTCCTCTGCTTCTGCCTTGCGGTTCAGACAAGAACAAAGCACTCAGACACTTTGGATGAGAATGTGAATTGAAGACTTCCACACTTGTCTGCAGCTGCTCTCCCAGATGAATATTACGAATGTGTTCGACGTATCCAAAGGTACTATTGCTTTCATAGTTGTCCACTATAAATTATGTTTATTCAATATGTGAAAAGTCGGTTCGGAAATTTGAGAGATCTTTGAGTAAAGAAATGAATTATCTTTTGTGATGGAAATTCATTCGCAAGCAAACAAAGATTGGACTAATTGTAAGTATAGATGTCGGCTTTCAAGATCTTTATTATAATTGCAGGCTCAAAGTCTCTCTACCACTTGTACTGATAACACATTATTTGTTTTGCACACATATCCTGTGAACACGTTAGTCCTGTTTCAAAAGTCTAAACATTCATTGCCACTACGATTTGCAAAATATCGCCGCAAATCTAGAAAAGCTATGTCTGGTGGGTAGGTGGGATCAACAGCAAGTTTAATTAAATCCGGAATGGTAACTAGTGTGCTCTAAAATTCAAACTAAGGCGTTTTAGTGTTGAAATGGGTGACATTGGCCGGGGGCGCAATGTTTTTTATTCGCGCCTTATTTTTGATTTTTCGGTTAATGTCACTAACTGCTAAACGTACTGTTGTTTGATTGTAAATCTCTAATAAAAAATGAACATCATTTTGTTAGTTTTCAAGAATTTTTCCATATTTCAATGTTCTGTCACACTTTGTAAGTGTTAGCATTGTCGAGAATGAATTTCATTGCAAGAACTACGAGAGTATAACATTTGTCGCACATTTCTACATGTTCAATTACCACTTATACCGATAACACTTGATTGCTTGTGCGTTTGCGTCATTCATACATTTTATTCATATCTACACCTGACTATGCATATATTTTGACATTTTGATTTGCATTGTATGGACGTGCATTCAGTTAAATTATTTCTGGTGTAAAGGAGAGATCAACACCAAGTTTCACTAATTTCGAATGGGAACTTGCATTCCCTGACATTCAAAATGAATCGTTTTGCTTTTGGAACGGGTGACCGTAGCCGGGGGCACAATAATCTTTCATTCACGCCATGTTTTTGAGTTTTCGGTTATTGCCGCTAACTGTTTAATGTTTTGTTAATCAACTACATATTTATTCTTTGTGATAATTTTGCGCCATATTCAGATGCCTTGTGTGTTCTAGTACATATCATATTGGATATATTTGTTAAGATACTATGTTGGTATTTCTCAAAACATTTGGCCGAGAGTTCCTTGCCCAACTAAACGATTAACATGGAGGTGAGTCATGTTTACTGCAATATACTTCCAATCAATGAATTTGTGAAGAATACCATCAATTCTATAAAGTGTTCTGGAAATTTCGTAGGAAAATTATTTCTTCGGTCATTTGATAATGCATTGCTAAATTTCTCTCAATACTCAGAAATAATATGGCAATAAATTATTCACCGCGTTTGTGACCGCACAATATAGCGCTTTGGGAATATTGAGAGAAGGTGGAAGGTATAGTTTTCATTAGTTTTAACGGCAAATATGTCAATTCAAGAAACAACGTCTGATTGACATGAAATTTGACCCTAGAATACGAAAACGTAGAAGGTTAATGCACAAGTTGTACCTCAAGAAATGTAAATCAAGTTGGCTATATATACATGAATTTGTTTATGTGTGTGTGTGTGTGTGTGTGTATGTGTTTATTACCTACACCATCACATCATGCGGTCTCATTTATGACTGCATTATTCTCATGACTATCCACATTCGTTTAAGAAAACAGAAATATTGTAACAAAGGTTTGGATGCTATCTTGAATACCATACTACATGGAAATCATTTTCAAGAATATATTTTGATGTGGGCTAAAAGTTTGATTTGCACAGAGTCGAACATCGACTTAGAAGATTTAAGAAAATGATCAGTAATGTAGGCCGCTGGGTTACACCTTTCAATATCAAGAATGAACTAATTGGACAATTAGTCTACAATGAAGATGATAATTTATAATACTGCCATAGATTTACTCATGCATGAATACTTGAGTTGCTGCTAGGATACGTCTTTGTTTTGAATATAAACACATTTGTTTCAATATGAGTTTGTAACAATGAAGGAAGAATGCCAGTTTAACTCTTAGGACAGGAAATTTGTGTTCCTCTGCTTCTGCCTTGCGGTTCAGACAAGAACAAAGCACTCAGACACTTTGGATGAGAATGTGAATTGAAGACTTCCACACTTGTCTGCAGCTGCTCTCCCAGATGAATATTACGAATGTGTTCGACGTATCCAAAGGTACTATTGCTTTCATAGTTGTCCACTATAAATAAAGTTTATTCAATATGTGAAAAGTCGGTTCGGAAATTTGAGAGATCTTTGAGTAAAGAAATGAATTATCTTTTGTGATGGAAATTCATTCGCAAGCAAACAAAGATTGGACTAATTGTAAGTATAGATGTCGGCTTTCAAGATCTTTATTATAATTGCAGCCTGAAAGTCTCTCTACCACTTGTACTGATAACACATTATTTGTTTTGCACACATATCCTGTGAACACGTTAGTTCTGTTTCAAAAGTCTAAACATTCATTGCCACTACGATTTGCAAAATATCGCCGCAAATCTAGAAAAGCTATGTCTGGTGGGTAGGTGGGATCAACAGCAAGTTTAATTAAATCCGGAATGGTAACTAGTGTGCTCTAAAATTCAAACTAAGGCGTTTTAGTGTTGAAATGGGTGACATTGGCCGGGGGCGCAATGTTTTTTATTCGCGCCTTCTTTTTGATTTTTCGGTTAATGTCACTAACTGCTGAACGTACTGTTGTTTGATTGTAAATCTCTAATCAAAAATGACCATCATTTTGTTAGTTTTCAAAAATTTTTCCATATTTCAATGTTCTGTCACACTTTGTAAGTGTTAGCATTGTCGAGAATGAATTTCATTGCAAGAACTACGAGAGTATAACATTTGTCGCACATTTCTACATGTTCAATTACCACTTATACCGATAACACTTGATTGCTTGTGCGTTTGCGTCATTAATACATTTTATTCATATCTACACCTGACTATGCATATATTTTGACATTTTGATTTGCATTGTATAGACGTGCATTCAGTTAAATTATTTCTGGTGTAAAGGAGAGATCAACACCAAGTTTCACTAATTTCGAATGGGAACTTGCATTCCCTGACATTCAAAATGAATCGTTTTGCTTTTGGAACGGGTGACCGTAACCGGGGGCACAATAATCTTTCTTTCACGCCATGTTTTTGAGTTTTCGGTTATTGCCGCTAACTGTTTAATGTTTTCTTAATCAACTACATATTTATTCTTTGTGATAATTTTGCGCCATATTCAGATGCCTTGTGTGTTCTACTACATATCATATTGGATATATTTGTTAAGATACTATGTTGGTATTTCTCAAAACATTTAGCCGAGAGTTCCTTGCCCAACTAAACGATTAACATGGAGGTGAGTCATGTTTAATGCAATATACTTAAAATCAATGAATTTGTGAAGAATACCATCAATTCTATAAAGTGTTCTGGAAATTTCGTAGGAAAATTATTTCTTCTGTCATTTGATAATGCATTGCGAAACTTTCTCTGAATATTCAGAAATAATATGGCAATAAATTATTCACCGCGTTTGTAACCGCACAATATAGCGCTTTGGGAATATTGAGAGAAGGTGGAAGATATAGTTTTCATTAGGTTTAACAGCAAATAAGTCAATTCAAGAAAAAACGTCTGATTGACATGAAATTTGACCCTAGAATACGAAAACGTAGAAGGTTAATGCACAAGTTGTACCTCAAGAAATGTAATTCAAGTTGGCTATATATACATGAATTTGTTTATGTGTGTGTGTGTGTGTATGTGTTTATTACCTACACCATCACATCATGCGGTCTCATTTATGACTGCATTATTCTCATGACTATCCACATTCGTTTAAGAAAACAGAAATATTGTAACAAAAGTTTGGATGCTATCTTGAATACCATACTACATGGAAATCATTTTCAAGAATATATTTTGATGTGGGCTAAAAGTTTGATTTGCACAGAGTCGAACATCGACTTAGAAGATTTAAGAAAATGATCAGTAATGTAGGCCGCTGGGTTACACCTTTCAATATCAAGAATGAACTAATTGGACAATTAGTCTACAATGAAGTTGATAATTTATAATACTGCCATAGATTTGCTCATGCATGAATACTTGAGTTGCTGCTAGGATACGTCTTTGTTTTGAATATAAACACATTTGTTTCAATATGAGTCTGTAACAATGAAGGAAGAATGCCAGTTTAACTCTTAGGACAGGAAATTTGTGTTCCTCTGCTTCTGCCTTGCGATTCAGACAAGAACAAAGCACTCAGACACATTGGATGAGAATCTGAATTGAAGACTTCCACACTTGTCTGCAGCTGCTCTCCCAGATGAATATTACGAATGTGTTCGACGTATCCAAAGGTACTATTGCTTTCATAGTTGTCCACTATAAATAATGTTTATTCAATATGTGAAAAGTCGGTTCGGAAATTTGAGAGATCTTTGAGTAAAGAAATGAATTATGATGGAAATTCTTTCGCAAGCAAACAAAGATTGGACTAATTGTAAGTATAGATGTCGGCTTTCAAGATCTTTATTATAATTGCAGGCTCAAAGTCTCTCTACCACTTGTACTGATAACACATTATTTGTTTCGCACACATATCCTGTGAACACGTTAGTCCTGTTTCAAAAGTCTAAACATTCATTGCCACTACGATTTGCAAAATATCGCCGCAAATCTAGAAAAGCTATGTCTGGTGGGTAGGTGGGATCAACAGCAAGTTTAATTAAATCCTGAATGGTAAATAGTGTGCTCTAAAATCCAAACTAAGCCGTTTTAGTGTTGAAATGAGTGACATTTGCCGGGGGCGCAATGTTTTTTATTCGCGCCTTCTTTTTGAGTTTTCGGTTAATGTCACTAACTGCTAAACGTACTGTTGTTTGATTGTAAATCTCTAATCAAAAATGAACATCATTTTGTTAGTTTTCAAAAGATTTTCCATATTTCAATGTTCTGTCACACTTTGTAAGTGTTAGCATTGTCGAGAATGAATTTCATTGCAAGAACTACGAGAGTATAACATTTGTCGCACATTTCTACATGTTCAGTTACCACTTATACCGATAACACTTGATTGGTTGTGCGTTTGCATCATTCATACATTTTATTCATATCTACACTTGACTATGCATTTATTTTGACATTTTGATTTGCATTGTATAGACGTGCATTCAGTTAAATTATTTCTGGTGTAAAGGAAAGATCAACACCAAGTTTCACTAATTTCGAATGGGAACTTGCATTCCCTGACATTCAAAATGAATCGTTTTGCTTTTGGAACGGGTGACCGTAGCCGGGGGCACAATAATCTTTCATTCCCGCCATGTTTTTGAGTTTTCGGTTATTGCCGCTAACTGTTTAATGTTTTGTTAATCAACTACATATTTATTCTTTGTGATAATTTTGCGCCATATTCAGATGCCTTGTGTGTTCTACTACATATCATATTGGATATATTTGTTAAGATACTATGTTGGTATTTCTCAAAACATTTGGCCGAGAGTTCCTTGCCCAACTAAACGATTAACATGGAGGTGAGTCATGTTTACTGCAATATACTTCCAATCAATGTATTTGTGAAGAATACCATCAATTCTATAAAGTGTTCTGGAAATTTCGTAGGAAAATTATTTCTTCGGTCATTTGATAATGCATTGCGAAATTTCTCTCAATATTCAGAAATAATATGGAAGAAAGAAGGAAGACTTAGTGTTAATTCAAGTGTATATGCCACATAGTGGGTTGTCAGAAGAAGAAGTGGAGGAAAACTATGAGAAGATAGAGGAATTGATGGAAAAAGAGAGAAAGGGTTCGTGCATTATCGTAATGGGTGATTGGAATGCTGTAGTAGGAGAATGGCAGGATGGAAGTACTGTTGGAAGATATGGATTAGGTGAGAGAAATGAGAGAGGGGAAAGCCTGGTAAATTTCTGTAAAAGAAACTCCCTAATTGTTGGAAACACACTGTTCCAGCAACATAAGAGAAGGAGGTACACCTGGATATGTCCAAGAGATTGTAAAAGATACCAGATAGATTACATACTGGTACAAGAAAGATTTCGAAATTGTTTGAAAAATGCGAAGACATTGCCAGGAGCTGACATTAATTCAGACCACATCTTGCTAATAGGAGAAATCAATCTTACATTGAAGAAGATAACCCAAAACCAGGTGAGCAAGAAACCCCACTTAGAGAAGCTAAGGGAAGAAGACGAAAGACAAAAATTTGCAGAACATTTCCAAGGAAACTATAATAAGTTTAAAGCTAGTTGTAACAATAAGGATGAGATGTGGGATGGAATAAAAAGCTGCTTACAGAAGGCAGTGGATGAAACAATAGGCTACAGGGAAAGGAAAAGTGCAAAGAAACCATGGATTACTGAAAGTATGCTGGAAAAAATGGAGGAACGGAGAAAATGGAAGAATGTAAATACAGAAGAGGGAAGACATAATTACAAGATACTGAATAACCAGCTAAGAAGAGAAACTGACAGGGCAAAAGAACAATGGATGAAACAAAAATGTGAAGAAATTGAAGAACTGGAAAAAAGAGGAAGGTATGACTTGATGTATCGTGAAGTAAACTGCTTGGGCTTCCAAAAGAAGAAATGGAAAACAATGTGGATGATAGAAGACGAGGAAGGATGTGAAATCACAGACAAAAAAGGAATATCGAATGTGTGGGGAAAGTACGTTGAAGAGCTCTACCAGAAAGAGAATCGCCCAGACAGTCTGAATGTAGAAAATGAAGACGACGTGCCTGACGATGAGAAAGGATACTATATCCTGAATGAAGAATTTGAGCAAGCACTCAAAGAAATGAGGAATGGGAAAGCAACGGGCACTGATGAAATTCCTGTTGAACTTATCAAATGCCTGGGAGATGGAAAAAGAGAAATACTACACTTATGCAATGAAATCTATGAGAAAGGGGATTGGCCACAAGATTTCACGGAGACTGTTTTGGTACCTCTGCAGAAGAAAAGCAATGCCAGAAAATGTTCTGAGTACAGGACAATCAGCTTGATATCTCACTCGGCAAAAATTCTTCTAAGAATTCTGAACAGACGCCTATACTCGAAGGTCAGTGGCGAGTTAGAGGAAGAACAGTTTGGTTTCAGGAAAGGAAGAGGTACAAGGGATGCAATTGGTTTACTGAGGACCATTGGGGAAAGGTATTTAGAGAAAGGAAAGGAGGTGTTTGTAGTATTTGTAGACCTGGAGAAAGCCTTTGATAGAGTGAATTGGGTTAAACTTTTAGAAATTTTGAAGAAAATTGGTGTAGATTGGAAAGAGAGAAGACTTCTAAGCAACTTATACATGAATCAACGAGTTAAAGTGAGAACAGGAGACGAAATGACAGAAGGCTGTGAAATTGGAAGAGGAGTACGACAAGGATGCTGCCTATCGCCTACTTTGTTTAATATCTATTTAGAAGATATAGTGAAAAATTGTTTCCAGGGCACAGGAGGTGTCAAATTAGGAGGAAGAAGAATAAACTGCATAAGATTTGCTGATGACATGGCATTATTCGCTGAGGATGAAATAACCATAAATAGTATGTTAGAAGAGTTAAATAGCAGCTGTGAGCAGTATGGAATGAAGATTAATGTAAAGAAGACAAAGGCAATGGTTATAGGACGGAAACCAAGGAATATTAATGTGAGAGCAAACAGTGAAAGAATCCAGCAAGTGGATAGCTTCAAGTACCTAGGATGCACTATAAGCAGTGACATGAGCTGCAACCAAGAAGTGAAAATGAGAATCGCAATAGCAAAAGAAGCTTTCAATAGAAGAAAAAATGTTTTTTGTGGACCCATGGACATAGGTCTAAGGAAGAGATTAGTGAAATGTTTTGTGTGGAGTGTAGCACTATATGGTGCAGAAACCTGGACGTTGAGAAGAAATGAAGAGAAACGACTCGAAGCTTTTGAAATGTGGACATGGCGAAAAATGGAGCGTGTAAAATGGACGGAGAAGGTAAGAAACGAAGCCGTACTGAAAAGAGTTGGTGAAAAAAGATTTATACTGGAGACCATCAAGAAGAGGAAAAGAAACTGGTTAGGACACTGTCTAAGAAGAAACTGCCTGCTAAGAGATGCCTTGGAGGGAATGGTTGAAGGAAGAAAAGTCCGTGGAAGAAAGAGATATCAGCTTATGGATGATATTAAATTAACTGGGTCGTATGCTATTACGAAGCGTAAGGCAGAGAACAGGGAAAGCTGGAGATTGCAGTGAAAAACCTGCCAATTAGGCAGAAAACAATGAATGAATGAAAATGGCAATAAATTATTCACCGCGTTTGTGACCGCACAATATAGCGCTTTGGGAATATTGAGAGAAGGTGGAAGATATAGTTTTCATTAGTTTTACGGCAAATAAGTCAATTCAAGAAACAACGTCTGATTGACATGAAATTTGACCCTAGAATACGAAAACGTAGAAGGTTAATGCACAAGTTGTACCTCAAGAAATGTAATTCAAGTTGGCTATATATACATGAATTTGTTTATGTGTGTGTGTGTGTGTGTGTGTGTGTGTGTGTATGTGTTTATTACCTACACCATCACATCATGCGGTCTCATTTATGACTGCATTATTCTCATGACTATCCACATTCGTTTAAGAAAACAGAAATATTGTAACAAAGGTTTGGATGCTATCTTGAATACCATACTACATGGAAATCATTTTCAAGAATATATTTTGATGTGGGCTAAAAGTTTGATTTGCACAGAGTCGAACATCGACTTAGAAGATTTAAGAAAATGATCAGTAATGTAGGCCGCTGGGTTATACCTTTCAATATCAAGAATGAAATAATTGGACAATTAGTCTACAATGAAGTTGATAATTTATAATACTGCCATAGATTTGCTCATGCATGAATACTTGAGTTGCTGCTAGGATACGTCTTTGTTTTGAATATAAACACATTTGTTTCAATATGAGTTTGTAACAATGAAGGAAGAATGCCAGTTTAACTCTTAGGACAGGAAATTTGTGTTCCTCTGCTTCTGCCTTGCGGTTCAGACAAGAACAAAGCACTCAGACACTTTGGATGAGAATGTGAATTGAAGACTTCCACACTTGTCTGCAGCTGCTCTCCCAGATGAATATTACGAATGTGTTCGACGTATCCAAAGGTACTATTGCTTTCATAGTTGTCCACTATAAATAATGTTTATCAATATGTGAAAAGTCGGTTCGGAAATTTGAGAGATCTTTGAGTAAAGAAATGAATTATCTTTTGTGATGGAAATTCATTCGCAAGCAAACAAAGATTGGACTAATTGTAAGTATAGATGTCGGCTTTCAAGATCTTTATTATAATTGCAGGCTCAAAGTCTCTCTACCACTTGTACTGATAACACATTATTTGTTTTGCACACATATCCTGTGAACACGTTAGTCCTGTTTCAAAAGTCTAAACATTCATTGCCACTACGATTTGCAAAATATCGCCGCAAATCTAGAAAAGCTATGTCTGGTGGGTAGGTGGGATCAACAGCAAGTTTAATTAAATCCGGAATGGTAACTAGTGTGCTCTAAAATTCAAACTAAGGCGTTTTAGTGTTGAAATGGGTGACATTGGCCGGGGGCGCAATGTTTTTTATTCGCGCCTTCTTTTTGATTTTTCGGTTAATGTCACTAACTGCTAAACGTACTGTTGTTTGATTGTAAATCTCTAATAAAAAATGACCATCATTTTGTTAGTTTTCAAGAATTTTTCCATATTTCAATGTTCTGTCACACTTTGTAAGTGTTAGCATTGTCGAGAATGAATTTCATTGCAAGAACTACGAGAGTATAACATTTGTCGCACATTTCTACATGTTCAATTACCACTTATACCGATAACACTTGATTGCTTGTGCGTTTGCGTCATTCATACATTTTATTCATATCTACACCTGACTATGCATATATTTTGACATTTTGATTTGCATTGTATGGACGTGCATTCAGTTAAATTATTTCTGGTGTAAAGGAGAGATCAACACCAAGTTTCACTAATTTCGAATGGGAACTTGCATTCCCTGACATTCAAAATGAATCGTTTTGCTTTTGGAACGGGTGACCGTAGCCGGGGGCACAATAATCTTTCATTCACGCCATGTTTTTGAGTTTTCGGTTATTGCCGCTAACTGTTTAATGTTTTGTTAATCAACTACATATTTATTTTTTGTGATAATTTTGCGCCATATTCAGATGCCGTGTGTGTTCTAGTACATATCATATTGGATATATTTGTTAAGATACTATGTTGGTATTTCTCAAAACATTTGGCCGAGAGTTCCTTGCCCAACTAAACGATTAACATGGAGGTGAGTCATGTTTACTGCAATATACTTCCAATCAATGAATTTGTGAAGAATACCATCAATTCTATAAAGTGTTCTGGAAATTTCGTAGGAAAATTATTTCTTCTGTCATTTGATAATGCATTGCGAAACTTTCTCTGAATATTCAGAAATAATATGGCAATAAATTATTCACCGCGTTTGTGACCGCACAATATAGCGCTTTGGGAATATTGACAGAAGGTGGAAGATATAGTTTTCATTAGGTTTAGCAGCAAATAAGTCAATTCAAGAAAAAACGTCTGATTGACATGAAATTTGACCCTAGAATACGAAAACGTCGAAGGTTAATGCACAAGTTGTACCTAGAGAAATGTAATTCAAATTGGCTATATAAACATGAATTTGTTTATGTGTGTGTGTGTGTGTGTGTGTAGGTGTTTATTACCTACACCATCACATCATGCGGTCTCATTTATGACTGCATTATTCTCATGACTATCCACATTCGTTTAAGAAAACAGAAATATTGTAACAAAGGTTTGGATGCTATCTTGAATACCATACTACATGGAAATCATTTTCAAGAATATATTTTGATGTGGGCTAAAAGTTTGATTTGCACAGAGTCGAACATCGACTTAGAAGATTTAAGAAAATGATCAGTAATGTAGGCCGCTGGGTTACACCTTTCAATATCAAGAATGAACTAATTGGACAATTAGTCTACAATGAAGTTGATAATTTATAATACTGCCATAGATTTGCTCATGCATGAATACTTGAGTTGCTGCTAGGATACGTCTTTGTTTTGAATATAAACACATTTGTTTCAATATGAGTCTGTAACAATGAAGGAAGAATGCCAGTTTAACTCTTAGGACAGGAAATTTGTGTTCCTCTGCTTCTGCCTTGCGATTCAGACAAGAACAAAGCACTCAGACACATTGGATGAGAATGTGAATTGAAGACTTCCACACTTGTCTGCAGCTGCTCTCCCAGATGAATATTACGAATGTGTTCGACGTATCCAAAGGTACTATTGCTTTCATAGTTGTCCACTATAAATAATGTTTATTCAATATGTGAAAAGTCGGTTCGGAAATTTGAGAGATCTTTGTGTAAAGAAATGAATTATGATGGAAATTCTTTCGCAAGCAAACAAAGATTGGACTAATTGTAAGTATAGATGTCGGCTTTCAAGATCTTTATTATAATTGCAGGCTCAAAGTCTCTCTACCACTTGTACTGATAACACATTATTTGTTTTGCACACATATCCTGTGAACACGTTAGTCCTGTTTCAAAAGTCTAAACATTCATTGCCACTACGATTTGCAAAATATCGCCGCAAATCTAGAAAAGCTATGTCTGGTGGGTAGGTGGGATCAACAGCAAGTTTAATTAAATCCGGAATGGTAACTAGTGTGCTCTAAAATTCAAACTAAGGCGTTTTAGTGTTGAAATGGGTGACATTGGCCGGGGGCGCAATGTTTTTTATTCGCGCCTTCTTTTTGATTTTTCGGTTAATGTCACTAACTGCTAAACGTACTGTTGTTTGATTGTAAATCTCTAATAAAAAATGACCATCATTTTGTTAGTTTTCAAGAATTTTTCCATATTTCAATGTTCTGTCACACTTTGTAAGTGTTAGCATTGTCGAGAATGAATTTCATTGCAAGAACTACGAGAGTATAACATTTGTCGCACATTTCTACATGTTCAATTACCACTTATACCGATAACACTTGATTGCTTGTGCGTTTGCGTCATTCATACATTTTATTCATATCTACACCTGACTATGCATATATTTTGACATTTTGATTTGCATTGTATGGACGTGCATTCAGTTAAATTATTTCTGGTGTAAAGGAGAGATCAACACCAAGTTTCACTAATTTCGAATGGGAACTTGCATTCCCTGACATTCAAAATGAATCGTTTTGCTTTTGGAACGGGTGACCGTAGCCGGGGGCACAATAATCTTTCATTCACGCCATGTTTTTGAGTTTTCGGTTATTGCCGCTAACTGTTTAATGTTTTGTTAATCAACTACATATTTATTTTTTGTGATAATTTTGCGCCATATTCAGATGCCGTGTACGTTCTAGTACATATCATATTGGATATATTTGTTAAGATACTATGTTGGTATTTCTCAAAACATTTGGCCGAGAGTTCCTTGCCCAACTAAACGATTAACATGGAGGTGAGTCATGTTTACTGCAATATACTTCCAATCAATGAATTTGTGAAGAATACCATCAATTCTATAAAGTGTTCTGGAAATTTCGTAGGAAAATTATTTCTTCTGTCATTTGATAATGCATTGCGAAACTTTCTCTGAATATTCAGAAATAATATGGCAATAAATTATTCACCGCGTTTGTGACCGCACAATATAGCGCTTTGGGAATATTGACAGAAGGTGGAAGATATAGTTTTCATTAGGTTTAGCAGCAAATAAGTCAATTCAAGAAAAAACGTCTGATTGACATGAAATTTGACCCTAGAATACGAAAACGTCGAAGGTTAATGCACAAGTTGTACCTAGAGAAATGTAATTCAAATTGGCTATATAAACATGAATTTGTTTATGTGTGTGTGTGTGTGTGTGTGTAGGTGTTTATTACCTACACCATCACATCATGCGGTCTCATTTATGACTGCATTATTCTCATGACTATCCACATTCGTTTAAGAAAACAGAAATATTGTAACAAAGGTTTGGATGCTATCTTGAATACCATACTACATGGAAATCATTTTCAAGAATATATTTTGATGTGGGCTAAAAGTTTGATTTGCACAGAGTCGAACATCGAATTGGAAGATTTAAGAAAATGATCAGTAATGTAGGCCGCTGGGTTACACCTTTCAATATCAAGAATGAACTAATTGGACAATTAGTCTACAATGAAGTTGATAATTTATAATACTGCCATAGATTTGCTCATGCATGAATACTTGAGTTGCTGCTAGGATACGTCTTTGTTTTGAATATAAACACATTTGTTTCAATATGAGTCTGTAACAATGAAGGAAGAATGCCAGTTTAACTCTTAGGACAGGAAATTTGTGTTCCTCTGCTTCTGCCTTGCGATTCAGACAAGAACAAAGCACTCAGACACATTGGATGAGAATGTGAATTGAAGACTTCCACACTTGTCTGCAGCTGCTCTCCCAGATGAATATTACGAATGTGTTCGACGTATCCAAAGGTACTATTGCTTTCATAGTTGTCCACTATAAATAATGTTTATTCAATATGTGAAAAGTCGGTTCGGAAATTTGAGAGATCTTTGTGTAAAGAAATGAATTATGATGGAAATTCTTTCGCAAGCAAACAAAGATTGGACTAATTGTAAGTATAGATGTCGGCTTTCAAGATCTTTATTATAATTGCAGGCTCAAAGTCTCTCTACCACTTGTACTGATAACACATTATTTGTTTCGCACACATATCCTGTGAACACGTTAGTCCTGTTTCAAAAGTCTAAGCATTCATTGCCACTACGATTTGCAAAATATCGCCGCAAATCTAGAAAAGCTATGTCTGGTGGGTAGGTGGGATCAACAGCAAGTTTAATTAAATCCTGAATGGTAACTAGTGTGCTCTAAAATCCAAACTAAGGCGTTTTAGTGTTGAAATGGGTGACATTGGCCGGGGGCGCAATGTTTTTTATTCGCGCCTTCTTTTTGAGTTTTCGGTTAATGTCACTAACTGCTAAACGTACTGTTGTTTGATTGTAAATCTCTAATCAAAAATGAACATCATTTTGTTAGTTTTCAAAAGATTTTCCATATTTCAATGTTCTGTCACACTTTGTAAGTGTTAGCATTGTCGAGAATGAATTTCATTGCAAGAACTACGAGAGTATAACATTTGTCGCACATTTCTACATGTTCAGTTACCACTTATACCGATAACACTTGATTGGTTGTGCGTTTGCATCATTCATACATTTTATTCATATCTACACCTGACTATGCATATATTTTGACATTTTGATTTGCATTGTATAGACGTGCATTCAGTTAAATTATTTCTGGTGTAAAGGAAAGATCAACACCAAGTTTCACTAATTTCGAATGGGAACTTGCATTCCCTGACATTCAAAATGAATCGTTTTGCTTTTGGAACGGGTGACCGTAGCCGGGGGCACAATAATCTTTCATTCACGCCATGTTTTTGAGTTTTCGGTTATTGCCGCTAACTGTTTAATGTTTTGTTAATCAACTACATATTTATTCTTTGTGATAATTTTGCGCCATATTCAGATGCCTTGTGTGTTCTACTACATATCATATTGGATATATTTGTTAAGATACTATGTTGGTATTTCTCAAAACATTTGGCAGAGTTCCTTGCCCAACTAAACGATTAACATGGAGGTGAGTCATGTTTACTGCAATATACTTCCAATCAATGAATTTGTGAAGAATACCATCAATTCTATAAAGTGTTCTGGAAATTTCGTAGGAAAATTTTTTCTTCTGTCATTTGATAATGCATTGCTAAATTTCTCTCAATACTCAGAAATAATATGGCAATAAATTATTCACCGCGTTTGTGACCGCACAATATAGCGCTTTGGGAATATTGAGAGAAGGTGGAAGGTATAGTTTTCATTAGTTTTAACGGCAAATATGTCAATTCAGGAAACAACGTCTGATTGACATGAAATTTGACCCTAGAATACGAAAACGTAGAAGGTTAATGCACAAGTTGTACCTCAAGAAATGTAAATCAAGTTGGCTATATATACATGAATTTGTTTATGTGTGTGTGTGTGTGTGTGTGTATGTGTTTATTACCTACACCATCACATCATGCGGTCTCATTTATGACTGCATTATTCTCATGACTATCCACATTCGTTTAAGAAAACAGAAATATTGTAACAAAGGTTTGGATGCTATCTTGAATACCATACTACATGGAAATCATTTTCAAGAATATATTTTGATGTGGGCTAAAAGTTTGATTTGCACAGAGTCGAACATCGACTTAGAAGATTTAAGAAAATGATCAGTAATGTAGGCCGCTGGGTTACACCTTTCAATATCAAGAATGAACTAATTGGACAATTAGTCTACAATGAAGATGATAATTTATAATACTGCCATAGATTTACTCATGCATGAATACTTGAGTTGCTGCTAGGATACGTCTTTGTTTTGAATATAAACACATTTGTTTCAATATGAGTTTGTAACAATGAAGGAAGAATGCCAGTTTAACTCTTAGGACAGGAAATTTGTGTTCCTCTGCTTCTGCCTTGCGGTTCAGACAAGAACAAAGCACTCAGACACTTTGGATGAGAATGTGAATTGAAGACTTCCACACTTGTCTGCAGCTGCTCTCCCAGATGAATATTACGAATGTGTTCGACGTATCCAAAGGTACTATTGCTTTCATAGTTGTCCACTATAAATTATGTTTATTCAATATGTGAAAAGTCGGTTCGGAAATTTGAGAGATCTTTGAGTAAAGAAATGAATTATCTTTTGTGATGGAAATTCATTCGCAAGCAAACAAAGATTGGACTAATTGTAAGTATAGATGTCGGCTTTCAAGATCTTTATTATAATTGCAGGCTCAAAGTCTCTCTACCACTTGTACTGATAACACATTATTTGTTTTGCACACATATCCTGTGAACACGTTAGTCCTGTTTCAAAAGTCTAAACATTCATTGCCACTACGATTTGCAAAATATCGCCGCAAATCTAGAAAAGCTATGTCTGGTGGGTAGGTGGGATCAACAGCAAGTTTAATTAAATCCGGAATGGTAACTAGTGTGCTCTAAAATTCAAACTAAGGCGTTTTAGTGTTGAAATGGGTGACATTGGCCGGGGCGCAATGTTTTTTATTCGCGCCTTATTTTTGATTTTTCGGTTAATGTCACTAACTGCTGAACGTACTGTTGTTTGATTGTAAATCTCTAATCAAAAATGACCATCATTTTGTTAGTTTTCAAAAATTTTTCCATATTTCAATGTTCTGTCACACTTTGTAAGTGTTAGCATTGTCGAGAATGAATTTCATTGCAAGAACTACGAGAGTATAACATTTGTCGCACATTTCTACATGTTCAATTACCACTTATACCGATAACACTTGATTGCTTGTGCGTTTGCGTCATTCATACATTTTATTCATATCTACACCTGACTATGCATATATTTTGACATTTTGATTTGCATTGTATGGACGTGCATTCAGTTAAATTATTTCTGGTGTAAAGGAGAGATCAACACCAAGTTTCACTAATTTCGAATGGGAACTTGCATTCCCTGACATTCAAAATGAATCGTTTTGCTTTTGGAACGGGTGACCGTAGCCGGGGGCACAATAATCTTTCATTCACGCCATGTTTTTGAGTTTTCGGTTATTGCCGCTAACTGTTTAATGTTTTGTTAATCAACTACATATTTATTCTTTGTGATAATTTTGCGCCATATTCAGATGCCTTGTGTGTTCTAGTACATATCATATTGGATATATTTGTTAAGATACTATGTTGGTATTTCTCAAAACATTTGGCCGAGAGTTCCTTGCCCAACTAAACGATTAACATGGAGGTGAGTCATGTTTACTGCAATATACTTCCAATCAATGAATTTGTGAAGAATACCATCAATTCTATAAAGTGTTCTGGAAATTTCGTAGGAAAATTATTTCTTCGGTCATTTGATAATGCATTGCTAAATTTCTCTCAATACTCAGAAATAATATGGCAATAAATTATTCACCGCGTTTGTGACCGCACAATATAGCGCTTTGGGAATATTGAGAGAAGGTGGAAGGTATAGTTTTCATTAGTTTTAACGGCAAATATGTCAATTCAAGAAACAACGTCTGATTGACATGAAATTTGACCCTAGAATACGAAAACGTAGAAGGTTAATGCACAAGTTGTACCTCAAGAAATGTAAATCAAGTTGGCTATATATACATGAATTTGTTTATGTGTGTGTGTGTGTGTGTGTGTGTATGTGTTTATTACCTACACCATCACATCATGCGGTCTCATTTATGACTGCATTATTCTCATGACTATCCACATTCGTTTAAGAAAACAGAAATATTGTAACAAAGGTTTGGATGCTATCTTGAATACCATACTACATGGAAATCATTTTCAAGAATATATTTTGATGTGGGCTAAAAGTTTGATTTGCACAGAGTCGAACATCGACTTAGAAGATTTAAGAAAATGATCAGTAATGTAGGCCGCTGGGTTACACCTTTCAATATCAAGAATGAACTAATTGGACAATTAGTCTACAATGAAGATGATAATTTATAATACTGCCATAGATTTACTCATGCATGAATACTTGAGTTGCTGCTAGGATACGTCTTTGTTTTGAATATAAACACATTTGTTTCAATATGAGTTTGTAACAATGAAGGAAGAATGCCAGTTTAACTCTTAGGACAGGAAATTTGTGTTCCTCTGCTTCTGCCTTGCGGTTCAGACAAGAACAAAGCACTCAGACACTTTGGATGAGAATGTGAATTGAAGACTTCCACACTTGTCTGCAGCTGCTCTCCCAGATGAATATTACGAATGTGTTCGACGTATCCAAAGGTACTATTGCTTTCATAGTTGTCCACTATAAATAAAGTTTATTCAATATGTGAAAAGTCGGTTCGGAAATTAGAGAGATCTTTGAGTTAAGAAATGAATTATCTTTTGTGATGGAAATTCATTCGCAAGCAAACAAAGATTGGACTAATTGTAAGTATAGATGTCGGCTTTCAAGATCTTTATTATAATTGCAGCCTGAAAGTCTCTCTACCACTTGTACTGATAACACATTATTTGTTTTGCACACATATCCTGTGAACACGTTAGTTCTGTTTCAAAAGTCTAAACATTCATTGCCACTACGATTTGCAAAATATCGCCGCAAATCTAGAAAAGCTATGTCTGGTGGGTAGGTGGGATCAACAGCAAGTTTAATTAAATCCGGAATGGTAACTAGTGTGCTCTAAAATTCAAACTAAGGCGTTTTAGTGTTGAAATGGGTGACATTGGCCGGGGGCGCAATGTTTTTTATTCGCGCCTTCTTTTTGATTTTTCGGTTAATGTCACTAACTGCTGAACGTACTGTTGTTTGATTGTAAATCTCTAATCAAAAATGACCATCATTTTGTTAGTTTTCAAAAATTTTTCCATATTTCAATGTTCTGTCACACTTTGTAAGTGTTAGCATTGTCGAGAATGAATTTCATTGCAAGAACTACGAGAGTATAACATTTGTCGCACATTTCTACATGTTCAATTACCACTTATACCGATAACACTTGATTGCTTGTGCGTTTGCGTCATTAATACATTTTATTCATATCTACACCTGACTATGCATATATTTTGACATTTTGATTTGCATTGTATAGACGTGCATTCAGTTAAATTATTTCTGGTGTAAAGGAGAGATCAACACCAAGTTTCACTAATTTCGAATGGGAACTTGCATTCCCTGACATTCAAAATGAATCGTTTTGCTTTTGGAACGGGTGACCGTAACCGGGGGCACAATAATCTTTCATTCACGCCATGTTTTTGAGTTTTCGGTTATTGCCGCTAACTGTTTAATGTTTTCTTAATCAACTACATATTTATTCTTTGTGATAATTTTGCGCCATATTCAGATGCCTTGTGTGTTCTACTACATATCATATTGGATATATTTGTTAAGATACTATGTTGGTATTTCTCAAAACATTTAGCCGAGAGTTCCTTGCCCAACTAAACGATTAACATGTAGGTGAGTCATGTTTAATGCAATATACTTAAAATCAATGAATTTGTGAAGAATACCATCAATTCTATAAAGTGTTCTGGAAATTTCGTAGGAAAATTATTTCTTCTGTCATTTGATAATGCATTGCGAAACTTTCTCTGAATATTCAGAAATAATATGGCAATAAATTATTCACCGCGTTTGTAACCGCACAATATAGCGCTTTGGGAATATTGAGAGAAGGTGGAAGATATAGTTTTCATTAGGATTAACAGCAAATAAGTCAATTCAAGAAAAAACGTCTGATTGACATGAAATTTGACCCTAGAATACGAAAACGTAGAAGGTTAATGCACAAGTTGTACCTCAAGAAATGTAATTCAAGTTGGCTATATATACATGAATTTGTTTATGTGTGTGTGTGTGTGTGTGTGTATGTGTTTATTACCTACACCATCACATCATGCGGTCTCATTTATGACTGCATTATTCTCATGACTATCCACATTCGTTTAAGAAAACAGAAATATTGTAACAAAGGTTTGGATGCTATCTTGAATACCATACTACATGGAAATCATTTTCAAGAATATATTTTGATGTGGGCTAAAAGTTTGATTTGCACAGAGTCGAACATCGACTTAGAAGATTTAAGAAAATGATCAGTAATGTAGGCCGCTGGGTTACACCTTTCAATATCAAGAATGAACTAATTGGACAATTAGTCTACAATGAAGTTGATAATTTATAATACTGCCATAGATTTGCTCATGCATGAATACTTGAGTTGCTGCTAGGATACGTCTTTGTTTTGAATATAAACACATTTGTTTCAATATGAGTCTGTAACAATGAAGGAAGAATGCCAGTTTAATTCTTAGGACAGGAAATTTGTGTTCCTCTGCTTCTGCCTTGCGATTCAGACAAGAACAAAGCACTCAGACAGATTGGATGAGAATCTGAATTGAAGACTTCCACACTTGTCTGCAGCTGCTCTCCCAGATGAATATTACGAATGTGTTCGACGTATCCAAAGGTACTATTGCTTTCATAGTTGTCCACTATAAATAATGTTTATTCAATATGTGAAAAGTCGGTTCGGAAATTTGAGAGATCTTTGAGTAAAGAAATGAATTATGATGGAAATTCTTTCGCAAGCAAACAAAGATTGGACTAATTGTAAGTATAGATGTCGGCTTTCAAGATCTTTATTATAATTGCAGGCTCAAAGTCTCTCTACCACTTGTACTGATAACACATTATTTGTTTCGCACACATATCCTGTGAACACGTTAGTCCTGTTTCAAAAGTCTAAACATTCATTGCCACTACGATTTGCAAAATATCGCCGCAAATCTAGAAAAGCTATGTCTGGTGGGTAGGTGGGATCAACAGCAAGTTTAATTAAATCCTGAATGGTAAATAGTGTGCTCTAAAATCCAAACTAAGCCGTTTTAGTGTTGAAATGAGTGACATTTGCCGGGGGCGCAATGTTTTTTATTCGCGCCTTCTTTTTGAGTTTTCGGTTAATGTCACTAACTGCTAAACGTACTGTTGTTTGATTGTAAATCTCTAATCAAAAATGAACATCATTTTGTTAGTTTTCAAAAGATTTTCCATATTTCAATGTTCTGTCACACTTTGTAAGTGTTAGCATTGTCGAGAATGAATTTCATTGCAAGAACTACGAGAGTATAACATTTGTCGCACATTTCTACATGTTCAGTTACCACTTATACCGATAACACTTGATTGGTTGTGCGTTTGCATCATTCATACATTTTATTCATATCTACACTTGACTATGCATATATTTTGACATTTTGATTTGCATTGTATAGACGTGCATTCAGTTAAATTATTTCTGGTGTAAAGGAAAGATCAACACCAAGTTTCACTAATTTCGAATGGGAACTTGCATTCCCTGACATTCAAAATGAATCGTTTTGCTTTTGGAACGGGTGACCGTAGCCGGGGGCACAATAATCTTTCATTCCCGCCATGTTTTTGAGTTTTCGGTTATTGCCGCTAACTGTTTAATGTTTTGTTAATCAACTACATATTTATTCTTTGTGATAATTTTGCGCCATATTCAGATGCCTTGTGTGTTCTACTACATATCATATTGGATATATTTGTTAAGATACTATGTTGGTATTTCTCAAAACATTTGGCCGAGAGTTCCTTGCCCAACTAAACGATTAACATGGATGTGAATCATGTTTACTGCAATATACTTCCAATCAATGAATTTGTGAAGAATACCATCAATTCTATAAAGTGTTCTGGAAATTTCGTAGGAAAATTATTTCTTCGGTCATTTGATAATGCATTGCTAAATTTCTCTCAATATTCAGAAATGAAATGGCAATAAATTATTCACCGCGTTTGTGACCGCACAATATAGCGCTTTGGGAATATTGACAGAAGGTGGAAGATATAGTTTTCATTAGTTTTAACGGCAAATATGTCAATTCAAGAAACAACGTCTGATTGACATGAAATTTGACCCTAGAATACGAAAACGTAGAAGGTTAATGCACAAGTTGTACCTCAAGAAATGTAAATCAAGTTGGCTATATATACATGAATTTGTTTATGTGTGTGTGTGTGTGTGTGTGTATGTGTTTATTACCTACACCATCACATCATGCGGTATCATTTATGACTGCATTATTCTCATGACTATCCACATTCGTTTAAGAAAACAGAAATATTGTAACAAAGGTTTGGATGCTATCTTGAATACCATACTACATGGAAATCATTTTCAAGAATATATTTTGATGTGGGCTAAAAGTTTGATTTGCACAGAGTCGAACATCGACTTAGAAGATTTAAGAAAATGATCAGTAATGTAGGCCGCTGGGTTACACCTTTCAATATAAAGAATGAACTAATTGGACAATTAGTCTACAATGAAGATGATAATTTATAATACTGCCATAGATTTACTCATGCATGAATACTTGAGTTGCTGCTAGGATACGTCTTTGTTTTGAATATAAACACATTTGTTTCAATATGAGTTTGTAACAATGAAGGAAGAATGCCAGTTTAACTCTTAGGACAGGAAATTTGTGTTCCTCTGCTTCTGCCTTGCGGTTCAGACAAGAACAAAGCACTCAGACACTTTGGATGAGAATGTGAATTGAAGACTTCCACACTTGTCTGCAGCTGCTCTCCCAGATGAATATTACGAATGTGTTCGACGTATCCAAAGGTACTATTGCTTTCATAGTTGTCCACTATAAATAAAGTTTATTCAATATGTGAAAAGTCGGTTCGGAAATTTGAGAGATCTTTGAGTTAAGAAATGAATTATCTTTTGTGATGGAAATTCATTCGCAAGCAAACAAAGATTGGACTAATTGTAAGTATAGATGTCGGCTTTCAAGATCTTTATTATAATTGCAGCCTGAAAGTCTCTCTACCACTTGTACTGATAACACATTATTTGTTTTGCACACATATCCTGTGAACACGTTAGTTCTGTTTCAAAAGTCTAAACATTCATTGCCACTACGATTTGCAAAATATCGCCGCAAATCTAGAAAAGCTATGTCTGGTGGGTAGGTGGGATCAACAGCAAGTTTAATTAAATCCGGAATGGTAACTAGTGTGCTCTAAAATTCAAACTAAGGCGTTTTAGTGTTGAAATGGGTGACATTGGCCGGGGGCGCAATGTTTTTTATTCGCGCCTTCTTTTTGATTTTTCGGTTAATGTCACTAACTGCTGAACGTACTGTTGTTTGATTGTAAATCTCTAATCAAAAATGACCATCATTTTGTTAGTTTTCAAAATTTTTTCCATATTTCAATGTTCTGTCACACTTTGTAAGTGTTAGCATTGTCGAGAATGAATTTCATTGCAAGAACTACGAGAGTATAACATTTGTCGCACATTTCTACATGTTCAATTACCACTTATACCGATAACACTTGATTGCTTGTGCGTTTGCGTCATTCATACATTTTATTCATATCTACAACTGACTATGCATATATTTTGACATTTTGATTTGCATTGTATGGACGTGCATTCAGTTAAATTATTTCTGGTGTAAAGGAGAGATCAACACCAAGTTTCACTAATTTCGAATGGGAACTTGCATTCCCTGACATTCAAAATGAATCGTTTTGCTTTTGGAACGGGTGACCGTAACCGGGGGCACAATAATCTTTCTTTCACGCCATGTTTTTGAGTTTTCGGTTATTGCCGCTAACTGTTTAATGTTTTCTTAATCAACTACATATTTATTCTTTGTGATAATTTTGCGCCATATTCAGATGCCTTGTGTGTTCTACTACATATCATATTGGATATATTTGTTAAGATACTATGTTGGTATTTCTCAAAACATTTGGCCGAGAGTTCCTTGCCCAACTAAACGATTAACATGGATGTGAGTCATGTTTACTGCAATATACTTCCAATCAATGAATTTGTGAAGAATACCATCAATTCTATAAAGTGTTCTGGAAATTTCGTAGGAAAATTATTTCTTCTGTCATTTGATAATGCATTGCGAAACTTTCTCTGAATATTCAGAAATAATATGGCAATAAATTATTCACCGCGTTTGTGACCGCACAATATAGCGCTTTGGGAATATTGAGAGAAGGTGGAAGATATAGTTTTCATTAGGTTTAACAGCAAATAAGTCAATTCAAGAAAAAACACGTCTGATTGACATGAAATTTGACCCTAGAATACGAAAACGTAGAAGGTTAATGCACAAGTTGTACCTCAAGAAATGTAATTCAAATTGGCTATATAAACATGAATTTGTTTATGTGTGTGTGTGTGTGTGTGTGTAGGTGTTTATTACCTACACCATCACATCATGCGGTCTCATTTATGACTGCATTATTCTCATGACTATCCACATTCGTTTAAGAAAACAGAAATATTGTAACAAAGGTTTGGATGCTATCTTGAATACCATACTACATGGAAATCATTTTCAAGAATATATTTTGATGTGGGCTAAAAGTTTGATTTGCACAGAGTCGAACATCGACTTAGAAGATTTAAGAAAATGATCAGTAATGTAGGCCGCTGGTTTACACCTTTCAATATCAAGAATGAACTAATTGGACAATTAGTCTACAATGAAGTTGATAATTTATAATACTGCCATAGATTTGCTCATGCATGAATACTTGAGTTGCTGCTAGGATACGTCTTTGTTTTGAATATAAACACATTTGTTTCAATATGAGTTTGTAACAATGAAGGAAGAATGCCAGTTTAACTCTTAGGAGAGGAAATTTGTGTTCCTCTGCTTCTGCCTTGCGGTTCAGACAAGAACAAAGCACTCAGACACTTTGGATGAGAATGTGAATTGAAGACTTCCACACTTGTCTGCAGCTGCTCTCCCAGATGAATATTACGAATGTGTTCGACGTATCCAAAGGTACTATTGCTTTCATAGTTGTCCACTATAAATAATGTTTATCAATATGTGAAAAGTCGGTTCGGAAATTTGAGAGATATTTGAGTAAAGAAATGAATTATCTTTTGTGATGGAAATTCATTCGCAAGCAAACAAAGATTGGACTAATTGTAAGTATAGATGTCGGCTTTCAAGATCTTTATTATAATTGCAGGCTCAAAGTCTCTCTACCACTTGTACTGATAACACATTATTTGTTTTGCACACATATCCTGTGAACACGTTAGTTCTGTTTCAAAAGTCTAAACATTCATTGCCACTAGGATTTGCAAAATATCGCCGCAAATCTAGAAAAGCTATGTCTGGTGGGTAGGTGGGATCAACAGCAAGTTTAATTAAATCCGGAATGGTAACTAGTGTGCTCTAAAATTCAAAATAAGGCGTTTTAGTGTTGAAATGGGTGACATTGGCCGGGGGCGCAATGTTTTTTTTTCGCGCCTTATTTTTGATTTTTCGGTTAATGTCACTAACTGCTAAACGTACTGTTGTTTGATTGTAAATCTCTAATCAAAAATGACCATCATTTTGTTAGTTTTCAAGAATTTTTCCATATTTCAATGTTCTGTCACACTTTGTAAGTGTTAGCATTGTCGAGAATGAATTTCATTGCAAGAACTACGAGAGTATAACATTTGTCGCACATTTCTACATGTTCAATTACCACTTATACCGATAACACTTGATTGGTTGTGCGTTTGCATCATTCATACATTTTATTCATATCTACACCTGACTATGCATATATTTTGACATTTTGATTTGCATTGTATTGACGTGCATTCACTTAAATTATTTCTCGTGTAAAGGAGAGATCAACACCAAGTTTCACTAAATTTCGAATGGGAACTTGCATAGCCTGACATTCAAAATGAATCGTTTTGCTTTTGGAACGGGTGACCGTAGCCGGGGGCACAATAATCTTTCATTCACGCCATGTTTTTGAGTTTTCGGTTATTGCCGCTAACTGTTTAATGTTTTGTTAATCAACTACATATTTATTCTTTGTGATAATTTTGCGCCATATTCAGATGCCTTGTGTGTTCTACTACATATCATATTGGATATATTTGTTAAGATACTATGTTGGTATTTCTCAAAACATTTGGCCGAGAGTTCCTTGCCCAACTAAACGATTAACATGGAAGTGAGTCATGTTTACTGCAATATACTTCCAATCAATGAATTTGTGAAGAATATAATCAATTCTATAAAGTGTTCTGGAAATTTCGTAGGAAAATTATTTCTTCTGTCATTTGATAATGCATTGCGAAATTTTCTCTCAATATTCAGAAATAATATGGCAATAAATTATTCACCGCGTTTGTGACCGCACAATATAGCGCGTTGGGAATATTGAGAGAAGGTGGAAGATATAGTTTTCATTAGGTTTAACAGCAAATAAGTCAATTCAAGAAAAAACGTCTGATTGACATGAAATTTGACCCTAGAATACGAAAACGTAGAAGGTTAATGCACAAGATGTACCTCAAGAAATGTAATTCAAGTTGGCTATATATACATGAATTTGTTTATGTGTGTGTGAGTGTGTGTGTGTGTGTGTGTAGGTGTTTATTACCTACACCATTACATCATGCGGTCTCATTTATGACTGCATTATTCTCATGACTATCCACATTCGTTTAAGAAAACAGAAATATTGTAACAAAGGTTTGGATGCTATCTTGAATACCATACTACATGGAAATCATTTTCAAGAATATATTTTGATGTGGGCTAAAAGTTTGATTTGCACAGAGTCGAACATCGACTTAGAAGATTTAAGAAAATGATCAGTAATGTAGGCCGCTGGGTTACACCTTTCAATATCAAGAATGAACTAATTGGACAATTAGTCTACAATGAAGTTGATAATTTATAATACTGCCATAGATTTGCTCATGCATGAATACTTGAGTTGCTGCTAGGATACGTCTTTGTTTTGAATATAAACACATTTGTTTCAATATGAGTTTGTAACAATGAAGGAAGAATGCCAGTTTAACTCTTAGGACAGGAAATTTGTGTTCCTCTGCTTCTGCCTTGCGGTTCAGACAAGAACAAAGCACTCAGACACTTTGGATGAGAATGTGAATTGAAGACTTCCACACTTGTCTGCAGCTGCTCTCCCAGATGAATATTACGAATGTGTTCGACGTATCCAAAGGTACTATTGCTTTCATAGTTGTCCACTATAAATAATGTTTATTCAATATGTGAAAAGTCGGTTCGGAAATTTGAGAGATCTTTGAGTAAAGAAATGAATTATCTTTTGTGATGGAAATTCATTCGCAAGCAAACAAAGATTGGACTAATTGTAAGTATAGATGTCGGCTTTCAAGATCTTTATTATAATTGCAGGCTGAAAGTCTGTCTACCACTTGTACTGATAACACATTATTTGTTTTGCACACATGTCCTGTGAACACGTTAGTCCTGTTTCAAAAGTCTAAACATTCATTGCCACTAGGATTTGCAAAATATCGCCGCAAATCTAGAAAAGCTATGTCTGGTGGGTAGGTGGGATCAACAGCAAGTTTAATTAAATCCGGAATGGTAACTAGTGTGCTCTAAAATTCAAAATAAGGCGTTTTAGTGTTGAAATGGGTGACATTGGCCGGGGGCGCAATGTTTTTTATTCGCGCCTTCTTTTTGATTTTTCGGTTAATGTCACTAACTGCTAAACGTACTGTTGTTTGATTGTAAATCTCTAATCAAAAATGACCATCATTTTGTTAGTTTTCAAGAATTTTTCCATATTTCAATGTTCTGTCACACTTTGTAAGTGTTAGCATTGTCGAGAATGAATTTCATTGCAAGAACTACGAGAGTATAACATTTGTCGCACATTTCTACATGTTCAATTACCACTTATACCGATAACACTTGATTGGTTGTGCGTTTGCATCATTCATACATTTTATTCATATCTACACCTGACTATGCATATATTTTGACATTTTGATTTGCATTGTATGGACGTGCATTCAGTTAAATTATTTCTGGTGTAAAGGAGAGATCAACACCAAGTTTCACTAAATTTCGAATGGGAACTTGCATTCCCTGACATTCAAAATGAATCGTTTTGCTTTTGGAACGGGTGACCGTAGCCGGGGGCACAATAATCTTTCATTCGCGCCATGTTTTTGAGTTTTCGGTTATTGCCGCTAACTGTTTAATGTTTTGTTAATCAACTACATATTTATTCTTTGTGATAATTTTGCGCCATATTCAGATGCCTTGTGTGTTCTACTACATATCATATTGGATATATTTGTTAAGATACTATGTTGGTATTTCTCAAAACATTTGGCCGAGAGTTCCTTGCCCAACTAAACGATTAACATGGAGGTGAGTCATGTTTACTGCAATATACTTCCAATCAATGAATTTGTGAAGAATACCATCAATTCTATAAAGTGTTCTGGAAATTTCGTAGGAAAATTATTTCTTCTGTCATTTGATAATGCATTGCGAAACTTTCTCTGAATATTCAGAAATAATAAGGCAATAAATTATTCACCGCGTTTGTGACCGCACAATATAGCGCGTTGGGAATATTGAGAGAAGGTGGAAGATATAGTTTTCATTAGGTTTAACAGCAAATAAGTCAATTCAAGAAAAAACGTCTGATTGACATGAAATTTGACCCTAGAATACGAAAACGTAGAAGGTTAATGCACAAGTTGTACCTCAAGAAATGTAATTCAAATTGGCTATATAAACATGAATTTGTTTATGTGTGTGTGTGTGTGGTGTGTGTGTAGGTGTTTATTACCTACACCATCACATCATGCGGTCTCATTTATGACTGCATTATTCTCATGACTATCCACATTCGTTTAAGAAAACAGAAATATTGTAACAAAGGTTTGGATGCTATCTTGAATACCATACTACATGGAAATCATTTTCAAGAATATATTTTGATGTGGGCTAAAAGTTTGATTTGCACAGAGTCGAACATCGACTTAGAAGATTTAAGAAAATGATCAGTAATGTAGGCCGCTGGGTTACACCTTTCAATATCAAGAATGAACTAATTGGACAATTAGTCTACAATGAAGATGATAATTTATAATACTGCCATAGATTTGCTCATGCATGAATACTTGAGTTGCTGCTAGGATACGTCTTTGTTTTGAATATAAACACATTTGTTTCAATATGAGTTTGTAACAATGAAGGAAGAATGCCAGTTTAACTCTTAGGACAGCAAATTTGTGTTCCTCTGCTTCTGCCTTGCGGTTCAGACAAGAACAAAGCACTCAGACACTTTGGATGAGAATGTGAATTGAAGACTTCCACACTTGTCTGCAGCTGCTCTCCCAGATGAATATTACGAATGTGTTCGACGTATCCAAAGGTACTATTGCTTTCATAGTTGTCCACTATAAATAATGTTTATCAATATGTGAAAAGTCGGTTCGGAAATTTGAGAGATCTTTGAGTAAAGAAATGAATTATCTTTTGTGATGGAAATTCATTCGCAAGCAAACAAAGATTGGACTAATTGTAAGTATAGATGTCGGCTTTGAAGATCTTTATTATAATTGCAGGCTGAAAGTCTGTCTACCACTTGTACTGATAACACATTATTTGTTTTGCACACATGTCCTGTGAACACGTTAGTCCTGTTTCAAAAGTCTAAACATTCATTGCCACTAGGATTTGCAAAATATCGCCGCAAATCTAGAAAAGCTATGTCTGGTGGGTAGGTGGGATCAACAGCAAGTTTAATTAAATCCGGAATGGTAACTAGTGTGCTCTAAAATTCAAAATAAGGCGTTTTAGTGTTGAAATGGGTGACATTGGCCGGGGGCGCAATGTTTTTTATTCGCGCCTTATTTTTGATTTTTCGGTTAATATCACTAACTGCTAAACGTACTGTTGTTTGATTGTAAATCTCTAATAAAAAATGACCATCATTATTTTGTTAGTTTTCAAGAATTTTTCCATATTTCAATGTTCTGTCACACTTTGTAAGTGTTAGCATTGTCGAGAATGAATTTCATTGCAAGAACTACGAGAGTATAACATTTGTCGCACATTTCTACATGTTCAATTACCACTTATACCGATAACACTTGATTGGTTGTGCGTTTGCATCATTCATACATTTTATTCATATCTACACCTGATTATGCATATATTTTGACATCTTGATTTGCATTGTATTGACGTGCATTCACTTAAATTATTTCTCGTGTAAATGAGAGATCAACACCAAGTTTCACTAAATTTCGAATGGGAACTTGCGTAGCCTGATATTCAAAATGAATCGTTTTGCTTTTGGAACGGGTGACCGTAGCCGGGGGCACAATAATCTTTCATTCACGCCATGTTTTTGAGTTTTCGGTTATTGCCGCTAACTGTTTAATGTTTTGTTAATCAACTACATATTTATTTTTTGTGATAATTTTGCGCCATATTCAGATGCCTTGTGTGTTCTACTACATATCATATTGGATATATTTGTTAAGATACTATGTTGGTATTTCTCAAAACATTTGGCCGAGAGTTCCTTGCCCAACTAAACGATTAACATGGAAGTGAGTCATGTTTACTGCAATATACTTCCAATCAATGAATTTGTGAAGAATATAATCAATTCTATAAAGTGTTCTGGAAATTTTGTAGGAAAATTATTTCTTCTGTCATTTGATAATGCATTGCGAAATTTTCTCTCAATATTCAGAAATAATATGGCAATAAATTATTCACCGCGTTTGTGACCGCACAATATAGTGCGTTGGGAATATTGAGAGAAGGTGGAAGATATAGTTTTCATTAGGTTTAACAGCAAATAAGTCAATTCAAGAAAAAACGTCTGATTGACATGAAATTTGACCCTAGAATACGAAAACGTAGAAGGTTAATGCACAAGATGTACCTCAAGAAATGTAATTCAAGTTGGCTATATATACATGAATTTGTTTATGTGTGTGTGTGTGTGTGTGTGTAGGTGTTTATTACCTACACCATTACATCATGCGGTCTCATTTATGACTGCATTATTCTCATGACTATCCACATTCGTTTAAGAAAACAGAAATATTGTAACAAAGGTTTGGATGCTATCTTGAATACCATACTACATGGAAATCATTTTCAAGAATATATTTTGATGTGTGCTAAAAGTTTGATTTGCACAGAGTCGAACATCGACTTAGAAGATTTAAGAAAATGATCAGTAATGTAGGCCGCTGGTTTACACCTTTCAATATCAAGAATGAACTAATTGGACAATTAGTCTACAATGAAGTTGATAATTTATAATACTGCCATAGATTTGCTCATGCATGAATACTTGAGTTGCTGCTAGGATACGTCTTTGTTTTGAATATAAACACATTTGTTTCAATATGAGTTTGTAACAATGAAGGAAGAATGCCAGTTTAACTCTTAGGACAGGAAATTTGTGTTCCTCTGCTTCTGCCTTGCGGTTCAGACAAGAACAAAGCACTCAGACACTTTGGATGAGAATGTGAATTGAAGACTTCCACACTTGTCTGCAGCTGCTCTCCCAGATGAATATTACGAATGTGTTCGACGTATCCAAAGGTACTATTGCTTTCATAGTTGTCCACTATAAATAATGTTTATCAATATGTGAAAAGTCGGTTCGGAAATTTGAGAGATCTTTGAGTAAAGAAATGAATTATCTTTTGTGATGGAAATTCATTCGCAAGCAAACAAAGATTGGACTAATTGTAAGTATAGATGTCGGCTTTGAAGATCTTTATTATAATTGCAGGCTGAAAGTCTGTCTACCACTTGTACTGATAACACATTATTTGTTTTGCACACATGTCCTGTGAACACGTTAGTCCTGTTTCAAAAGTCTAAACATTCATTGCCACTAGGATTTGCAAAATATCGCCGCAAATCTAGAAAAGCTATGTCTGGTGGGTAGGTGGGATCAACAGCAAGTTTAATTAAATCCGGAATGGTAACTAGTGTGCTCTAAAATTCAAAATAAGGCGTTTTAGTGTTGAAATGGGTGACATTGGCCGGGGGCGCAATGTTTTTTATTCGCGCCTTCTTTTTGAGTTTTCGGTTAATGTCACTAACTGCTAAACGTACTGTTGTTTGATTGTAAATCTCTAATCAAAAATGACCATCATTTTGTTAGTTTTCAAGAATTTTTCCATATTTCAATGTTCTGTCACACTTTGTAAGTGTTAGCATTGTCGAGAATGAATTTCATTGCAAGAACTACGAGAGTATAACATTTGTCGCATATTTCTACATGTTCAATTACCACTTATACCGATAACACTTGATTGGTTGTGCGTTTGCATCATTCATACATTTTATTCATATCTACACCTGACTATGCATATATTTTGACATTTTGATTTGCATTGTATGGACGTGCATTCAGTTAAATTATTTCTGGTGTAAAGGAGAGATCAACACCAAGTTTCACTAAATTTCGAATGGGAACTTGCATTCCCTGACATTCAAAATGAATCGTTTTGCTTTTGGAACGGGTGACCGTAGCCGGGGGCACAATAATCTTTCATTCGCGCCATGTTTTTGAGTTTTCGGTTATTGCCGCTAACTGTTTAATGTTTTGTTAATCAACTACATATTTATTCTTTGTGATAATTTTGCGCCATATTCAGATGCCTTGTGTGTTCTACTACATATCATATTGGATATATTTGTTAAGATACTATGTTGGTATTTCTCAAAACATTTGGCCGAGAGTTCCTTGCCCAACTAAACGATTAACATGGAGGTGAGTCATGTTTACTGCAATATACTTCCAATCAATGAATTTGTGAAGAATACCATCAATTCTATAAAGTGTTCTGGAAATTTTGTAGGAAAATTATTTCTTCTGTCATTTGATAATGCATTGCGAAACTTTCTCTGAATATTCAGAAATAATAAGGCAATAAATTATTCACCGCGTTTGTGACCGCACAATATAGCGCTTTGGGAATATTGAGAGAAGGTGGAAGATATAGTTTTCATTAGGTTTAACAGCAAATAAGTCAATTCAAGAAAAAACGTCTGATTGACATGAAATTTGACCCTAGAATACGAAAACGTAGAAGGTTAATGCACAAGTTGTACCTCAAGAAATGTAATTCAAATTGGCTATATAAACATGAATTTGTTTATGTGTGTGTGTGTGTGGTGTGTGTGTAGGTGTTTATTACCTACACCATCACATCATGCGGTCTCATTTATGACTGCATTATTCTCATGACTATCCACATTCGTTTAAGAAAATAGAAATATTGTAACAAAGGTTTGGATGCTATCTTGAATACCATACTACATGGAAATCATTTTCAAGAATATATTTTGATGTGGGCTAAAAGTTTGATTTGCACAGAGTCGAACATCGACTTAGAAGATTTAAGAAAATGATCAGTAATGTAGGCCGCTTGGTTACACCTTTCAATATCAAGAATGAACTAATTGGACAATTAGTCTACAATGAAGATGATAATTTATAATACTGCCATAGATTTACTCATGCATGAATACTTGAGTTGCTGCTAGGATACGTCTTTGTTTTGAATATAAACACATTTGTTTCAATATGAGTTTGTAACAATGAAGGAAGAATGCCAGTTTAACTCTTAGGACAGCAAATTTGTGTTCCTCTGCTTCTGCCTTGCGGTTCAGACAAGAACAAAGCACTCAGACACTTTGGATGAGAATGTGAATTGAAGACTTCCACACTTGTCTGCAGTTGCTCTCCCAGATGAATATTACGAATGTGTTCGACGTATCCAAAGGTACTATTGCTTTCATAGTTGTCCACTATAAATAATGTTTATTCAATATGTGAAAAGTCGGTTCGGAAATTTGAGAGATCTTTGAGTAAAGAAATGAATTATCTTTTGTGATGGAAATTCATTCGCAAGCAAACAAAGATTGGACTAATTGTAAGTATAGATGTCGGCTTTCAAGATCTTTATTATAATTGCAGGCTCAAAGTCTCTCTACCACTTGTACTGATAACACATTATTTGTTTTGCACACATATCCTGTGAACACGTTAGTTCTGTTTCAAAAGTCTAAACATTCATTGCCACTACGATTTGCAAAATATCGCCGCAAATCTAGAAAAGCTATGTCTGGTGGGTAGGTGGGATCAACAGCAAGTTTAATTAAATCCGGAATGGTAACTAGTGTGCTCTAAAATTCAAAATAAGGCGTTTTAGTGTTGAAATGGGTGACATTGGCCGGGGGCGCAATGTTTTTTATTCGCGCCTTATTTTTGATTTTTCGGTTAATGTCACTAACTGCTAAACGTACTGTTGTTTGATTGTAAATCTCTAATAAAAAATGACCATCATTTTGTTAGTTTTCAAGAATTTTTCCATATTTCAATGTTCTGTCACACTTTGTAAGTGTTAGCATTGTCGAGAATGAATTTCATTGCAAGAACTACGAGAGTATAACATTTGTCGCACATTTCTACATGTTCAATTACCACTTATACCGATAACACTTGATTGGTTGTGCGTTTGCATCATTCATACATTTTATTCATATCTACACCTGATTATGCATATATTTTGACATTTTGATTTGCATTGTATTGACGTGCATTCACTTAAATTATTTCTCGTGTAAATGAGAGATCAACACCAAGTTTCACTAAATTTCGAATGGGAACTTGCATAGCCTGATATTCAAAATGAATCGTTTTGCTTTTGGAACGGGTGACCGTAGCCGGGGGCACAATAATCTTTCATTCACGCCATGTTTTTGAGTTTTCGCTTATTGCCGCTAACTGTTTAATGTTTTGTTAATCAACTACATATTTATTTTTTGTGATAATTTTGCGCCATATTCAGATGCCTTGTGTGTTCTACTACATATCATATTGGATATATTTGTTAAGATACTATGTTGGTATTTCTCAAAACATTTGGCCGAGAGTTCCTTGCCCAACTAAACGATTAACATGGAAGTGAGTCATGTTTACTGCAATATACTTCCAATCAATGAATTTGTGAAGAATATAATCAATTCTATAAAGTGTTCTGGAAATTTTGTAGGAAAATTATTTCATCTGTCATTTGATAATGCATTGCGAAATTTTCTCTCAATATTCAGAAATAATATTTCAATAAATTATTCACCGCGTTTGTGACCGCACAATATAGCACGTTGGGAATATTGAGAGAAGGTGGAAGATATAGTTTTCATTAGGTTTAACAGCAAATAAGTCAATTCAAGAAAAAACGTCTGATTGACATGAAATTTGACCCTAGAATACGAAAACGTAGAAGGTTAATGCACAAGATGTACCTCAAGAAATGTAATTCAAGTTGGCTATATATACATGAATTTGTTTATGTGTGTGTGTGTGTGTGTGTGTAGGTGTTTATTACCTACACCATTACATCATGCGGTCTCATTTATGACTGCATTATTCTCATGACTATCCACATTCGTTTAAGAAAACAGAAATATTGTAACAAAGGTTTGGATGCTATCTTGAATACCATACTACATGGAAATCATTTTCAAGAATATATTTTGATGTGGGCTAAAAGTTTGATTTGCACAGAGTCGAACATCGACTTAGAAGATTTAAGAAAATGATCAGTAATGTAGGCCGCTGGTTTACACCTTTCAATATCAAGAATGAACTAATTGGACAATTAGTCTACAATGAAGTTGATAATTTATAATACTGCCATAGATTTGCTCATGCATGAATACTTGAGTTGCTGCTAGGATACGTCTTTGTTTTGAATATAAACACATTTGTTTCAATATGAGTTTGTAACAATGAAGGAAGAATGCCAGTTTAACTCTTAGGACAGGAAATTTGTGTTCCTCTGCTTCTGCCTTGCGGTTCAGACAAGAACAAAGCACTCAGACACTTTGGATGAGAATGTGAATTGAAGACTTCCACACTTGTCTGCAGCTGCTCTCCCAGATGAATATTACGAATGTGTTCGACGTATCCAAAGGTACTATTGCTTTCATAGTTGTCCACTATAAATAATGTTTATCAATATGTGAAAAGTCGGTTCGGAAATTTGAGAGATCTTTGATTAAAGAAATGAGTTATCTTTTGTGATGGAAATTCATTCGCAAGCAAACAAAGATTGGACTAATTGTAAGTATAGATGTCGGCTTTGAAGATCTTTATTATAATTGCAGGCTGAAAGTCTGTCTACCACTTGTACTGATAACACATTATTTGTTTTGCACACATGTCCTGTGAACACGTTAGTCCTGTTTCAAAAGTCTAAACATTCATTGCCACTAGGATTTGCAAAATATCGCCGCAAATCTAGAAAAGCTATGTCTGGTGGGTAGGTGGGATCAACAGCAAGTTTAATTAAATCCGGAATGGTAACTAGTGTGCTCTAAAATTCAAAATAAGGCGTTTTAGTGTTGAAATGGGTGACATTGGCCGGGGGCGCAATGTTTTTTATTCGCGCCTTCTTTTTGAGTTTTCGGTTAATGTCACTAACTGCTAAACGTACTGTTGTTTGATTGTAAATCTCTAATCAAAAATGACCATCATTTTGTTAGTTTTCAAGAATTTTTCCATATTTCAATGTTCTGTCACACTTTGTAAGTGTTAGCATTGTCGAGAATGAATTTCATTGCAAGAACTACGAGAGTATAACATTTGTCGCATATTTCTACATGTTCAATTACCACTTATACCGATAACACTTTGCATCATTCATACATTTTATTCATATCTACACCTGACTATGCATATATTTTGACATTTTGATTTGCATTGTATGGACGTGCATTCAGTTAAATTATTTCTGGTGTAAAGGAGAGATCAACACCAAGTTTCACTAAATTTCGAATGGGAACTTGCATTCCCTGACATTCAAAATGAATCGTTTTGCTTTTGGAACGGGTGACCGTAGCCGGGGGCACAATAATCTTTCATTCGCGCCATGTTTTTGAGTTTTCGGTTATTGCCGCTAACTGTTTAATGTTTTGTTAATCAACTACATATTTATTCTTTGTGATAATTTTGCGCCATATTCAGATGCCTTGTGTGTTCTACTACATATCATATTGGATATATTTGTTAAGATACTATGTTGGTATTTCTCAAAACATTTGGCCGAGAGTTCCTTGCCCAACTAAACGATTAACATGGAGGTGAGTCATGTTTACTGCAATATACTTCCAATCAATGAATTTGTGAAGAATACCATCAATTCTATAAAGTGTTCTGGAAATTTCGTAGGAAAATTATTTCTTCTGTCATTTGATAATGCATTGCGAAACTTTCTCTGAATATTCAGAAATAATATGGCAATAAATTATTCACCGCGTTTGTGACCGCACAATATAGCGCTTTGGGAATATTGAGAGAAGGTGGAAGATATAGTTTTCATTAGGTTTAACAGCAAATAAGTCAGTTCAAGAAAAAACGTCTGATTGACATGAAATTTGACCCTAGAATACGAAAACGTAGAAGGTTATTGCACAAGTTGTACCTCAAGAAATGTAATTCAAATTGGCTATATAAACATGAATTTGTTTATGTGTGTGTGTGTGTGTGTGTGTGTGTAGGTGTTTATTACCTACACCATCACATCATGCGGTCTCATTTATGACTGCATTATTCTCATGACTATCCACATTCGTTTAAGAAAACAGAAATATTGTAACAAAGGTTTGGATGCTATCTTGAATACCATACTACATGGAAATCATTTTCAAGAATATATTTTGATGTGGGCTAAAAGTTTGATTTGCACAGAGTCGAACATCGACTTAGAAGATTTAAGAAAATGATCAGTAATGTAGGTCGGTGGGTTACACCTTTCAATATCAAGAATGAACTAATTGGACAATTAGTCTACAATGAAGATGATAATTTATAATACTGCCATAGATTTACTCATGCATGAATACTTGAGTTGCTGCTAGGATACGTCTTTGTTTTGAATATAAACACATTTGTTTCAATATGAGTTTGTAACAATGAAGGAAGAATGCCAGTTTAACTCTTAGGACAGCAAATTTGTGTTCCTCTGCTTCTGCCTTGCGGTTCAGACAAGAACAAAGCACTCAGACACTTTGGATGAGAATGTGAATTGAAGACTTCCACACTTGTCTGCAGCTGCTCTCCCAGATGAATATTACGAATGTGTTCGACGTATCCAAAGGTACTATTGCTTTCATAGTTGTCCACTATAAATATTGTTTATTCAATATGTGAAAAGTCGGTTCGGAAATTTCAGAGATCTTTGAGTAAAGAAATGAATTATCTTTTGTGATGGAAATTCATTCGCAAGCAAACAAAGATTGGACTAATTGTAAGTATAGATGTCGGCTTTGAAGATCTTTATTATAATTGCAGGCTGAAAGTCTGTCTACCACTTGTACTGATAACACATTATTTGTTTTGCACACATGTCCTGTGAACACGTTAGTCCTGTTTCAAAAGTCTAAACATTCATTGCCACTAGGATTTGCAAAATATCGCCGCAAATCTAGAAAAGCTATGTCTGGTGGGTAGGTGGGATCAACAGCAAGTTTAATTAAATCCGGAATGGTAACTAGTGTGCTCTAAAATTCAAACTAAGGCGTTTTAGTGTTGAAATGGGTGACATTGGCCGGGGGCGCAATGTTTTTTATTCGCGCCTTATTTTTGATTTTTCGGTTAATGTCACTAACTGCTAAACGTACTGTTGTTTGATTGTAAATCTCTAATAAAAAATGACCATCATTTTGTTAGTTTTCAAGAATTTTTCCATATTTCAATGTTCTGTCACACTTTGTAAGTGTTAGCATTGTCGAGAATGAATTTCATTGCAAGAACTACGAGAGTATAACATTTGTCGCACATTTCTACATGTTCAATTACCACTTATACCGATAACACTTGATTGCTTGTGCGTTTGCGTCATTCATACATTTTATTCATATCTACACCTGACTATGCATATATTTTGACATCTTGATTTGCATTGTATTGACGTGCATTCACTTAAATTATTTCTCGTGTAAAGGAGAGATCAACACCAAGTTTCACTAAATTTCGAATGGGAACTTGCATAGCCTGACATTCAAAATGAATCGTTTTGCTTTTGGAACGGGTGACCGTAGCCGGGGGCACAATAATCTTTCATTCACGCCATGTTTTTGAGTTTTCGGTTATTGCCGCTAACTGTTTAATGTTTTGTTAATCAACTACATATTTATTCTTTGTGATAATTTTGCGCCATATTCAGATGCCTTGTGTGTTCTACTACATATCATATTGGATATATTTGTTAAGATACTATGTTGGTATTTCTCAAAACAATTGGCCGAGAGTTCCTTGCCCAACTAAACGATTAACATGGAAGTGAGTCATGTTTACTGCAATATACTTCCAATCAATGAATTTGTGAAGAATATAATCAATTCTATAAAGTGTTCTGGAAATTTCGTAGGAAAATTTTTTCTTCTGTCATTTTATAATGCATTGCGAAATTTTCTCTCAATATTCAGAAATAATATGGCAATAAATTATTCACCGCGTTTGTGACCGCACAATATAGCGCGCTGGGAATATTGAGAGAAGGTGGAAGATATAGTTTTCATTAGGTTTAACAGCAAATAAGTCAATTCAAGAAAAATCGTCTGATTGACATGAAATTTGACCCTAGAATACGAAAACGTAGAAGGTTAATGCACAAGATGTACCTCAAGAAATGTAATTTTAGTTGGCTATATATACATGAATTTGTTTATGTGTGTGTGAGTGTGTGTGTGTGTGTGTAGGTGTTTATTACCTACACCATTACATCATGCGGTCTCATTTATGACTGCATTATTCTCATGACTATCCACATTCGTTTAAGAAAACAGAAATATTGTAACAAAGGTTTGGATGCTATCTTGAATACCATACTACATGGAAATCATTTTCAAGAATATATTTTGATGTGGGCTAAAAGTTTGATTTGCACAGAGTCGAACATCGACTTAGAAGATTTAAGAAAATGATCAGTAATGTAGGCCGCTGGGTTACACCTTTCAATATCAAGAATGAACTAATTGGACAATTAGTCTACAATGAAGTTGATAATTTATAATACTGCCATAGATTTGCTCATGCATGAATACTTGAGTTGCTGCTAGGATACGTCTTTGTTTTGAATATAAACACATTTGTTTCAATATGAGTTTGTAACAATGAAGGAAGAATGCCAGTTTAACTCTTAGGAGAGGAAATTTGTGTTCCTCTGCTTCTGCCTTGCGGTTCAGACAAGAACAAAGCACTCAGACACTTTGGATGAGAATGTGAATTGAAGACTTCCACACTTGTCTGCAGCTGCTCTCCCAGATGAATATTACGAATGTGTTCGACGTATCCAAAGGTACTATTGCTTTCATAGTTGTCCACTATAAATTATGTTTATCAATATGTGAAAAGTCGGTTCGGAAATTTGAGAGATCTTTGAGTAAAGAAATGAATTATCTTTTGTGATGGAAATTCATTCGCAAGCAAACAAAGATTGGACTAATTGTAAGTATAGATGTCGGCTTTGAAGATCTTTATTATAATTGCAGGCTGAAAGTCTGTCTACCACTTGTACTGATAACACATTATTTGTTTTGCACACATGTCCTGTGAACACGTTAGTCCTGTTTCAAAAGTCTAAACATTCATTGCCACTAGGATTTGCAAAATATCGCCGCAAATCTAGAAAAGCTATGTCTGGTGATTAGGTGGGATCAACAGCAAGTTTAATTAAATCCGGAATGGTAACTAGTGTGCTCTAAAATTCAAAATAAGGCGTTTTAGTGTTGAAATGGGTGACATTGGCCGGGGGCGCAATGTTTTTTATTCGCGCCTTCTTTTTGATTTTTCGGTTAATGTCACTAACTGCTAAACGTACTGTTGTTTGATTGTAAATCTCTAATAAAAAATGACCATCATTTTGTTAGTTTTCAAGAATTTTTCCATATTTCAATGTTCTGTCACACTTTGTAAGTGTTAGCATTGTCGAGAATGAATTTCATTGCAAGAACTACGAGAGTATAACATTTGTCGCATATTTCTACATGTTCAATTACCACTTACACCGATAACACTTGATTGGTTGTGCGTTTGCATCATTCATACATTTTATTCATATCTACACCTGACTATGCATATATTTTGACATTTTGATTTGCATTGTATGGACGTGCATTCAGTTAAATTATTTCTGGTGTAAAGGAGAGATCAACACCAAGTTTCACTAAATTTCGAATGGGAACTTGCATTCCCTGACATTCAAAATGAATCGTTTTGCTTTTGGAACGGGTGACCGTAGCCGGGGGCACAATAATCTTTCATTCACGCCATGTTTTTGAGTTTTCGGTTATTGCCGCTAACTGTTTAATGTTTTGTTAATCAACTACATATTTATTCTTTGTGATAATTTTGCGCCATATTCAGATGCCTTGTGTGTTCTACTACATATCATATTGGATATATTTGTTAAGATACTATGTTGGTATTTCTCAAAACATTTGGCCGAGAGTTCCTTGCCCAACTAAACGATTAACATGGAGGTGAGTCATGTTTACTGCAATATACTTCCAATCAATGAATTTGTGAAGAATACCATCAATTCTATAAAGTGTTCTGGAAATTTCGTAGGAAAATTATTTCTTCTGTCATTTGATAATGAATTGCGAAACTTTCTCTGAATATTCAGAAATAATAAGGCAATAAATTATTCACCGCGTTTGTGACCGCACAATATAGCTTGGGAATATTGAGAGAAGGTGGAAGATATAGTTTTCATTAGGTTTAACAGCAAATAAGTCAATTCAAGAAAAAACGTCTGATTGACATGAAATTTGACCCTAGAATACGAAAACGTAGAAGGTTAATGCACAAGTTGTACCTCAAGAAATGTAATTCAAATTGGCTATATAAACATGAATTTGTTTTTATGTGTGTGTGTGTGTGTGTTTGTGTGTAGGTGTTTATTACCTACACCATCACATCATGCGGTCTCATTTATGACTGCATTATTCTCATGACTATCCACATTCGTTTAAGAAAACAGAAATATTGTAACAAAGGTTTGGATGCTATCTTGAATACCATACTACATGGAAATCATTTTCAAGAATATATTTTGATGTGGGCTAAAAGTTTGATTTGCACAGAGTCGAACATCGACTTAGAAGATTTAAGAAAATGATCAGTAATGTAGGCCGCTGGGTTACACCTTTCAATATCAAGAATGAACTAATTGGACAATTAGTCTACAATGAAGATGATAATTTATAATACTGCCATAGATTTACTCATGCATGAATACTTGAGTTGCTGCTAGGATACGTCTTTGTTTTGAATATAAACACATTTGTTTCAATATGAGTTTGTAACAATGAAGGAAGAATGCCAGTTTAACTCTTAGGACAGCAAATTTGTGTTCCTCTGCTTCTGCCTTGCGTTTCAGACAAGAACAAAGCACTCAGACACTTTGGATGAGAATGTGAATTGAAGACTTCCACACTTGTCTGCAGCTGCTCTCCCAGATGAATATTACGAATGTGTTCGACGTATCCAAAGGTACAATTGCTTTCATAGTTGTCCACTATAGATAATGTTTATTCAATATGTGAAAAGTCGGTTCGGAAATTAGAGAGATCTTTGAGTAAAGAAATGAATTATCTTTTGTGATGGAAATTCATTCGCAAGCAAACAAAGATTGGACTAATTGTAAGTATAGATGTCGGCTTTCAAGATCTTTATTATAATTGCAGGCTCAAAGTCTCTCTACCACTTGTACTGATAACACATTATTTGTTTTGCACACATATCCTGTGAACACGTTAGTTCTGTTTCAAAAGTCTAAACATTCATTGCCACTACGATTTGCAAAATATCGCCGCAAATCTAGAAAAGCTATGTCTGGTGGGTAGGTGGGATCAACAGCAAGTTTAATTAAATCCGGAATGGTAACTAGTGTGCTCTAAAATTCAAACTAAGGCGTTTTAGTGTTGAAATGGGTGACATTGGCCGGGGGCGCAATGTTTTTTATTCGCGCCTTCTTTTTGATTTTTCGGTTAATGTCACTAACTGCTAAACGTACTGTTGTTTGATTGTAAATCTCTAATCAAAAATGACCATCATTTTGTTAGTTTTCAAGAATTTTTCCATATTTCAATGTTCTGTCACACTTTGTAAGTGTTAGCATTGTCGAGAATGAATTTCATTGCAAGAACTACGAGAGTATAACATTTGTCGCATATTCATGCGCGCCGACTACGTGGGTGCTCCGGGGCTCGAGCACCCACATAAATAATATCGTGGGTGCGCCGCACCCACAAGATTTTTAGTTTGATATAAACAAAATAAAATAAATATTTCTCACTTGCCATTATCAAAAAATAAACAATATTGTTTCAAATGTGTCTGTGCAAAGACAACCAAGCAACACATTCCCCCCTTCCTTGCCTGTCTCTGGCCAAGTCAAAGACAGTCCCCACAATAACAATGGAAGTGTATTGTATTGTGAATAGAATCCCGTCTTCTCGGCTTGCTTTGATGTTTCCTTACAAGTGACACACTACAATACACCCACTCCATTCGTCAACAATTGTTTTAAAATAACTACTTGCGGATATTGAGCACTAATAAAGAATAAACCGAATGGAGATTCTTCGTGAATTAATATACAGTAATTTGTAAGACATTCGTCAAAGAGGCTAGCAGTGTTTCAATCGTTACAAGAAGCCAACGAAGATGGTGGTGTAAAAAACATTCCCAGACTGACTTTGCGACCATTCGGTCCCACAAGGTGGTGTGTGAGGGTAAAATCACTACAATCGTTGGAAAGTAATTATGACGTTCTCTTGAAATTTTTGGAAGATCTGTCAGAAGAAAAAAGTGAAGTCGGTGGGAAGGCTAGTGGATATTTTTCAAACCTACAATTCAGATTTCTTATTTTCCTGAAAATGTTAATTTCAGTATTCGGCAGGATTGAACAACTTCATTCTTCTTTTCAGAAGAAATCATTGTCATACCGAGAAATCAAAACTTTGGTGGAAACTTTGTCTGCAAGTTTAGCTTCACAAAGGGATATATTTTTTGAGTTGTGGAATGAAACCATGAGGAAAGGGAAGGAATTGAACATTGATAAACCAGTTTTGCCTAGTAAAAGCAAGATGCTAGAACGCTACGACGAAGGTAGTGATCCTTATACGTATCAAACGCCGGAGGAAATGCACAGACAAATATTTTTTGAAATAATTGATGTGGCTGTGGATTCGCTAAATCGTAGATTTCAAACAAAGGTTTTGGAACTGATTTCACAACTTGAAGCTTTTGCTATCGGTCAAATTGGTGCTGATAGAATTCTGCAGTTCTATGGGACAGACTCTGATAAAGACAAGCTAACATTGCACAGGGACATGTTTCTAGATGTGTGCAGAACGAACAAAGAAAAAGTGGCCAACTTGTCAGACATTACAAATATTGGGTGCGTTCCGAAAGTCTTAACGAAACGAACTCATTCAACGAAAATAACTGGGCTCGTGAATTTGGTGAAACCAGTTATTTTACAGACTTATGGGACACTCTAGGCGAAAGCGCAGGCGCAGCGTTTTGTTTAGAGAAAGTTTCCGCATGGTGTCAGCGGGAGGAATGTACCGATGGCAAAAATAAACTCTACTGTGGATACTGTTACTCATTTTAATCACATTCTAAGAACGGTCAAGGCATACTCATCTTGTGCATGTTGCTTCATATCGGTTTATATCGGTCTCTGTTAAAATTATAATACATCTTCCGAACTAGTGCAGTTTGAATCCATCAGCACGTGCTTTGTCTGCAAGGAGCAGACGATTCTCACGGAACAAACCAGCCTCCTGGCCCGTGCGTTTGGTGAATCTCGTTCTTGCACGAAACGCACGGGATGCGACTTTTGGGACAGCATAATGAAACTCACGAAACGCACGGAAGCACTTACGGGACTTTCGGAACGGGCCCATTGTAAGAAGAGAAAACAGTGGTCGCATGCGTGAAATGCTCACAGAATTTGTGAAGTTTGTACGGGTGATTTTAACTATACCTGTTACTTCTTGTACTTCTAATCGGTCATTTTCAGCACTTAGACGATTGAAAACGTTTTTGCGGTCAACAATGACCCCAAAAAGATTGAATGATTTGGCAATTTTGCAAGTTCATAAAGAAATGACTAAAAATATTGACATTACCAAAATTGCAAACAAATTCATAAGAGCAAATGGCGTAAGAAGGATGTGTTTTATATTGAAAATTAACATGTCATTATTATTATTATTATTATTATTTGGTACATAAAATTAGTCATTTTGTAGTTTGTGTTCACAACAAAATCCTTTCATAGTTCTTTCTGCAAGCAATACAATTAAAATTATTTGCATTTATGAAGTTTTTCATTTTAATTTGTATGAATGTGGTATTTTCTTTTAGTAACGTGTTGATAATATCATTGCATCTTGCAATCATTGTTCATGTAAGTTGTTTAAAGTATAAAATACTCGATAATTGCAGATCTAACCGCCATTGATATGCACTCACAGAAATTTTGGAAAGTCGGCGCCCATGCGCATATTTCTACATGTTCAATTACCACTTACACCGATAACACTTGATTGGTTGTGCGTTTGCATCATTCATACATTTTATTCATATCTACACCTGACTATGCATATATTTTGACATTTTGATTTGCATTGTATGGACGTGCATTCAGTTAAATTATTTCTGGTGTAAAGGAGAGATCAACACCAAGTTTCACTAAATTTCGAATGGGAACTTGCATTCCCTGACATTCAAAATGAATCGTTTTGCTTTTGGAACGGGTGACCGTAGCCGGGGGCACAATAATCTTTCATTCGCGCCATGTTTTTGAGTTTTCGGTTATTGCCGCTAACTGTTTAATGTTTTGTTAATCAACTACATATTTATTCTTTGTGATAATTTTGCGCCATATTCAGATGCCTTGTGTGTTCTACTACATATCATATTGGATATATTTGTTAAGATACTATGTTGGTATTTCTCAAAACATTTGGCCGAGAGTTCCTTGCCCAACTAAACGATTAACATGGAGGTGAGTCATGTTTACTGCAATATACTTCCAATCAATGAATTTGTGAAGAATACCATCAATTCTATAAAGTGTTCTGGAAATTTCGTAGGAAAATTATTTCTTCTGTCATTTGATAATGCATTGCGAAACTTTCTCTGAATATTCAGAAATAATATGGCAATAAATTATTCACCGCGTTTGTGACCGCACAATATAGCGCTTTGGGAATATTGAGAGAAGGTGGAAGATATAGTTTTCATTAGGTTTAACAGCAAATAAGTCAATTCAAGAAAAAACGTCTGATTGACATGAAATTTGACCCTAGAATACGAAAACGTAGAAGGTTAATGCACAAGATGTACCTCAAGAAATGTAATTCAAGTTGGCTATATATACATGAATTTGTTTATGTGTGTGTGAGTGTGTGTGTGTGTGTGTAGGTGTTTATTACCTACACCATTACATCATGCGGTCTCATTTATGACTGCATTATTCTCATGACTATCCACATTCGTTTAAGAAAACAGAAATATTGTAACAAAGGTTTGGATGCTATCTTGAATACCATACTACATGGAAATCATTTTCAAGAATATATTTTGATGTGGGCTAAAAGTTTGATTTGCACAGAGTCGAACATCGACTTAGAAGATTTAAGAAAATGATCAGTAATGTAGGCCGCTGGGTTACACCTTTCAATATCAAGAATGAACTAATTGGACAATTAGTCTACAATGAAGTTGATAATTTATAATACTGCCATAGATTTGCTCATGCATGAATACTTGAGTTGCTGCTAGGATACGTCTTTGTTTTGAATATAAACACATTTGTTTCAATATGAGTTTGTAACAATGAAGGAAGAATGCCAGTTTAACTCTTAGGAGAGGAAATTTGTGTTCCTCTGCTTCTGCCTTGCGGTTCAGACAAGAACAAAGCACTCAGACACTTTGGATGAGAATGTGAATTGAAGACTTCCACACTTGTCTGCAGCTGCTCTCCCAGATGAATATTACGAATGTGTTCGACGTATCCAAAGGTACTATTGCTTTCATAGTTGTCCACTATAAATTATGTTTATCAATATGTGAAAAGTCGGTTCGGAAATTAGAGAGATCTTTGAGTAAAGAAATGAATTATCTTTTGTGATGGAAATTCATTCGCAAGCAAACAAAGATTGGACTAATTGTAAGTATAGATGTCGGCTTTCAAGATCTTTATTATAATTGCAGGCTCAAAGTCTCTCTACCACTTGTACTGATAACACATTATTTGTTTTGCACACATATCCTGTGAACACGTTAGTTCTGTTTCAAAAGTCTAAACATTCATTGCCACTACGATTTGCAAAATATCGCCGCAAATCTAGAAAAGCTATGTCTGGTGGGTAGGTGGGATCAACAGCAAGTTTAATTAAATCCGGAATGGTAACTAGTGTGCTCTAAAATTCAAACTAAGGCGTTTTAGTGTTGAAATGGGTGACATTGGCCGGGGGCGCAATGTTTTTTATTCGCGCCTTATTTTTGATTTTTCGGTTAATGTCACTAACTGCTAAACGTACTGTTGTTTGATTGTAAATCTCTAATAAAAAATGACCATCATTTTGTTAGTTTTCAAGAATTTTTCCATATTTCAATGTTCTGTCACACTTTGTAAGTGTTAGCATTGTCGAGAATGAATTTCATTGCAAGAACTACGAGAGTATAACATTTGTCGCACATTTCTACATGTTCAATTACCACTTATACCGATAACACTTGATTGGTTGTGCGTTTGCATCATTCATACATTTTATTCATATCTACACCTGACTATGCATATATTTTGACATTTTGATTTGCATTGTATTGACGTGCATTCACTTAAATTATTTCTCGTGTAATTGAGAGATCAACACCAAGTTTCACTAAATTTCGAATGGGAACTTGCATTCCCTGATATTCAAAATGAATCGTTTTGCTTTTGGAACGGGTGACCGTAGCCGGGGGCACAATAATCTTTCATTCACGCCATGTTTCTGAGTTTTCGGTTATTGCCGCTAACTGTTTAATGTTTTGTTAATCAACTACATATTTATTTTTTGTGATAATTTTGCGCCATATTCAGATGCCTTGTGTGTTCTACTACATATCATATTGGATATATTTGTTAAGATACTATGTTGGTATTTCTCAAAACATTTGGCCGAGAGTTCCTTGCCCAACTAAACGATTAACATGGAAGTGAGTCATGTTTACTGCAATATACTTCCAATCAATGAATTTGTGAAGAATATAATCAATTCTATAAAGTGTTCTGGAAATTTCGTAGGAAATTTTTTCTTCTGTCATTTGATAATGCATTGCGAAATTTTCTCTCAATATTCAGAAATAATATGGCAATAAATTATTCACCGCGTTTGTGACCGCACAATATAGCGCGTTGGGAATATTGAGAGAAGGTGGAAGATATAGTTTTCATTAGGTTTAACAGCAAATAAGTCAATTCAAGAAAAAACGTCTGATTGACATGAAATTTGACCCTAGAATACGAAAACGTAGAAGGTTAATGCACAAGATGTACCTCAAGAAATGTAATTCAAGTTGGCTATATATACATGAATTTGTTTATGTGTGTGTTAGTGTGTGTGTGTGTGTGTAGGTGTTTATTACCTACACCATTACATCATGCGGTCTCATTTATGACTGCATTATTCTCATGACTATCCACATTGGTTTAAGAAAACAGAAATATTGTAACAAAGGTTTGGATGCTATCTTGAATACCATACTACATGGAAATCATTTTCAAGAATATATTTTGATGTGGGCTAAAAGTTTGATTTGCACAGAGTCGAACATCGACTTAGAAGATTTAAGAAAATGATCAGTAATGTAGGCCGCTGGGTTACACCTTTCAATATCAAGAATGAACTAATTGGACAATTAGTCTACAATGAAGATGATAATTTATAATACTGCCATAGATTTACTCATGCATGAATACTTGAGTTGCTGCTAGGATACGTCTTTGTTTTGAATATAAACACATTTGTTTCAATATGAGTTTGTAACAATGAAGGAAGAATGCCAGTTTAACTCTTAGGACAGCAAATTTGTGTTCCTCTGCTTCTGCCTTGCGGTTCAGACAAGAACAAAGCACTCAGACACTTTGGATGAGAATGTGAATTGAAGACTTCCACACTTGTCTGCAGCTGCTCTCCCAGATGAATATTACGAATGTGTTCGACGTATCCAAAGGTACTATTGCTTTCATAGTTGTCCACTATAAATAATGTTTATCAATATGTGAAAAGTCGGTTCGGAAATTTGAGAGATCTTTGAGTAAAGAAATGAATTATCTTTTGTGATGGAAATTCATTCGCAAGCAAACAAAGATTGGACTAATTGTAAGTATAGATGTCGGCTTTCAAGATCTTTATTATAATTGCAGGCTGAAAGTCTGTCTACCACTTGTACTGATAACACATTATTTGTTTTGCACTCATGTCCTGTGAACACGTTAGTCCTGTTTCAAAAGTCTAAACATTCATTGCCACTAGGATTTGCAAAATATCGCCGCAAATCTAGAAAAGCTATGTCTGGTGGGTAGGTGGGATCAACAGCAAGTTTAATTAAATCCGGAATGGTAACTAGTGTGCTCTAAAATTCAAAATAAGGCGTTTTAGTGTTGAAATGGGTGACATTGGCCGGGGGCGCAATGTTTTTTATTCGCGCCTTCTTTTTGATTTTTCGGTTAATGTCACTAACTGCTAAACGTACTGTTGTTTGATTGTAAATCTCTAATAAAAAATGACCATCATTTTGTTAGTTTTCAAGAATTTTTCCATATTTCAATGTTCTGTCACACTTTGTAAGTGTTAGCATTGTCGAGAATGAATTTCATTGCAAGAACTACGAGAGTATAACATTTGTCGCATATTTCTACATGTTCAATTACCACTTATACCGATAACACTTGATTGGTTGTGCGTTTGCATCATTCATACATTTTATTCATATCTACACCTGACTATGCATATATTTTGACATTTTGATTTGCATTGTATGGACGTGCATTCAGTTAAATTATTTCTGGTGTAAAGGAGAGATCAACACCAAGTTTCACTAAATTTCGAATGGGAACTTGCATTCCCTGACATTCAAAATGAATCGTTTTGCTTTTGGAACGGATGACCGTAGCCGGGGGCACAATAATCTTTCATTCGCGCCATGTTTTTGAGTTTTCGGTTATTGCCGCTAACTGTTTAATGTTTTGTTAATCAACTACATATTTATTCTTTGTGATAATTTTGCGCCATATTCAGATGCCTTGTGTGTTCTACTACATATCATATTGGATATATTTGTTAAGATACTATGTTGGTATTTCTCAAAACATTTGGCCGAGAGTTCCTTGCCCAACTAAACGATTAACATGGATGTGAGTCATGTTTACTGCAATATACTTCCAATCAATGAATTTGTGAAGAATATAATCAATTCTATAAAGTGTTCTGGAAATTTCGTAGGAAAATTATTTCTTCTGTCATTTGATAATGCATTGCGAAACTTTCTCTGAATATTCAGAAATAATAAGGCAATAAATTATTCACCGCGTTTGTGACCGCACAATATAGCGCTTTGGGAATATTGAGAGAAGGTGGAAGATATAGTTTTCATTAGGTTTAACAGCAAATAAGTCAATTCAAGAAAAAACGTCTGATTGACATGAAATTTGACCCTAGAATACGAAAACGTAGAAGGTTAATGCACAAGTTGTACCTCAAGAAATGTAATTCAAATTGGCTATATAAACATGAATTTGTTTATGTGTGTGTGTGGGTGTGTGTGTGTGTAGGTGTTTATTACCTACACCATCACATCATGCGGTCTCATTTATGACTGCATTATTCTCATGACTATCCACATTCGTTTAAGAAAACAGAAATATTGTAACAAAGGTTTGGATGCTATCTTGAATACCATACTACATGGAAATCATTTTCAAGAATATATTTTGATGTGGGCTAAAAGTTTGGTTTGCACAGAGTCGAACATCGACTTAGAAGATTTAAGAAAATGATCAGTAATGTAGGCCGCTGGGTTACACCTTTCAATATCAAGAATGAACTAATTGGACAATTAGTCTACAATGAAGTTGATAATTTATAATACTGCCATAGATTTACTCATGCATGAATACTTGAGTTGCTGCTAGGATACGTCTTTGTTTTGAATATAAACACATTTGTTTCAATATGAGTTTGTAACAATGAAGGAAGAATGCCAGTTTAACTCTTAGGACAGCAAATTTGTGTTCCTCTGCTTCTGCCTTGCGGTTCAGACAAGAACAAAGCACTCAGACACTTTGGATGAGAATGTGAATTGAAGACTTCCACACTTGTCTGCAGCTGCTCTCCCAGATGAATATTACGAATGTGTTCGACGTATCCAAAGGTACTATTGCTTTCATAGTTGTCCACTATAAATAATGTTTATTCAATATGTGAAAAGTCGGTTCGGAAATTTGAGAGATCTTTGTGTAAAGAAATGAATTATGATGGAAATTCTTTCGCAAGCAAACAAAGATTGGACTAATTGTAAGTATAGATGTCGGCTTTCAAGATCTTTATTATAATTGCAGGCTCAAAGTCTCTCTACCACTTGTACTGATAACACATTATTTGTTTTGCACACATATCCTGTGAACACGTTAGTCCTGTTTCAAAAGTCTAAACATTCATTGCCACTACGATTTGCAAAATATCGCCGCAAATCTAGAAAAGCTATGTCTGGTGGGTAGGTGGGATCAACAGCAAGTTTAATTAAATCCGGAATGGTAACTAGTGTGCTCTAAAATTCAAACTAAGGCGTTTTAGTGTTGAAATGGGTGACATTGGCCGGGGGCGCAATGTTTTTTATTCGCGCCTTCTTTTTGATTTTTCGGTTAATGTCACTAACTGCTAAACGTACTGTTGTTTGATTGTAAATCTCTAATAAAAAATGACCATCATTTTGTTAGTTTTCAAGAATTTTTCCATATTTCAATGTTCTGTCACACTTTGTAAGTGTTAGCATTGTCGAGAATGAATTTCATTGCAAGAACTACGAGAGTATAACATTTGTCGCACATTTCTACATGTTCAATTACCACTTATACCGATAACACTTGATTGGTTGTGCGTTTGCATCATTCATACATTTTATTCATATCTACACCTGATTATGTATATATTTTGACATTTTGATTTGCATTGTATTGACGTGCATTCACTTAAATTATTTCTCGTGTAAATGAGAGATCAACACCAAGTTTCACTAAATTTCGAATGGGAACTTGCATAGCCTGATATTCAAAATGAATCGTTTTGCTTTTGGAACGGGTGACCGTAGCCGGGGGCACAATAATCTTTCATTCACGCCATGTTTTTGAGTTTTCGGTTATTGCCGCTAACTGTTTAATGTTTTGTTAATCAACTACATATTTATTTTTTGTGATAATTTTGCGCCATATTCAGATGCCTTGTGTGTTCTACTACATATCATATTGGATATATTTGTTAAGATACTATGTTGGTATTTCTCAAAACATTTGGCCGAGAGTTCCTTGCCCAACTAAACGATTAACATGGAAGTGAGTCATGTTTACTGCAATATACTTCCAATCAATGAATTTGTGAAGAATATAATCAATTCTATAAAGTGTTCTGGAAATTTCGTAGGAAAATTATTTCTTCTGTCATTTGATAATGCATTGCGAAATTTTCTCTCAATATTCAGAAATAATATGGCAATAAATTATTCACCGCGTTTGTGACCGCACAATATAGCGCGTTGGGAATATTGAGAGAAGGTGGAAGATATAGTTTTCATTAGGTTTAACAGCAAATAAGTCAATTCAAGAAAAGACGTCTGATTGACATGAAATTTGACCCTAGAATACGAAAACGTATAAGGTTAATGCACAAGTTGTACCTCAAGAAATGTAATTCAAGTTGGCTATATATACATGAATTTGTTTATGTGTGTGTGTGTGTGTGTGTGTAGGTGTTTATTACCTACTCCATCACATCACGCGGTCTCATTTATGACTGCATTATTCTCATGACTATCCACATTCGTTTAAGAAAACAGAAATATTGTAACAAAGGTTTGAATGCTATCTTGAATACCATACTACATGGAAATCATTTTCAAGAATATATTTTGATGTGGGCTAAAAGTTTGATTTGCACAGAGTCGAACATCGAATTGGAAGATTTAAGAAAATGATCAGTAATGTAGGCCTCTGGGTTACACCTTTCAATATCAAGAATGAACTAATTGGACAATTAGTCTACAATGAAGTTGATAATTTATAATACTGTCATAGATTTGCTCATGCATGAATACTTGAGTTGCTGCTAGGATACGTCTTTGTTTTGAATATAAACACATTTGTTTCAATATGAGTTTGTAACAATGAAGGAAGAATGCCAGTTTAACTCTTAGGAGAGGAAATTTGTGTTCCTCTGCTTCTGCCTTGCGGTTCAGACAAGAACAAAGCGCTCAGACACTTTGGATGAGAATGTGAATTGAAGACTTCCACACTTGTCTGTAGCTGCTCTCCCAGATGAATATTACGAATGTGTTCGACGTATCCAAAGGTACTATTGGTTTCATAGTTGTCCACTATAAATAATGTTTATTCAATATGTGAAAAGTCGGTTCGGAAATTTGAGAGATCTTTGAGTAAAGAAATGAATTATCTTTTGTGATGGAAATTCATTCGCAAGCAAACAAAGATTGGACTAATTGTAAATATAGATTTCGGCTTTCAAGATCTTCATTATAATTGCAGGCTGAACGTCTCTCTACCACTTGTACTGATAACACATTATTTGTTTTGCACACATATCCTGTGAACACGTTAGTCCTGTTTCAAAAGTCTAAACATTCATTGCTACTACGATTTGCAAAATATCGCCGCAAATCTAGAAAAGCTATGTCTGGTGGGTAGGTGGGATCAACAGCAAGTTTAATTAAATCCGGAATGGTAACTAGTGTGCTCTAAAATTCAAAATAAGGCGTTTTAGTGTTGAAATGGGTGACATTGGCCGGGGGCGCAATGTTTTTTATTCGCGCCTTCTTTTTGAGTTTTCGGTTAATGTCACTAACTGCTAAACGTACTGTTGTTTGATTGTAAATCTCTAATCAAAAATGACCATCATTTTGTTAGTTTTCAAGAATTTTTCCATATTTCAATGTTCTGTCACACTTTGTAAGTGTTAGCATTGTCGAGAATGAATTTCATTGCAAGAACTACGAGAGTATAACATTTGTCGCATATTTCTACATGTTCAATTACCACTTATACCGATAACACTTGATTGGTTGTGCGTTTGCATCATTCATACATTTTATTCATATCTACACCTGACTATGCATATATTTTGACATTTTGATTTGCATTGTATGGACGTGCATTCAGTTAAATTATTTCTGGTGTAAAGGAGAGATCAACACCAAGTTTCACTAAATTTCGAATGGGAACTTGCATTCCCTGACATTCAAAATGAATCGTTTTGCTTTTGGAACGGATGACCGTAGCCGGGGGCACAATAATCTTTCATTCGCGCCATGTTTTTGAGTTTTCGGTTATTGCCGCTAACTGTTTAATGTTTTGTTAATCAACTACATATTTATTCTTTGTGATAATTTTGCGCCATATTCAGATGCCTTGTGTGTTCTACTACATATCATATTGGATATATTTGTTAAGATACTATGTTGGTATTTCTCAAAACATTTGGCCGAGAGTTCCTTGCCCAACTAAACGATTAACATGGAAGTGAGTCATGTTTACTGCAATATACTTCCAATCAATGAATTTGTGAAGAATATAATCAATTCTATAAAGTGTTCTGGAAATTTCGTAGGAAAATTATTTCTTCTGTCATTTGATAATGCATTGCGAAATTTTCTCTCAATATTCAGAAATAATATGGCAATAAATTATTCACCGCGTTTGTGACCGCACAATATAGCGCGTTGGGAATATTGAGAGAAGGTGGAAGATATAGTTTTCATTAGGTTTAACAGCAAATAAGTCAATTCAAGAAAAAACGTCTGATTGACATGAAATTTGACCCTAGAATACGAAAACGTAGAAGGTTAATGCACAAGATGTACCTCAAGAAATGTAATTCAAGTTGGCTATATATACATGAATTTGTTTATGTGTGTGTTAGTGTGTGTGTGTGTGTGTAGGTGTTTATTACCTACACCATCACATCATGCGGTCTCATTTATGACTGCATTATTCTCATGACTATCCACATTCGTTTAAGAAAACAGAAATATTGTAACAAAGGTTTGGATGCTATCTTGAATACCATACTACATGGAAATCATTTTCAAGAATATATTTTGATGTGGGCTAAAAGTTTGATTTGCACAGAGTCGAACATCGACTTAGAAGATTTAAGAAAATGATCAGTAATGTAGGCCGCTGGGTTACACCTTTCAATATCAAGAATGAACTAATTGGACAATTAGTCTACAATGAAGATGATAATTTATAATACTGCCATAGATTTACTCATGCATGAATACTTGAGTTGCTGCTAGGATACGTCTTTGTTTTGAATATAAACACATTTGTTTCAATATGAGTTTGTAACAATGAAGGAAGAATGCCAGTTTAACTCTTAGGACAGCAAATTTGTGTTCCTCTGCTTCTGCCTTGCGGTTCAGACAAGAACAAAGCACTCAGACACTTTGGATGAGAATGTGAATTGAAGACTTCCACACTTGTCTGCAGCTGCTCTCCCAGATGAATATTACGAATGTGTTCGACGTATCCAAAGGTACTATTGCTTTCATAGTTGTCCACTATAGATAATGTTTATTCAATATGTGAAAAGTCGGTTCGGAAATTAGAGAGATCTTTGAGTAAAGAAATGAATTATCTTTTGTGATGGAAATTCATTCGCAAGCAAACAAAGATTGGACTAATTGTAAGTATAGATGTCGGCTTTCAAGATCTTTATTATAATTGCAGGCTCAAAGTCTCTCTACCACTTGTACTGATAACACATTATTTGTTTTGCACACATATCCTGTGAACACGTTAGTTCTGTTTCAAGAGTCTAAACATTCATTGCCACTACGATTTGCAAAATATCGTCGCAAATCTAGAAAAGCTATGTCTGGTGGGTAGGTGGGATCAACAGCAAGTTTAATTAAATCCGGAATGGTAACTAGTGTGCTCTAAAATTCAAACTAAGGCGTTTTAGTGTTGAAATGGGTGACATTGGCCGGGGGCGCAATGTTTTTTATTCGCGCCTTCTTTTTGATTTTTCGGTTAATGTCACTAACTGCTAAACGTACTGTTGTTTGATTGTAAATCTCTAATAAAAAATGACCATCATTTTGTTAGTTTTCAAGAATTTTTCCATATTTCAATGTTCTGTCACACTTTGTAAGTGTTAGCATTGTCGAGAATGAATTTCATTGCAAGAACTACGAGAGTATAACATTTGTCGCATATTCATGCGCGCCGACTACGTGGGTGCTCCGGGGCTCGAGCACCCACATAAATAATATCGTGGGTGCGCCGCACCCACAAGATTTTTAGTTTGATATAAACAAAATAAAATAAATATTTCTCACTTGCCATTATCAAAAAATAAACAATATTGTTTCAAATGTGTCTGTGCAAAGACAACCAAGCAACACATTCCCCCCTTCCTTGCCTGTCTCTGGCCAAGTCAAAGACAGTCCCCACAATAACAATGGAAGTGTATTGTATTGTGAATAGAATCCCGTCTTCTCGGCTTGCTTTGATGTTTCCTTACAAGTGACACACTACAATACACCCACTCCATTCGTCAACAATTGTTTTAAAATAACTACTTGCGGATATTGAGCACTAATAAAGAATAAACCGAATGGAGATTCTTCGTGAATTAATATACAGTAATTTGTAAGACATTCGTCAAAGAGGCTAGCAGTGTTTCAATCGTTACAAGAAGCCAACGAAGATGGTGGTGTAAAAAACATTCCCAGACTGACTTTGCGACCATTCGGTCCCACAAGGTGGTGTGTGAGGGTAAAATCACTACAATCGTTGGAAAGTAATTATGACGTTCTCTTGAAATTTTTGGAAGATCTGTCAGAAGAAAAAAGTGAAGTCGGTGGGAAGGCTAGTGGATATTTTTCAAACCTACAATTCAGATTTCTTATTTTCCTGAAAATGTTAATTTCAGTATTCGGCAGGATTGAACAACTTCATTCTTCTTTTCAGAAGAAATCATTGTCATACCGAGAAATCAAAACTTTGGTGGAAACTTTGTCTGCAAGTTTAGCTTCACAAAGGGATATATTTTTTGAGTTGTGGAATGAAACCATGAGGAAAGGGAAGGAATTGAACATTGATAAACCAGTTTTGCCTAGTAAAAGCAAGATGCTAGAACGCTACGACGAAGGTAGTGATCCTTATACGTATCAAACGCCGGAGGAAATGCACAGACAAATATTTTTTGAAATAATTGATGTGGCTGTGGATTCGCTAAATCGTAGATTTCAAACAAAGGTTTTGGAACTGATTTCACAACTTGAAGCTTTTGCTATCGGTCAAATTGGTGCTGATAGAATTCTGCAGTTCTATGGGACAGACTCTGATAAAGACAAGCTAACATTGCACAGGGACATGTTTCTAGATGTGTGCAGAACGAACAAAGAAAAAGTGGCCAACTTGTCAGACATTACAAATATTGGGTGCGTTCCGAAAGTCTTAACGAAACGAACTCATTCAACGAAAATAACTGGGCTCGTGAATTTGGTGAAACCAGTTATTTTACAGACTTATGGGACACTCTAGGCGAAAGCGCAGGCGCAGCGTTTTGTTTAGAGAAAGTTTCCGCATGGTGTCAGCGGGAGGAATGTACCGATGGCAAAAATAAACTCTACTGTGGATACTGTTACTCATTTTAATCACATTCTAAGAACGGTCAAGGCATACTCATCTTGTGCATGTTGCTTCATATCGGTTTATATCGGTCTCTGTTAAAATTATAATACATCTTCCGAACTAGTGCAGTTTGAATCCATCAGCACGTGCTTTGTCTGCAAGGAGCAGACGATTCTCACGGAACAAACCAGCCTCCTGGCCCGTGCGTTTGGTGAATCTCGTTCTTGCACGAAACGCACGGGATGCGACTTTTGGGACAGCATAATGAAACTCACGAAACGCACGGAAGCACTTACGGGACTTTCGGAACGGGCCCATTGTAAGAAGAGAAAACAGTGGTCGCATGCGTGAAATGCTCACAGAATTTGTGAAGTTTGTACGGGTGATTTTAACTATACCTGTTACTTCTTGTACTTCTAATCGGTCATTTTCAGCACTTAGACGATTGAAAACGTTTTTGCGGTCAACAATGACCCCAAAAAGATTGAATGATTTGGCAATTTTGCAAGTTCATAAAGAAATGACTAAAAATATTGACATTACCAAAATTGCAAACAAATTCATAAGAGCAAATGGCGTAAGAAGGATGTGTTTTATATTGAAAATTAACATGTCATTATTATTATTATTATTATTATTTGGTACATAAAATTAGTCATTTTGTAGTTTGTGTTCACAACAAAATCCTTTCATAGTTCTTTCTGCAAGCAATACAATTAAAATTATTTGCATTTATGAAGTTTTTCATTTTAATTTGTATGAATGTGGTATTTTCTTTTAGTAACGTGTTGATAATATCATTGCATCTTGCAATCATTGTTCATGTAAGTTGTTTAAAGTATAAAATACTCGATAATTGCAGATCTAACCGCCATTGATATGCACTCACAGAAATTTTGGAAAGTCGGCGCCCATGCGCATATTTCTACATGTTCAATTACCACTTACACCGATAACACTTGATTGGTTGTGCGTTTGCATCATTCATACACTTTATTCATATCTACACCTGACTATGCATATATTTTGACATTTTGATTTGCATTGTATGGACGTGCATTCAGTTAAATTATTTCTGGTGTAAAGGAGAGATCAACACCAAGTTTCACTAAATTTCGAATGGGAACTTGCATTCCCTGACATTCAAAATGAATCGTTTTGCTTTTGGAACGGGTGACCGTAGCCGGGGGCACAATAATCTTTCATTCGCGCCATGTTTTTGAGTTTTCGGTTATTGCCGCTAACTGTTTAATGTTTTGTTAATCAACTACATATTTATTTTTTGTGATAATTTTGCGCCATATTCAGATGCCTTGTGTGTTCTACTACATATCATATTGGATATATTTGTTAAGATACTATGTTGGTATTTCTCAAAACATTTGGCCGAGAGTTCCTTGCCCAACTAAACGATTAACATGGAGGTGAGTCATGTTTACTGCAATATACTTCCAATCAACGAATTTGTGAAGAATACCATCAATTCTATAAAGTGTTCTGGAAATTTCGTAGGAAAATTATTTCTTCTGTCATTTGATAATGCATTGCGAAACTTTCTCTCAATATTCAGAAATAATAAGGCAATAAATTATTCACCGCGTTTGTGACCGCACAATATAGCTTGGGAATATTGAGAGAAGGTGGAAGATATAGTTTTCATTAGGTTTAACAGCAAATAAGTCAATTCAAGAAAAAACGTCTGATTGACATGAAATTTGACCCTAGAATACGAAAACGTAGAAGGTTAATGCACAAGATGTACCTCAAGAAATGTAATTCAAGTTGGCTATATATACATGAATTTGTTTATGTGTGTGTGAGTGTGTGTGTGTGTGTGTAGGTGTTTATTACCTACACCATTACATCATGCGGTCTCATTTATGACTGCATTATTCTCATGACTATCCACATTCGTTTAAGAAAACAGAAATATTGTAACAAAGGTTTGGATGCTATCTTGAATACCATACTACATGGAAATCATTTTCAAGAATATATTTTGATGTGGGCTAAAAGTTTGATTTGCACAGAGTCGAACATCGACTTAGAAGATTTAAGAAAATGATCAGTAATGTAGGCCGCTGGGTTACACCTTTCAATATCAAGAATGAACTAATTGGACAATTAGTCTACAATGAAGTTGATAATTTATAATACTGCCATAGATTTGCTCATGCATGAATACTTGAGTTGCTGCTAGGATACGTCTTTGTTTTGAATATAAACACATTTGTTTCAATATGAGTTTGTAACAATGAAGGAAGAATGCCAGTTTAACTCTTAGGAGAGGAAATTTGTGTTCCTCTGCTTCTGCCTTGCGGTTCAGACAAGAACAAAGCACTCAGACACTTTGGATGAGAATGTGAATTGAAGACTTCCACACTTGTCTGCAGCTGCTCTCCCAGATGAATATTACGAATGTGTTCGACGTATCCAAAGGTACTATTGCTTTCATAGTTGTCCACTATAAATTATGTTTATCAATATGTGAAAAGTCGGTTCGGAAATTAGAGAGATCTTTGAGTAAAGAAATGAATTATCTTTTGTGATGGAAATTCATTCGCAAGCAAACAAAGATTGGACTAATTGTAAGTATAGATGTCGGCTTTCAAGATCTTTATTATAATTGCAGGCTCAAAGCCTCTCTACCACTTGTACTGATAACACATTATTTGTTTTGCACACATATCCTGTGAACACGTTAGTTCTGTTTCAAAAGTCTAAACATTCATTGCCACTACGATTTGCAAAATATCGCCGCAAATCTAGAAAAGCTATGTCTGGTGGGTAGGTGGGATCAACAGCAAGTTTAATTAAATCCGGAATGGTAAGTAGTGTGCTCTAAAATTCAAACTAAGGCGTTTTAGTGTTGAAATGGGTGACATTGGCCGGGGGCGCAATGTTTTTTATTCGCGCCTTCTTTTTGATTTTTCGGTTAATGTCACTAACTGCTAAACGTACTGTTGTTTGATTGTAAATCTCTAATAAAAAATGACCATCATTTTGTTAGTTTTCAAGAATTTTTCCATATTTCAATGTTCTGTCACACTTTGTAAGTGTTAGCATTGTCGAGAATGAATTTCATTGCAAGAACTACGAGAGTATAACATTTGTCGCACATTTCTACATGTTCAATTACCACTTATACCGATAACACTTGATTGGTTGTGCGTTTGCATCATTCATACATTTTATTCATATCTACACCTGACTATGCATATATTTTGACATTTTGATTTGCATTGTATTGACGTGCATTCACTTAAATTATTTCTCGTGTAATTGAGAGATCAACACCAAGTTTCACTAAATTTCGAATGGGAACTTGCATTCCCTGATATTCAAAATGAATCGTTTTGCTTTTGGAACGGGTGACCGTAGCCGGGGGCACAATAATCTTTCATTCACGCCATGTTTCTGAGTTTTCGGTTATTGCCGCTAACTGTTTAATGTTTTGTTAATCAACTACATATTTATTTTTTGTGATAATTTTGCGCCATATTCAGATGCCTTGTGTGTTCTACTACATATCATATTGGATATATTTGTTAAGATACTATGTTGGTATTTCTCAAAACATTTGGCCGAGAGTTCCTTGCCCAACTAAACGATTAACATGGAAGTGAGTCATGTTTACTGCAATATACTTCCAATCAATGAATTTGTGAAGAATATAATCAATTCTATAAAGTGTTCTGGAAATTTCGTAGGAAATTTTTTCTTCTGTCATTTGATAATGCATTGCGAAATTTTCTCTCAATATTCAGAAATAATATGGCAATAAATTATTCACCGCGTTTGTGACCGCACAATATAGCGCGTTGGGAATATTGAGAGAAGGTGGAAGATATAGTTTTCATTAGGTTTAACAGCAAATAAGTCAATTCAAGAAAAAACGTCTGATTGACATGAAATTTGACCCTAGAATACGAAAACGTAGAAGGTTAATACACAAGATGTACCTCAAGAAATGTAATTCAAGTTGGCTATATATACATGAATTTGTTTATGTGTGTGTTAGTGTGTGTGTGTGTGTGTAGGTGTTTATTACCTACACCATTACATCATGCGGTCTCATTTATGACTGCATTATTCTCATGACTATCCACATTGGTTTAAGAAAACAGAAATATTGTAACAAAAGTTTGGATGCTATCTTGAATACCATACTACATGGAAATCATTTTCAAGAATATATTTTTATGTGGGCTAAAAGTTTGATTTGCACAGAGTCGAACATCGACTTAGAAGATTTAAGAAAATGATCAGTAATGTAGGCCGCTGGGTTACACCTTTCAATATCAAGAATGAACTAATTGGACAATTAGTCTACAATGAAGATGATAATTTATAATACTGCCATAGATTTACTCATGCATGAATACTTGAGTTGCTGCTAGGATACGTCTTTGTTTTGAATATAAACACATTTGTTTCAATATGAGTTTGTAACAATGAAGGAAGAATGCCAGTTTAACTCTTAGGACAGCAAATTTGTGTTCCTCTGCTTCTGCCTTGCGGTTCAGACAAGAACAAAGCACTCAGACACTTTGGATGAGAATGTGAATTGAAGACTTCCACACTTGTCTGCAGCTGCTCTCCCAGATGAATATTACGAATGTGTTCGACGTATCCAAAGGTACTATTGCTTTCATAGTTGTCCACTATAAATAATGTTTATCCAATATGTGAAAAGTCGGTTCGGAAATTTGAGAGATCTTTGAGTAAAGAAATGAATTATCTTTTGTGATGGAAATTCATTCGCAAGCAAACAAAGATTGGACTAATTGTAAGTATAGATGTCGGCTTTCAAGATCTTTATTATAATTGCAGGCTGAAAGTCTGTCTACCACTTGTACTGATAACACATTATTTGTTTTGCACTCATGTCCTGTGAACACGTTAGTCCTGTTTCAAAAGTCTAAACATTCATTGCCACTAGGATTTGCAAAATATCGCCGCAAATCTAGAAAAGCTATGTCTGGTGGGTAGGTGGGATCAACAGCAAGTTTAATTAAATCCGGAATGGTAACTAGTGTGCTCTAAAATTCAAAATAAGGCGTTTTAGTGTTGAAATGGGTGACATTGGCCGGGGGCGCAATGTTTTTTATTCGCGCCTTCTTTTTGAGTTTTCGGTTAATGTCACTAACTGCTAAACGTACTGTTGTTTGATTGTAAATCTCTAATAAAAAATGACCATCATTTTGTTAGTTTTCAAGAATTTTTCCATATTTCAATGTTCTGTCACACTTTGTAAGTGTTAGCATTGTCGAGAATGAATTTCATTGCAAGAACTACGAGAGTATAACATTTGTCGCATATTTCTACATGTTCAATTACCACTTATACCGATAACACTTGATTGGTTGTGCGTTTGCATCATTCATACATTTTATTCATATCTACACCTGACTATGCATATATTTTGACATTTTGATTTGCATTGTATGGACGTGCATTCAGTTAAATTATTTCTGGTGTAAAGGAGAGATCAACACCAAGTTTCACTAAATTTCGAATGGGAACTTGCATTCCCTGACATTCAAAATGAATCGTTTTGCTTTTGGAACGGATGACCGTAGCCGGGGGCACAATAATCTTTCATTCGCGCCATGTTTTTGAGTTTTCGGTTATTGCCGCTAACTGTTTAATGTTTTGTTAATCAACTACATATTTATTCTTTGTGATAATTTTGCGCCATATTCAGATGCCTTGTGTGTTCTACTACATATCATATTGGATATATTTGTTAAGATACTATGTTGGTATTTCTCAAAACATTTGGCCGAGAGTTCCTTGCCCAACTAAACGATTAACATGGATGTGAGTCATGTTTACTGCAATATACTTCCAATCAATGAATTTGTGAAGAATACCATCAATTCTATAAAGTGTTCTGGAAATTTCGTAGGAAAATTATTTCTTCTGTCATTTGATAATGCATTGCGAAACTTTCTCTGAATATTCAGAAATAATAAGGCAATAAATTATTCACCGCGTTTGTGACCGCACAATATAGCGCTTTGGGAATATTGAGAGAAGGTGGAAGATATAGTTTTCATTAGGTTTAACAGCAAATAAGTCAATTCAAGGAAAAACGTCTGATTGACATGAAATTTGACCCTAGAATACGAAAACGTAGAAGGTTAATGCACAAGTTGTACCTCAAGAAATGTAATTCAAATTGGCTATATAAACATGAATTTGTTTATGTGTGTGTGTGTGTGTGTGTGTGTGTAGGTGTTTATTACCTACACCATCACATCATGCGGTCTCATTTATGACTGCATTATTCTCATGACTATCCACATTCGTTTAAGAAAACAGAAATATTGTAACAAAGGTTTGGATGCTATCTTGAATACCATACTACATGGAAATCATTTTCAAGAATATATTTTGATGTGGGCTAAAAGTTTGATTTGCACAGAGTCGAACATCGACTTAGAAGATTTAAGAAAATGATCAGTAATGTAGGCCGCTGGGTTACACCTTTCAATATCAAGAATGAACTAATTGGACAATTAGTCTACAATGAAGATGATAATTTATAATACTGCCATAGATTTACTCATGCATGAATACTTGAGTTGCTGCTAGGATACGTCTTTGTTTTGAATATAAACACATTTGTTTCAATATGAGTTTGTAACAATGAAGGAAGAATGCCAGTTTAACTCTTAGGACAGCAAATTTGTGTTCCTCTGCTTCTGCCTTGCGGTTCAGACAAGAACAAAGCACTCAGACACTTTGGATGAGAATGTGAATTGAAGACTTCCACACTTGTCTGCAGCTGCTCTCCCAGATGAATATTACGAATGTGTTCGACGTATCCAAAGGTACTATTGCTTTCATAGTTGTCCACTATAAATAATGTTTATTCAATATGTGAAAAGTCGGTTCGGAAATTTGAGAGATCTTTGAGTAAAGAAATGAATTATCTTTTGTGATGGAAATTCATTCGCAAGCCAACAAAGATTGGAGTAATTGTAAGTATAGATGTCGGCTTTCAAGATCTTTATTATAATTGCAGGCTCAAAGTCTCTCTACCACTTGTACTGATAACACATTATTTGTTTTGCACACATATCCTGTGAACACGTTAGTTCTGTTTCAAAAGTCTAAACATTCATTGCCACTACGATTTGCAAAATATCGCCGCAAATCTAGAAAAGCTATGTCTGGTGGGTAGGTGGGATCAACAGCAAGTTTAATTAAATCCGGAATGGTAACTAGTGTGCTCTAAAATTCAAACTAAGGCGTTTTAGTGTTGAAATGGGTGACATTGGCCGGGGGCGCAATGTTTTTATTCGCGCCTTATTTTTGATTTTTCGGTTAATGTCACTAACTGCTAAACGTACTGTTGTTTGATTGTAAATCTCTAATAAAAAATGACCATCATTTTGTTAGTTTTCAAGAATTTTTCCATATTTCAATGTTCTGTCACACTTTGTAAGTGTTAGCATTGTCGAGAATGAATTTCATTGCAAGAACTACGAGAGTATAACATTTGTCGCACATTTCTACATGTTCAATTACCACTTATACCGATAACACTTGATTGGTTGTGCGTTTGCATCATTCATACATTTTATTCATATCTACACCTGATTATGTATATATTTTGACATTTTGATTTGCATTGTATTGACGTGCATTCACTTAAATTATTTCTCGTGTAAATGAGAGATCAACACCAAGTTTCACTAAATTTCGAATGGGAACTTGCATAGCCTGAAATTCAAAATGAATCGTTTTGCTTTTGGAACGGGTGACCGTAGCCGGGGGCACAATAATCTTTCATTCACGCCATGTTTTTGAGTTTTCGGTTATTGCCGCTAACTGTTTAATGTTTTGTTAATCAACTACATATTTATTTTTTGTGATAATTTTGCGCCATATTCAGATGCCTTGTGTGTTCTACTACATATCATATTGGATATATTTGTTAAGATACTATGTTGGTATTTCTCAAAACATTTGGCCGAGAGTTCCTTGCCCAACTAAACGATTAACATGGAAGTGAGTCATGTTTACTGCAATATACTTCCAATCAATGAATTTGTGAAGAATATAATCAATTCTATAAAGTGTTCTGGAAATTTCGTAGGAAAATTATTTCTTCTGTCATTTGATAATGCATTGCGAAATTTTCTCTCAATATTCAGAAATAATATGGCAATAAATTATTCACCGCGTTTGTGACCGCACAATATAGCGCGTTGGGAATATTGAGAGAAGGTGGAAGATATAGTTTTCATTAGGTTTAACAGCAAATAAGTCAATTCAAGAAAAAACGTCTGATTGACATGAAATTTGACCCTAGAATACGAAAACGTATAAGGTTAATGCACAAGTTGTACCTCAAGAAATGTAATTCAAGTTGGCTATATATACATGAATTTGTTTATGTGTGTGTGTGTGTGTGTGTGTAGGTGTTTATTACCTACTCCATCACATCACGCGGTCTCATTTATGACTGCATTATTCTCATGACTATCCACATTCGTTTAAGAAAACAGAAATATTGTAACAAAGGTTTGGATGCTATCTTGAATACCATACTACATGGAAATCATTTTCAAGAATATATTTTGATGTGGGCTAAAAGTTTGATTTGCACAGAGTCGAACATCGAATTGGAAGATTTAAGAAAATGATCAGTAATGTAGGCCGCTGGGTTACACCTTTCAATATCAAGAATGAACTAATTGGACAATTAGTCTACAATGAAGTTGATAATTTATAATACTGTCATAGATTTGCTCATGCATGAATACTTGAGTTGCTGCTAGGATACGTCTTTGTTTTGAATATAAACACATTTGTTTCAATATGAGTTTGTAACAATGAAGGAAGAATGCCAGTTTAACTCTTAGGAGAGGAAATTTGTGTTCCTCTGCTTCTGCCTTGCGGTTCAGACAAGAACAAAGCACTCAGACACTTTGGATGAGAATGTGAATTGAAGACTTCCACACTTGTCTGTAGCTGCTCTCCCAGATGAATATTACGAATGTGTTCGACGTATCCAAAGGTACTATTGCTTTCATAGTTGTCCACTATAAATAATGTTTATCAATATGTGAAAAGTCGGTTCGGAAATTTGAGAGATCTTTGAGTAAAGAAATGAATTATCTTTTGTGATGGAAATTCATTCGCAAGCAAACAAAGATTGGACTAATTGTAAGTATAGATGTCGGCTTTCAAGATCTTTATTATAATTGCAGGCTGAAAGTCTGTCTACCACTTGTACTGATAACACATTATTTGTTTTGCACTCATGTCCTGTGAACACGTTAGTCCTGTTTCAAAAGTCTAAACATTCATTGCCACTAGGATTTGCAAAATATCGCCGCAAATCTAGAAAAGCTATGTCTGGTGGGTAGGTGGGATCAACAGCAAGTTTAATTAAATCCGGAATGGTAACTAGTGTGCTCTAAAATTCAAAATAAGGCGTTTTAGTGTTGAAATGGGTGACATTGGCCGGGGGCGCAATGTTTTTTATTCGCGCCTTATTTTTGATTTTTCGGTTAATGTCACTAACTGCTAAACGTACTGTTGTTTGATTGTAAATCTCTAATCAAAAATGACCATCATTTTGTTGGTTTTCAAGAATTTTTCCATATTTCAATGTTCTGTCACACTTTGTAAGTGTTAGCATTGTCGAGAATGAATTTCATTGCAAGAACTACGAGAGTATAACATTTGTCGCATATTTCTACATGTTCAATTACCACTTATACCGATAACACTTGATTGGTTGTGCGTTTGCATCATTCATACATTTTATTCATATCTACACCTGACTATGCATATATTTTGACATTTTGATTTGCATTGTATGGACGTGCATTCAGTTAAATTATTTCTGGTGTAAAGGAGAGATCAACACCAAGTTTCACTAAATTTCGAATGGGAACTTGCATTCCCTGACATTCAAAATGAATCGTTTTGCTTTTGGAACGGATGACCGTAGCCGGGGGCACAATAATCTTTCATTCGCGCCATGTTTTTGAGTTTTCGGTTATTGCCGCTAACTGTTTAATGTTTTGTTAATCAACTACATATTTATTCTTTGTGATAATTTTGCGCCATATTCAGATGCCTTGTGTGTTCTACTACATATCATATTGGATATATTTGTTAAGATACTATGTTGGTATTTCTCAAAACATTTGGCCGAGAGTTCCTTGCCCAACTAAACGATTAACATGGAAGTGAGTCATGTTTACTGCAATATACTTCCAATCAATGAATTTGTGAAGAATATAATCAATTCTATAAAGTGTTCTGGAAATTTCGTAGGAAAATTATTTCTTCTGTCATTTGATAATGCATTGCGAAATTTTCTCTCAATATTCAGAAATAATATGGCAATAAATTATTCACCGCGTTTGTGACCGCACAATATAGCGCGTTGGGAATATTGAGAGAAGGTGGAAGATATAGTTTTCATTAGGTTTAACAGCAAATAAGTCAATTCAAGAAAAAACGTCTGATTGACATGAAATTTGACCCTAGAATACGAAAACGTAGAAGGTTAATGCACAAGATGTACCTCAAGAAATGTAATTCAAGTTGGCTATATATACATGAATTTGTTTATGTGTGTGTTAGTGTGTGTGTGTGTGTGTAGGTGTTTATTACCTACACCATTACATCATGCGGTCTCATTTATGACTGCATTATTCTCATGACTATCCACATTCGTTTAAGAAAACAGAAATATTGTAACAAAGGTTTGGATGCTATCTTGAATACCATACTACATGGAAATCATTTTCAAGAATATATTTTGATGTGGGCTAAAAGTTTGCACAGAGTCGAACATCGACTTAGAAGATTTAAGAAAATGATCAGTAATGTAGGCCGCTGGGTTACACCTTTCAATATCAAGAATGAACTAATTGGACAATTAGTCTACAATGAAGATGATAATTTATAATACTGCCATAGATTTACTCATGCATGAATACTTGAGTTGCTGCTAGGATACGTCTTTGTTTTGAATATAAACACATTTGTTTCAATATGAGTTTGTAACAATGAAGGAAGAATGCCAGTTTAACTCTTAGGACAGCAAATTTGTGTTCCTCTGCTTCTGCCTTGCGGTTCAGACAAGAACAAAGCACTCAGACACTTTGGATGAGAATGTGAATTGAAGACTTCCACACTTGTCTGCAGCTGCTCTCCCAGATGAATATTACGAATGTGTTCGACGTATCCAAAGGTACTATTGCTTTCATAGTTGTCCACTATAAATAATGTTTATCAATATGTGAAAAGTCGGTTCGGAAATTTGAGAGATCTTTGAGTAAAGAAATGAATTATCTTTTGTGATGGAAATTCATTCGCAAGCAAACAAAGATTGGACTAATTGTAAGTATAGATGTCGGCTTTCAAGATCTTTATTATAATTGCAGGCTGAAAGTCTGTCTACCACTTGTACTGATAACACATTATTTGTTTTGCACTCATGTCCTGTGAACACGTTAGTCCTGTTTCAAAAGTCTAAACATTCATTGCCACTAGGATTTGCAAAATATCGCCGCAAATCTAGAAAAGCTATGTCTGGTGGGTAGGTGGGATCAACAGCAAGTTTAATTAAATCCGGAATGGTAACTAGTGTGCTCTAAAATTCAAAATAAGGCGTTTTAGTGTTGAAATGGGTGACATTGGCCGGGGGCGCAATGTTTTTTATTCGCGCCTTCTTTTTGAGTTTTCGGTTAATGTCACTAACTGCTAAACGTACTGTTGTTTGATTGTAAATCTCTAATAAAAAATGACCATCATTTTGTTAGTTTTCAAGAATTTTTCCATATTTCAATGTTCTGTCACACTTTGTAAGTGTTAGCATTGTCGAGAATGAATTTCATTGCAAGAACTACGAGAGTATAACATTTGTCGCATATTTCTACATGTTCAATTACCACTTATACCGATAACACTTGATTGGTTGTGCGTTTGCATCATTCATACATTTTATTCATATCTACACCTGACTATGCATATATTTTGACATTTTGATTTGCATTGTATGGACGTGCATTCAGTTAAATTATTTCTGGTGTAAAGGAGAGATCAACACCAAGTTTCACTAAATTTCGAATGGGAACTTGCATTCCCTGACATTCAAAATGAATCGTTTTGCTTTTGGAACGGATGACCGTAGCCGGGGGCACAATAATCTTTCATTCGCGCCATGTTTTTGAGTTTTCGGTTATTGCCGCTAACTGTTTAATGTTTTGTTAATCAACTACATATTTATTCTTTGTGATAATTTTGCGCCATATTCAGATGCCTTGTGTGTTCTACTACATATCATATTGGATATATTTGTTAAGATACTATGTTGGTATTTCTCAAAACATTTGGCCGAGAGTTCCTTGCCCAACTAAACGATTAACATGGATGTGAGTCATGTTTACTGCAATATACTTCCAATCAATGAATTTGTGAAGAATACCATCAATTCTATAAAGTGTTCTGGAAATTTCGTAGGAAAATTATTTCTTCTGTCATTTGATAATGCATTGCGAAACTTTCTCTGAATATTCAGAAATAATAAGGCAATAAATTATTCACCGCGTTTGTGACCGCACAATATAGCGCTTTGGGAAAATTGAGAGAAGGTGGAAGATATAGTTTTCATTAGGTTTAACAGCAAATAAGTCAATTCAAGAAAAAACGTCTGATTGACATGAAATTTGACCCTAGAATACGAAAACGTAGAAGGTTAATGCACAAGTTGTACCTCAAGAAATGTAATTCAAATTGGCTATATAAACATGAATTTGTTTATGTGTGTGTGTGTGTGTGTGTGTGTGTAGGTGTTTATTACCTACACCATCACATCATGCGGTCTCATTTATGACTGCATTATTCTCATGACTATCCACATTCGTTTAAGAAAACAGAAATATTGTAACAAAGGTTTGGATGCTATCTTGAATACCATACTACATGGAAATCATTTTCAAGAATATATTTTGATGTGGGCTAAAAGTTTGATTTGCACAGAGTCGAACATCGACTTAGAAGATTTAAGAAAATGATCAGTAATGTAGGCCGCTGGGTTACACCTTTCAATATCAAGAATGAACTAATTGGACAATTAGTCTACAATGAAGATGATAATTTATAATACTGCTATAGATTTACTCATGCATGAATACTTGAGTTGCTGCTAGGATACGTCTTTGTTTTGAATATAAACACATTTGTTTCAATATGAGTTTGTAACAATGAAGGAAGAATGCCAGTTTAACTCTTAGGACAGCAAATTTGTGTTCCTCTGCTTCTGCCTTGCGGTTCAGACAAGAACAAAGCACTCAGACACTTTGGATGAGAATGTGAATTGAAGACTTCCACACTTGTCTGCAGCTGCTCTCCCAGATGAATATTACGAATGTGTTCGACGTATCCAAAGGTACTATTGCTTTCATAGTTGTCCACTATAAATAATGTTTATTCAATATGTGAAAAGTCGGTTCGGAAATTTGAGAGATCTTTGAGTAAAGAAATGAATTATCTTTTGTGATGGAAATTCATTCGCAAGCAAACAAAGATTGGACTAATTGTAAGTATAGATGTCGGCTTTCAAGATCTTTATTATAATTGCAGGCTCAAAGTCTCTCTACCACTTGTACTGATAACACATTATTTGTTTTGCACACATATATTGTGAACACGTTAGTTCTGTTTCAAAAGTCTAAACATTCATTGCCACTACGATTTGCAAAATATCGCCGCAAATCTAGAAAAGCTATGTCTGGTGGGTAGGTGGGATCAACAGCAAGTTTAATTAAATCCGGAATGGTAACTAGTGTGCTCTAAAATTCAAACTAAGGCGTTTTAGTGTTGAAATGGGTGACATTGGCCGGGGGCGCAATGTTTTTATTCGCGCCTTATTTTTGATTTTTCGGTTAATGTCACTAACTGCTAAACGTACTGTTGTTTGATTGTAAATCTCTAATAAAAAATGACCATCATTTTGTTAGTTTTCAAGAATTTTTCCATATTTCAATGTTCTGTCACACTTTGTAAGTGTTAGCATTGTCGAGAATGAATTTCATTGCAAGAACTACGAGAGTATAACATTTGTCGCACATTTCTACATGTTCAATTACCACTTATACCGATAACACTTGATTGCTTGTGCGTTTGCGTCATTCATACATTTTATTCATATCTACACCTGACTATGCATATATTTTGACATTTTGATTTGCATTGTATGGACGTGCATTCAGTTAAATTATTTCTGGTGTAAAGGAGAGATCAACACCAAGTTTCACTAAATTTCGAATGGGAACTTGCATTCCCTGACATTCAAAATGAATCGTTTTGCTTTTGGAACGGATGACCGTAGCCGGGGGCACAATAATCTTTCATTCGCGCCATGTTTTTGAGTTTTCGGTTATTGCCGCTAACTGTTTAATGTTTTGTTAATCAACTACATATTTATTCTTTGTGATAATTTTGCGCCATATTCAGATGCCTTGTGTGTTCTACTACATATCATATTGGATATATTTGTTAAGATACTATGTTGGTATTTCTCAAAACATTTGGCCGAGAGTTCCTTGCCCAACTAAACGATTAACATGGAAGTGAGTCATGTTTACTGCAATATACTTCCAATCAATGAATTTGTGAAGAATATAATCAATTCTATAAAGTGTTCTGGAAATTTCGTAGGAAAATTATTTCTTCTGTCATTTGATAATGCATTGCGAAATTTTCTCTCAATATTCAGAAATAATATGGCAATAAATTATTCACCGCGTTTGTGACCGCACAATATAGCGCGTTGGGAATATTGAGAGAAGGTGGAAGATATAGTTTTCATTAGGTTTAACAGCAAATAAGTCAATTCAAGAAAAAACGTCTGATTGACATGAAATTTGACCCTAGAATACGAAAACGTAGAAGGTTAATGCACAAGATGTACCTCAAGAAATGTAATTCAAGTTGGCTATATATACATGAATTTGTTTATGTGTGTGTTAGTGTGTGTGTGTGTGTGTAGGTGTTTATTACCTACACCATTACATCATGCGGTCTCATTTATGACTGCATTATTCTCATGACTATCCACATTCGTTTAAGAAAACAGAAATATTGTAACAAAGGTTTGGATGCTATCTTGAATACCATACTACATGGAAATCATTTTCAAGAATATATTTTGATGTGGGCTAAAAGTTTGCACAGAGTCGAACATCGACTTAGAAGATTTAAGAAAATGATCAGTAATGTAGGCCGCTGGGTTACACCTTTCAATATCAAGAATGAACTAATTGGACAATTAGTCTACAATGAAGATGATAATTTATAATACTGCCATAGATTTACTCATGCATGAATACTTGAGTTGCTGCTAGGATACGTCTTTGTTTTGAATATAAACACATTTGTTTCAATATGAGTTTGTAACAATGAAGGAAGAATGCCAGTTTAACTCTTAGGACAGCAAATTTGTGTTCCTCTGCTTCTGCCTTGCGGTTCAGACAAGAACAAAGCACTCAGACACTTTGGATGAGAATGTGAATTGAAGACTTCCACACTTGTCTGCAGCTGCTCTCCCAGATGAATATTACGAATGTGTTCGACGTATCCAAAGGTACTATTGCTTTCATAGTTGTCCACTATAAATAATGTTTATCAATATGTGAAAAGTCGGTTCGGAAATTTGAGAGATCTTTGAGTAAAGAAATGAATTATCTTTTGTGATGGAAATTCATTCGCAAGCAAACAAAGATTGGACTAATTGTAAGTATAGATGTCGGCTTTCAAGATCTTTATTATAATTGCAGGCTGAAAGTCTGTCTACCACTTGTACTGATAACACATTATTTGTTTTGCACTCATGTCCTGTGAACACGTTAGTCCTGTTTCAAAAGTCTAAACATTCATTGCCACTAGGATTTGCAAAATATCGCCGCAAATCTAGAAAAGCTATGTCTGGTGGGTAGGTGGGATCAACAGCAAGTTTAATTAAATCCGGAATGGTAACTAGTGTGCTCTAAAATTCAAAATAAGGCGTTTTAGTGTTGAAATGGGTGACATTGGCCGGGGGCGCAATGTTTTTTATTCGCGCCTTCTTTTTGAGTTTTCGGTTAATGTCACTAACTGCTAAACGTACTGTTGTTTGATTGTAAATCTCTAATAAAAAATGACCATCATTTTGTTAGTTTTCAAGAATTTTTCCATATTTCAATGTTCTGTCACACTTTGTAAGTGTTAGCATTGTCGAGAATGAATTTCATTGCAAGAACTACGAGAGTATAACATTTGTCGCATATTTCTACATGTTCAATTACCACTTATACCGATAACACTTGATTGGTTGTGCGTTTGCATCATTCATACATTTTATTCATATCTACACCTGACTATGCATATATTTTGACATTTTGATTTGCATTGTATGGACGTGCATTCAGTTAAATTATTTCTGGTGTAAAGGAGAGATCAACACCAAGTTTCACTAAATTTCGAATGGGAACTTGCATTCCCTGACATTCAAAATGAAACGTTTTGCTTTTGGAACGGATGACCGTAGCCGGGGGCACAATAATCTTTCATTCGCGCCATGTTTTTGAGTTTTCGGTTATTGCCGCTAACTGTTTAATGTTTTGTTAATCAACTACATATTTATTCTTTGTGATAATTTTGCGCCATATTCAGATGCCTTGTGTGTTCTACTACATATCATATTGGATATATTTGTTAAGATACTATGTTGGTATTTCTCAAAACATTTGGCCGAGAGTTCCTTGCCCAACTAAACGATTAACATGGAGGTGAGTCATGTTTACTGCAATATACTTCCAATCAATGAATTTGTGAAGAATACCATCAATTCTATAAAGTGTTCTGGAAATTTCGTAGGAAAATTATTTCTTCTGTCATTTGATAATGCATTGCGAAACTTTCTCTGAATATTCAGAAATAATAAGGCAATAAATTATTCACCGCGTTTGTGACCGCACAATATAGCGCTTTGGGAAAATTGAGAGAAGGTGGAAGATATAGTTTTCATTAGGTTTAACAGCAAATAAGTCAATTCAAGAAAAAACGTCTGATTGACATGAAATTTGACCCTAGAATACGAAAACGTAGAAGGTTAATGCACAAGTTGTACCTCAAGAAATGTAATTCAAATTGGCTATATAAACATGAATTTGTTTATGTGTGTGTGTGTGTGTGTGTGTGTGTGTAGGTGTTTATTACCTACACCATCACATCATGCGGTCTCATTTATGACTGCATTATTCTCATGACTATCCACATTCGTTTAAGAAAACAGAAATATTGTAACAAAGGTTTGGATGTTATCTTGAATACCATACTACATGGAAATCATTTTCAAGAATATATTTTGATGTGTGCTAAAAGTTTGATTTGCACAGAGTCGAACATCGACTTAGAAGATTTAAGAAAATGATCAGTAATGTAGGCCGCTGGGTTACACCTTTCAATATCAAGAATGAACTAATTGGACAATTAGTCTACAATGAAGATGATAATTTATAATACTGCCATAGATTTGCTCATGCATGAATACTTGAGTTGCTGCTAGGATACGTCTTTGTTTTGAATATAAACACATTTGTTTCAATATGAGTTTGTAACAATGAAGGAAGAATGCCAGTTTAACTCTTAGGACAGCAAATTTGTGTTCCTCTGCTTCTGCCTTGCGGTTCAGACAAGAACAAAGCACTCAGACACTTTGGATGAGAATGTGAATTGAAGACTTCCACACTTGTCTGCAGCTGCTCTCCCAGATGAATATTACGAATGTGTTCGACGTATCCAAAGGTACTATTGCTTTCATAGTTGTCCACTATAAATAATGTTTATTCAATATGTGAAAAGTCGGTTCGGAAATTTGAGAGATCTTTGAGTAAAGAAATGAATTATCTTTTGTGATGGAAATTCATTCGCAAGCAAACAAAGATTGGACTAATTGTAAGTATAGATGTCGGCTTTCAAGATCTTTATTATAATTGCAGGCTCAAAGTCTCTCTACCACTTGTACTGATAACACATTATTTGTTTTGCACACATATATTGTGAACACGTTAGTTCTGTTTCAAAAGTCTAAACATTCATTGCCACTACGATTTGCAAAATATCGCCGCAAATCTAGAAAAGCTATGTCTGGTGGGTAGGTGGGATCAACAGCAAGTTTAATTAAATCCGGAATGGTAACTAGTGTGCTCTAAAATTCAAACTAAGGCGTTTTAGTGTTGAAATGGGTGACATTGGCCGGGGGCGCAATGTTTTTATTCGCGCCTTATTTTTGATTTTTCGGTTAATGTCACTAACTGCTAAACGTACTGTTGTTTGATTGTAAATCTCTAATAAAAAATGACCATCATTTTGTTAGTTTTCAAGAATTTTTCCATATTTCAATGTTCTGTCACACTTTGTAAGTGTTAGCATTGTCGAGAATGAATTTCATTGCAAGAACTACGAGAGTATAACATTTGTCGCACATTTCTACATGTTCAATTACCACTTATACCGATAACACTTGATTGCTTGTGCGTTTGCGTCATTCATACATTTTATTCATATCTACACCTGACTATGCATATATTTTGACATTTTGATTTGCATTGTATGGACGTGCATTCAGTTAAATTATTTCTGGTGTAAAGGAGAGATCAACACCAAGTTTCACTAAATTTCGAATGGGAACTTGCATTCCCTGACATTCAAAATGAATCGTTTTGCTTTTGGAACGGATGACCGTAGCCGGGGGCACAATAATCTTTCATTCGCGCCATGTTTTTGAGTTTTCGGTTATTGCCGCTAACTGTTTAATGTTTTGTTAATCAACTACATATTTATTCTTTGTGATAATTTTGCGCCATATTCAGATGCCTTGTGTGTTCTACTACATATCATATTGGATATATTTGTTAAGATACTATGTTGGTATTTCTCAAAACATTTGGCCGAGAGTTCCTTGCCCAACTAAACGATTAACATGGAAGTGAGTCATGTTTACTGCAATATACTTCCAATCAATGAATTTGTGAAGAATATAATCAATTCTATAAAGTGTTCTGGAAATTTCGTAGGAAAATTATTTCTTCTGTCATTTGATAATGCATTGCGAAATTTTCTCTCAATATTCAGAAATAATATGGCAATAAATTATTCACCGCGTTTGTGACCGCACAATATAGCGCGTTGGGAATATTGAGAGAAGGTGGAAGATATAGTTTTCATTAGGTTTAACAGCAAATAAGTCAATTCAAGAAAAAACGTCTGATTGACATGAAATTTGACCCTAGAATACGAAAACGTAGAAGGTTAATGCACAAGATGTACCTCAAGAAATGTAATTCAAGTTGGCTATATATACATGAATTTGTTTATGTGTGTGTTAGTGTGTGTGTGTGTGTGTAGGTGTTTATTACCTACACCATTACATCATGCGGTCTCATTTATGACTGCATTATTCTCATGACTATCCACATTCGTTTAAGAAAACAGAAATATTGTAACAAAGGTTTGGATGCTATCTTGAATACCATACTACATGGAAATCATTTTCAAGAATATATTTTGATGTGGGCTAAAAGTTTGCACAGAGTCGAACATCGACTTAGAAGATTTAAGAAAATGATCAGTAATGTAGGCCGCTGGGTTACACCTTTCAATATCAAGAATGAACTAATTGGACAATTAGTCTACAATGAAGATGATAATTTATAATACTGCCATAGATTTACTCATGCATGAATACTTGAGTTGCTGCTAGGATACGTCTTTGTTTTGAATATAAACACATTTGTTTCAATATGAGTTTGTAACAATGAAGGAAGAATGCCAGTTTAACTCTTAGGACAGCAAATTTGTGTTCCTCTGCTTCTGCCTTGCGGTTCAGACAAGAACAAAGCACTCAGACACTTTGGATGAGAATGTGAATTGAAGACTTCCACACTTGTCTGCAGCTGCTCTCCCAGATGAATATTACGAATGTGTTCGACGTATCCAAAGGTACTATTGCTTTCATAGTTGTCCACTATAAATAATGTTTATCAATATGTGAAAAGTCGGTTCGGAAATTTGAGAGATCTTTGAGTAAAGAAATGAATTATCTTTTGTGATGGAAATTCATTCGCAAGCAAACAAAGATTGGACTAATTGTAAGTATAGATGTCGGCTTTCAAGATCTTTATTATAATTGCAGGCTGAAAGTCTGTCTACCACTTGTACTGATAACACATTATTTGTTTTGCACTCATGTCCTGTGAACACGTTAGTCCTGTTTCAAAAGTCTAAACATTCATTGCCACTAGGATTTGCAAAATATCGCCGCAAATCTAGAAAAGCTATGTCTGGTGGGTAGGTGGGATCAACAGCAAGTTTAATTAAATCCGGAATGGTAACTAGTGTGCTCTAAAATTCAAAATAAGGCGTTTTAGTGTTGAAATGGGTGACATTGGCCGGGGGCGCAATGTTTTTTATTCGCGCCTTCTTTTTGAGTTTTCGGTTAATGTCACTAACTGCTAAACGTACTGTTGTTTGATTGTAAATCTCTAATAAAAAATGACCATCATTTTGTTAGTTTTCAAGAATTTTTCCATATTTCAATGTTCTGTCACACTTTGTAAGTGTTAGCATTGTCGAGAATGAATTTCATTGCAAGAACTACGAGAGTATAACATTTGTCGCACATTTCTACATGTTCAATTACCACTTATACCGATAACACTTGATTGGTTGTGCGTTTGCATCATTCATACATTTTATTCATATCTACACCTGACTATGCATATATTTTGACATTTTGATTTGCATTGTATGGACGTGCATTCAGTTAAATTATTTCTGGTGTAAAGGAGAGATCAACACCAAGTTTCACTAAATTTCGAATGGGAACTTGCATTCCCTGACATTCAAAATGAAACGTTTTGCTTTTGGAACGGATGACCGTAGCCGGGGGCACAATAATCTTTCATTCGCGCCATGTTTTTGAGTTTTCGGTTATTGCCGCTAACTGTTTAATGTTTTGTTAATCAACTACATATTTATTCTTTGTGATAATTTTGCGCCATATTCAGATGCCTTGTGTGTTCTACTACATATCATATTGGATATATTTGTTAAGATACTATGTTGGTATTTCTCAAAACATTTGGCCGAGAGTTCCTTGCCCAACTAAACGATTAACATGGATGTGAGTCATGTTTACTGCAATATACTTCCAATCAATGAATTTGTGAAGAATACCATCAATTCTATAAAGTGTTCTGGAAATTTCGTAGGAAAATTATTTCTTCTGTCATTTGATAATGCATTGCGAAACTTTCTCTGAATATTCAGAAATAATAAGGCAATAAATTATTCACCGCGTTTGTGACCGCACAATATAGCGCTTTGGGAAAATTGAGAGAAGGTGGAAGATATAGTTTTCATTAGGTTTAACAGCAAATAAGTCAATTCAAGAAAAAACGTCTGATTGACATGAAATTTGACCCTAGAATACGAAAACGTAGAAGGTTAATGCACAAGTTGTACCTCAAGAAATGTAATTCAAATTGGCTATATAAACATGAATTTGTTTATGTGTGTGTGTGTGTGTGTGTGTGTGTGTAGGTGTTTATTACCTACACCATCACATCATGCGGTCTCATTTATGACTGCATTATTCTCATGACTATCCACATTCGTTTAAGAAAACAGAAATATTGTAACAAAGGTTTGGATGCTATCTTGAATACCATACTACATGGAAATCATTTTCAAGAATATATTTTGATGTGGGCTAAAAGTTTGATTTGCACAGAGTCGAACATCGACTTAGAAGATTTAAGAAAATGATCAGTAATGTAGGCCGCTGGGTTACACCTTTCAATATCAAGAATGAACTAATTGGACAATTAGTCTACAATGAAGATGATAATTTATAATACTGCCATAGATTTACTCATGCATGAATACTTGAGTTGCTGCTAGGATACGTCTTTGTTTTGAATATAAACACATTTGTTTCAATATGAGTTTGTAACAATGAAGGAAGAATGCCAGTTTAACTCTTAGGACAGCAAATTTGTGTTCCTCTGCTTCTGCCTTGCGGTTCAGACAAGAACAAAGCACTCAGACACTTTGGATGAGAATGTGAATTGAAGACTTCCACACTTGTCTGCAGCTGCTCTCCCAGATGAATATTACGAATGTGTTCGACGTATCCAAAGGTACTATTGCTTTCATAGTTGTCCACTATAAATAATGTTTATTCAATATGTGAAAAGTCGGTTCGGAAATTTGAGAGATCTTTGAGTAAAGAAATGAATTATCTTTTGTGATGGAAATTCATTCGCAAGCAAACAAAGATTGGACTAATTGTAAGTATAGATGTCGGCTTTCAAGATCTTTATTATAATTGCAGGCTCAAAGTCTCTCTACCACTTGTACTGATAACACATTATTTGTTTTGCACACATATATTGTGAACACGTTAGTTCTGTTTCAAAAGTCTAAACATTCATTGCCACTACGATTTGCAAAATATCGCCGCAAATCTAGAAAAGCTATGTCTGGTGGGTAGGTGGGATCAACAGCAAGTTTAATTAAATCCGGAATGGTAACTAGTGTGCTCTAAAATTCAAACTAAGGCGTTTTAGTGTTGAAATGGGTGACATTGGCCGGGGGCGCAATGTTTTTATTCGCGCCTTATTTTTGATTTTTCGGTTAATGTCACTAACTGCTAAACGTACTGTTGTTTGATTGTAAATCTCTAATAAAAAATGACCATCATTTTGTTAGTTTTCAAGAATTTTTCCATATTTCAATGTTCTGTCACACTTTGTAAGTGTTAGCATTGTCGAGAATGAATTTCATTGCAAGAACTACGAGAGTATAACATTTGTCGCACATTTCTACATGTTCAATTACCACTTATACCGATAACACTTGATTGCTTGTGCGTTTGCGTCATTCATACATTTTATTCATATCTACACCTGACTATGCATATATTTTGACATTTTGATTTGCATTGTATGGACGTGCATTCAGTTAAATTATTTCTGGTGTAAAGGAGAGATCAACACCAAGTTTCACTAAATTTCGAATGGGAACTTGCATTCCCTGACATTCAAAATGAATCGTTTTGCTTTTGGAACGGATGACCGTAGCCGGGGGCACAATAATCTTTCATTCGCGCCATGTTTTTGAGTTTTCGGTTATTGCCGCTAACTGTTTAATGTTTTGTTAATCAACTACATATTTATTCTTTGTGATAATTTTGCGCCATATTCAGATGCCTTGTGTGTTCTACTACATATCATATTGGATATATTTGTTAAGATACTATGTTGGTATTTCTCAAAACATTTGGCCGAGAGTTCCTTGCCCAACTAAACGATTAACATGGAAGTGAGTCATGTTTACTGCAATATACTTCCAATCAATGAATTTGTGAAGAATATAATCAATTCTATAAAGTGTTCTGGAAATTTCGTAGGAAAATTATTTCTTCTGTCATTTGATAATGCATTGCGAAATTTTCTCTCAATATTCAGAAATAATATGGCAATAAATTATTCACCGCGTTTGTGACCGCACAATATAGCGCGTTGGGAATATTGAGAGAAGGTGGAAGATATAGTTTTCATTAGGTTTAACAGCAAATAAGTCAATTCAAGAAAAAACGTCTGATTGACATGAAATTTGACCCTAGAATACGAAAACGTAGAAGGTTAATGCACAAGATGTACCTCAAGAAATGTAATTCAAGTTGGCTATATATACATGAATTTGTTTATGTGTGTGTTAGTGTGTGTGTGTGTGTGTAGGTGTTTATTACCTACACCATTACATCATGCGGTCTCATTTATGACTGCATTATTCTCATGACTATCCACATTCGTTTAAGAAAACAGAAATATTGTAACAAAGGTTTGGATGCTATCTTGAATACCATACTACATGGAAATCATTTTCAAGAATATATTTTGATGTGGGCTAAAAGTTTGCACAGAGTCGAACATCGACTTAGAAGATTTAAGAAAATGATCAGTAATGTAGGCCGCTGGGTTACACCTTTCAATATCAAGAATGAACTAATTGGACAATTAGTCTACAATGAAGATGATAATTTATAATACTGCCATAGATTTACTCATGCATGAATACTTGAGTTGCTGCTAGGATACGTCTTTGTTTTGAATATAAACACATTTGTTTCAATATGAGTTTGTAACAATGAAGGAAGAATGCCAGTTTAACTCTTAGGACAGCAAATTTGTGTTCCTCTGCTTCTGCCTTGCGGTTCAGACAAGAACAAAGCACTCAGACACTTTGGATGAGAATGTGAATTGAAGACTTCCACACTTGTCTGCAGCTGCTCTCCCAGATGAATATTACGAATGTGTTCGACGTATCCAAAGGTACTATTGCTTTCATAGTTGTCCACTATAAATAATGTTTATCAATATGTGAAAAGTCGGTTCGGAAATTTGAGAGATCTTTGAGTAAAGAAATGAATTATCTTTTGTGATGGAAATTCATTCGCAAGCAAACAAAGATTGGACTAATTGTAAGTATAGATGTCGGCTTTCAAGATCTTTATTATAATTGCAGGCTGAAAGTCTGTCTACCACTTGTACTGATAACACATTATTTGTTTTGCACTCATGTCCTGTGAACACGTTAGTCCTGTTTCAAAAGTCTAAACATTCATTGCCACTAGGATTTGCAAAATATCGCCGCAAATCTAGAAAAGCTATGTCTGGTGGGTAGGTGGGATCAACAGCAAGTTTAATTAAATCCGGAATGGTAACTAGTGTGCTCTAAAATTCAAAATAAGGCGTTTTAGTGTTGAAATGGGTGACATTGGCCGGGGGCGCAATGTTTTTTATTCGCGCCTTCTTTTTGAGTTTTCGGTTAATGTCACTAACTGCTAAACGTACTGTTGTTTGATTGTAAATCTCTAATAAAAAATGACCATCATTTTGTTAGTTTTCAAGAATTTTTCCATATTTCAATGTTCTGTCACACTTTGTAAGTGTTAGCATTGTCGAGAATGAATTTCATTGCAAGAACTACGAGAGTATAACATTTGTCGCATATTTCTACATGTTCAATTACCACTTATACCGATAACACTTGATTGGTTGTGCGTTTGCATCATTCATACATTTTATTCATATCTACACCTGACTATGCATATATTTTGACATTTTGATTTGCATTGTATGGACGTGCATTCAGTTAAATTATTTCTGGTGTAAAGGAGAGATCAACACCAAGTTTCACTAAATTTCGAATGGGAACTTGCATTCCCTGACATTCAAAATGAATCGTTTTGCTTTTGGAACGGATGACCGTAGCCGGGGGCACAATAATCTTTCATTCGCGCCATGTTTTTGAGTTTTCGGTTATTGCCGCTAACTGTTTAATGTTTTGTAAATCAACTACATATTTATTCTTTGTGATAATTTTGCGCCATATTCAGATGCCTTGTGTGTTCTACTACATATCATATTGGATATATTTGTTAAGATACTATGTTGGTATTTCTCAAAACATTTGGCCGAGAGTTCCTTGCCCAACTAAACGATTAACATGGATGTGAGTCATGTTTACTGCAATATACTTCCAATCAATGAATTTGTGAAGAATACCATCAATTCTATAAAGTGTTCTGGAAATTTCGTAGGAAAATTATTTCTTCTGTCATTTGATAATGCATTGCGAAACTTTCTCTGAATATTCAGAAATAATAAGGCAATAAATTATTCACCGCGTTTGTGACCGCACAATATAGCGCTTTGGGAAAATTGAGAGAAGGTGGAAGATATAGTTTTCATTAGGTTTAACAGCAAATAAGTCAATTCAAGAAAAAACGTCTGATTGACATGAAATTTGACCCTAGAATACGAAAACGTAGAAGGTTAATGCACAAGTTGTACCTCAAGAAATGTAATTCAAATTGGCTATATAAACATGAATTTGTTTATGTGTGTGTGTGTGTGTGTGTGTGTGTAGGTGTTTATTACCTACACCATCACATCATGCGGTCTCATTTATGACTGCATTATTCTCATGACTATCCACATTCGTTTAAGAAAACAGAAATATTGTAACAAAGGTTTGGATGCTATCTTGAATACCATACTACATGGAAATCATTTTCAAGAATATATTTTGATGTGGGCTAAAAGTTTGATTTGCACAGAGTCGAACATCGACTTAGAAGATTTAAGAAAATGATCAGTAATGTAGGCCGCTGGGTTACACCTTTCAATATCAAGAATGAACTAATTGGACAATTAGTCTACAATGAAGATGATAATTTATAATACTGCCATAGATTTACTCATGCATGAATACTTGAGTTGCTGCTAGGATACGTCTTTGTTTTGAATATAAACACATTTGTTTCAATATGAGTTTGTAACAATGAAGGAAGAATGCCAGTTTAACTCTTAGGACAGCAAATTTGTGTTCCTCTGCTTCTGCCTTGCGGTTCAGACAAGAACAAAGCACTCAGACACTTTGGATGAGAATGTGAATTGAAGACTTCCACACTTGTCTGCAGCTGCTCTCCCAGATGAATATTACGAATGTGTTCGACGTATCCAAAGGTACTATTGCTTTCATAGTTGTCCACTATAAATAATGTTTATTCAATATGTGAAAAGTCGGTTCGGAAATTTGAGAGATCTTTGAGTAAAGAAATGAATTATCTTTTGTGATGGAAATTCATTCGCAAGCAAACAAAGATTGGACTAATTGTAAGTATAGATGTCGGCTTTCAAGATCTTTATTATAATTGCAGGCTCAAAGTCTCTCTACCACTTGTACTGATAACACATTATTTGTTTTGCACACATATATTGTGAACACGTTAGTTCTGTTTCAAAAGTCTAAACATTCATTGCCACTACGATTTGCAAAATATCGCCGCAAATCTAGAAAAGCTATGTCTGGTGGGTAGGTGGGATCAACAGCAAGTTTAATTAAATCCGGAATGGTAACTAGTGTGCTCTAAAATTCAAACTAAGGCGTTTTAGTGTTGAAATGGGTGACATTGGCCGGGGGCGCAATGTTTTTATTCGCGCCTTATTTTTGATTTTTCGGTTAATGTCACTAACTGCTAAACGTACTGTTGTTTGATTGTAAATCTCTAATAAAAAATGACCATCATTTTGTTAGTTTTCAAGAATTTTTCCATATTTCAATGTTCTGTCACACTTTGTAAGTGTTAGCATTGTCGAGAATGAATTTCATTGCAAGAACTACGAGAGTATAACATTTGTCGCACATTTCTACATGTTCAATTACCACTTATACCGATAACACTTGATTGGTTGTGCGTTTGCATCATTCATACATTTTATTCATATCTACACCTGATTATGCATATATTTTGACATTTTGATTTGCATTGTATTGACGTGCATTCACTTAAATTATTTCTCGTGTAAATGAGAGATCAACACCAAGTTTCACTAAATTTCGAATGGGAACTTGCATAGCCTGATATTCAAAATGAATCGTTTTGCTTTTGGAACGGGTGACCGTAGCCGGGGGCACAATAATCTTTCATTCACGCCATGTTTTTGAGTTTTCGGTTATTGCCGCTAACTGTTTAATGTTTTGTTAATCAACTACATATTTATTTTTTGTGATAATTTTGCGCCATATTCAGATGCCTTGTGTGTTCTACTACATATCATATTGGATATATTTGTTAAGATACTATGTTGGTATTTCTCAAAACATTTGGCCGAGAGTTCCTTGCCCAACTAAACGATTAACATGGAAGTGAGTCATGTTTACTGCAATATACTTCCAATCAATGAATTTGTGAAGAATATAATCAATTCTATAAAGTGTTCTGGAAATTTCGTAGGAAAATTATTTCTTCTGTCATTTGATAATGCATTGCGAAATTTTCTCTGAATATTCAGAAATAATATGGCAATAAATTATTCACCGCGTTTGTGACCGCACAATATAGCGCGTTGGGAATATTGAGAGAAGGTGGAAGATATAGTTTTCATTAGGTTTAACAGCAAATAAGTCAATTCAAGAAAAAACGTCTGATTGACATGAAATTTGACCCTAGAATACGAAAACGTAGAAGGTTAATGCACAAGATGTACCTCAAGAAATGTAATTCAAGTTGGCTATATATACATGAATTTGTTTATGTGTGTGTGAGTGTGTGTGTGTGTGTGTTTATTACCTACACCATCACATCATGCGGTCTCATTTATGACTGCATTATTCTCATGACTATCCACATTCGTTTAGAAAAACAGAAATATTGTAACAAAGGTTTGGATGCTATCTTGAATACCATACTACATGGAAATCATTTTCAAGAATATATTTTGATGTGGGCTAAAAGTTTGATTTGCACAGAGTCGAACACCGAATTAGAAGATTTAAGAAAATGATCAGTAATGTAGGTCGGTGGGTTACACCTTTCAATATCAAGAATGAACTAATTGGACAATTAGTCTACAATGAAGTTGATAATTTATAATACTGCCATAGATTTGCTCATGCATGAATACTTGAGTTGCTGCTAGGATACGTCTTTGTTTTGAATATAAACACATTTGTTTCAATATGAGTTTGTAACAATGAAGGAAGAATGCCTGTTTAACTCTTAGGAGAGGAAATTTGTGTTCCTCTGCTTCTGCCTTGCGGTTCAGACAAGAACAAAGCACTCAGACACTTTGGATGAGAATGTGAATTGAAGACTTCCACACTTGTCTGCAGCTGCTCTCCCAGATGAATATTACGAATGTGTTCGACGTATCCAAAGGTACTATTGCTTTCATAGTTGTCCACTATAAATAATGTTTATTCAATATGTGAAAAGTCGGTTCGGAAATTAGAGAGATCTTTGAGTAAAGAAATGAATTATCTTTTGTGATGGAAATTCATTCGCAAGCAAACAAAGATTGGACTAATTGTAAGTATAGATGTCGGCTTTCAAGATCTTTATTATAATTGCAGGCTGAAAGTCTCTCTACCTCATGTACTGATAACACATTATTTGTTTTGCACACATATCCTGTGAACACGTTAGTCCTGTTTCAAAAGTCTAAACATTCATTGCTACTACGATTTGCAAAATATCGCCGCAAAGCTAGAAAAGCTATGTCTGGTGGGTAGGTGGGATCAACAGCAAGTTTAATTAAATCCGGAATGGTAACTAGTGTGCTCTAAAATTCAAACTAAGGCGTTTTAGTGTTGAAATGGGTGACATTGGCCGGGGGCGCAATGTTTTTTATTCTCGCCTTCTTTTTGATTTTTCGGTTAATGTCACTAACTGCTAAACGTACTGTTGTTTGATTGTAAATCTCTAATCAAAAATGACCATCATTTTGTTAGTTTTCAAGAATTTTTCCATATTTCAATGTTCTGTCACACTTTGTAAGTGTTAGCATTGTCGAGAATGAATTTCATTGCAAGAACTACGAGAGTATAACATTTGTCGCACATTTCTACATGTTCAATTACCACTTATACCGATAACACTTGATTGGTTGTGCGTTTGCATCATTCATACATTTTATTCATATCTACACCTGACTATGCATATATTTTGACATTTTGTTTTGCATTGTATTGACGTGCATTCAGTTAAATTATTTCTGGTGTAAAGGAGAGATCAACACCAAGTTTCACTAAATTTCGAATGGGAACTTGCATTGCCTGACATTCAAAATGAATCGTTTTGCTTTTGGAACGGGTGACCGTAGCCGGGGGCACAATAATCTTTCATTCACGCCATGTTTTTGAGTTTTCGGTTATTGCCGCTAACTGTTTAATGTTTTGTTAATCAACTACATATTTATTCTTTGTGATAATTTTGCGCCATATTCAGATGCCTTGTGTGTTCTACTACATATCATATTGGATATATTTGTTAAGATACTATGTTGGTATTTCTCAAAACATTTGGCCGAGAGTTCCTTGCCCAACTAAACGATTAACATGGATGTGAGTCATGTTTACTGCAATATACTTCCAATCAATGAATTTGTGAAGAATACCATCAATTCTATAAAGTGTTCTGGAAATTTCGTAGGAAAATTATTTCTTCTGTCATTTGATAATGCCTGGCGAAACTTTCTCTGAATATTCAGAAATAATATGGCAATAAATTATTCACCGCGTTTGTAACCGCACAATATAGCGCTTTGGGAATATTTAGAGAAGGTGGAAGATATAGTTTTCATTAGGTTTAACAGCAAATAAGTCAATTCAAGAAAAAACGTCTGATTGACATGAAATTTGACCCTAGAATACGAAAACGTAGAAGGTTAATGCACAAGTTGTACCTCAAGAAATGTAATTCAAGTTGGCTATATATACATGAATTTGTTTATGTGTGTGTGTGTGTGTGTGTGTGTAGGTGTTTATTACCTACACCATCACATCATGCGGTCTCATTTATGACTGCATTATTCTCATGACTATCCACATTCGTTTAAAAAAACAGAAATATTGTAACAAAAGTTTGGATGCTATCTTGAATACCATACTACATGGAAATCATTTTCAAGAATATATTTTGATGTGGGCTAAAAGTTTGATTTGCACAGAGTCGAACACCGAATTAGAAGATTTAAGAAAATGATCAGTAATGTAGGTCGGTGGGTTACACCTTTCAATATCAAGAATGAACTAATTGGACAATTAGTCTACAATGAAGTTGATAATTTATAATACTGCCATAGATTTGCTCATGCATGAATACTTGAGTTGCTGCTAGGATACGTCTTTGTTTTGAATATAAACACATTTGTTTCAATATGAGTTTGTAACAATGAAGGAAGAATGCCAGTTTAACTCTTATGACAGGAAATTTGTGTTCCTCTGCTTCTGCCTTGCGGTTCAGACAAGAACAAAGCACTCAGACACTTTGGATGAGAATGTGAATTGAAGACTTCCACACTTGTCTGCAGCTGCACTCCCAGATGAATATTACGAATGTGTTCGACGTATCCAAAGGTACTATTGCTTTCTTAGTTGTCCACTATAAATAATGTTTATTCAATATGTGAAAAGTCGGTTCGGAAATTAGAGAGATCTTTGAGTAAAGAAATGAATTATCTTTTGTGATGGAAATTCATTCGCAAGCAAACAAAGATTGGACTAATTGTAAGTATAGATGTCGGCTTTCAAGATCTTTATTATAATTGCAGGCTGAAAGTCTCTCTACCTCATGTACTGATAACACATTATTTGTTTTGCACACATATCCTGTGAACACGTTAGTCCTGTTTCAAAAGTCTAAACATTCATTGCTACTACGATTTGCAAAATATCGCCGCAAATCTAGAAAAGCTATGTCTGGTGGGTAGGTGGGATCAACAGCAAGTTTAATTAAATCCGGAATGGTAACTAGTGTGCTCTGAAATTCAAACTAAGGCGTTTTAGTGTTGAAATGGGTGACATTGGCCGGGGGCGCAATGTTTTTTATTCGCGCCTTCTTTTTGATTTTTCGGTTAATGTCACTAACTGCTAAACGTACTGTTGTTTGATTGTAAATCTCTAATCAAAAATGACCATCATTTTGTTAGTTTTCAAGAATTTTTCCATATTTCAATGTTCTGTCACACTTTGTAAGTGTTAGCATTGTCGAGAATGAATTTCATTGCAAGAACTACGAGAGTATAACATTTGTCGCACATTTCTACATGTTCAATTACCACTTATACCGATAACACTTGATTGGTTGTGCGTTTGCATCATTCATACATTTTATTCATATCTACACCTGACTATGCATATATTTTGACATTTTGATTTGCATTGTATTGACGTGCATTCAGTTAAATTATTTCTGGTGTAAAGGAGAGATCAACACCAAGTTTCACTAAATTTCGAATGGGAACTTGCATTGCCTGACATTCAAAATGAATCGTTTTGCTTTTGGAACGGGTGACCGTAGCCGGGGGCACAATAATCTTTCATTCACGCCATGTTTTTGAGTTTTCGGTTATTGCCGCTAACTGTTTAATGTTTTGTTAATCAACTACATATTTATTCTTTGTGATAATTTTGCGCCATATTCAGATGCCTTGTGTGTTCTACTACATTTCATATTGGATATATTTGTTAAGATACTATGTTGGTATTTCTCAAAACATTTGGCCGAGAGTTCCTTGCCCAACTAAACGATTAACATGGATGTGAGTCATGTTTACTGCAATATACTTCCAATCAATGAATTTGTGAAGAATACCATCAATTCTATAAAGTGTTCTGGAAATTTCGTAGGAAAATTATTTCTTCTGTCATTTGATAATGCATTGCGAAACTTTCTCTGAATATTAAGAAATAATATGGCAATAAATTATTCACCGCGTTTGTGACCGCACAATATAGCGCTTTGGGAATATTGAGAGAAGGTGGAAGATATAGTTTTCATTAGGTTTAACAGCAAATAAGTCAATTCAAGAAAAAACACGTCTGATTGACATGAAATTTGACCCTAGAATACGAAAACGTAGAAGGTTAATGCACAAGTTGTACCTCAAGAAATGTAATTCAAATTGGCTATATAAACATGAATTTGTTTATGTGTGTGTGTGTGTGTGTGTGTGTAGGTGTTTATTACCTACACCATCACATCATGCGGTCTCATTTATGACTGCATTATTCTCATGACTATCCACATTCGTTTAAGAAAACAGAAATATTGTAACAAAGGTTTGGATGCTATCTTGAATACCATACTACATGGAAATCATTTTCAAGAATATATTTTGATGTGGGCTAAAAGTTTGATTTGCACAGAGTCGAACATCGACTTAGAAGATTTAAGAAAATGATCAGTAATGTAGGCCGCTGGGTTACACCTTTCAATATCAAGAATGAACTAATTGGACAATTAGTCTACAATGAAGATGGTAATTTATAATACTGCCATAGATTTACTCATGCATGAATACTTGAGTTGCTGCTAGGATACGTCTTTGTTTTGAATATAAACACATTTGTTTCAATATGAGTTTGTAACAATGAAGGAAGAATGCCAGTTTAACTCTTAGGACAGCAAATTTGTGTTCCTCTGCTTCTGCCTTGCGGTTCAGACAAGAACAAAGCACTCAGACACTTTGGATGAGAATGTGAATTGAAGACTTCCACACTTGTCTGCAGCTGCTCTCCCAGATGAATATTACGAATGTGTTCGACGTATCCAAAGGTACTATTGCTTTCATAGTTGTCCACTATAAATAATGTTTATTCAATATGTGAAAAGTCGGTTTGGAAATTTGAGAGATCTTTGAGTAAAGAAATGAATTATCTTTTGTGATGGAAATTCATTCGCAAGCAAACAAAGATTGGACTAATTGTATGTATAGATGTCGGCTTTCAAGATCTTTATTGTAATTGCAGGCTCATAGTCTCTCTACCACTTGTACTGATAACACATTATTTGTTTTGCACACATATCCTGTGAACACGTTAGTTCTGTTTCAAAAGTCTAAACATTCATTGCCACTACGATTTGCAAAATATCGCCGCAAATCTAGAAAAGCTATGTCCGGTGGGTAGGTGGGATCAACAGCAAGTTTAATTAAATCCGGATTGGTAACTAGTGTGCTCTAAAATTCAAACTAAGGCGTTTTAGTGTTGAAATGGGTGACATTGACATGGGGCGCAATGTTTTTTATTCGCGCCTTATTTTTGATTTTTCGGTTAATGTCACTAACTGCTAAACGTACTGTTGTTTGATTGTAAATCTCTAATCAAAAATAACCATCATTTTGTTAGTTTTCAAACATTTTTCCATATTTCAATGTTCTGTCACACTTTGTAAGTGTTAGCATTGTCGAGAATGAATTTCATTGCAAGAACTACGAGAGTATAACATTTGTCGCACATTTCTACATGTTCAATTACCACTTATACCGATAACACTTGATTGGTTGTGCGTTTGCATCATTCATACATTTTATTCATATCTACACCTGACTATGCATATATTTTGACATTTTGATTTGCATTGTATGGACGTGCATTCAGTTAAATTATTTCTGGTGTAAAGGAGAGATCAACACCAAGTTTAACTAATTTCGAATGGGAACTTGATTCCCTGACATTCAAAATGAATCGTCTTGCTTTTAGAACGGGTGACCGTAACCGGAGGCACAATAATCTTTCATTCACGCCATGTTTTTGAGTTTTCGGTTATTGCCGCTAACTGTTTAATGTTTTGTTAATCAACTACATATTTATTCTTTGTGATAATTTTGCGCCATATTCAGATGCCTTGTGTGTTCTACTACATATCATATTGGATATATTTGTTAAGATACTATGTTGGTATTTCTCAAAACATTTGGCCGAGAGTTCCTTGCCCAACTAAACGATTAACATGGAGGTGAGTCATGTTTACTGCAATATACTTCCAATCAATGAATTTGTGAAGAATACCATCAATTCTATAAAGTGTTCTGGAAATTTCGTAGGAAAATTATTTCTTCTGTCATTTGATAATGCATTGCGAAACTTTCTCTGAATATTCAGAAATAATATGGCAATAAATTATTCACCGCGTTTGTAACCGCACAATATAGCGCTTTGGGAATATTGAGAGAAGGTGGAAGATATAGTTTTCATTAGGTTTAACAGCAAATAAGTCAATTCAAGAAAAAACGTCTGATTGACATGAAATTTGAGATTAGAATACGAAAACGTAGAAGGTTAATGCACAAGTTGTACCTCAAGAAATGTAATTCAAGTTGGCTATATATACACATGAATTTGTTTATGTGTGTGTGTGTGTGTGTGTGTGTATGTGTTTATTACCTACACCATCACATCATGCGGTCTCATTTATGACTGCATTATTCTCATGACTATCCACATTCGTTTAAAAAAAAACAGAAATATTGTAACAAAGGTTTGGATGCTATCTTGAATACCATACTACATGGAAACCTTTTTAAAATATATATTTTGATGTGGGCTAAAAGTTTGATTTGCACAGAGTCGAACACCGAATTAGAAGATTTAAGAAAATGATCAGTAATGTAGGTCGGTGGGTTACACCTTTCAATATCAAGAATGAACTAATTGGACAATTAGTCTACAATGAAGTTGATAATTTATAATACTGCCATAGATTTGCTCATGCATGAATACTTGAGTTGCTGCTAGGATACGTCTTTGTTTTGAATATAAACACATTTGTTTCAATATGAGTTTGTAACAATGAAGGAAGAATGCCAGTTTAACTCTTATGACAGGAAATTTGTGTTCCTCTGCTTCTGCCTTGCGGTTCAGACAAGAACAAAGCACTCAGACACTTTGGATGAGAATGTGAATTGAAGACTTCCACACTTGTCTGCAGCTGCTCTCCCAGATGAATATTACGAATGTGTTCGACGTATCCAAAGGTACTATTGCTTTCATAGTTGTCCACTATAAATAATGTTTATTCAATATGTGAAAAGTCGGTTCGGAAATTAGAGAGATCTTTGAGTAAAGAAATGAATTATCTTTTGTGATGGAAATTCATTCGCAAGCAAACAAAGATTGGACTAATTGTAAGTATAGATGTCGGCTTTCAAGATCTTTATTATAATTGCAGGCTGAAAGTCTCTCTACCTCATGTACTGATAACACATTATTTGTTTTGCACACATATCCTGTGAACACGTTAGTCCTGTTTCAAAAGTCTAAACATTCATTGCTACTACGATTTGCAAAATATCGCCGCAAATCTAGAAAAGCTATGTCTGGTGGGTAGGTGGGATCAACAGCAACTTTAATTAAATCCGGAATGGTAACTAGTGTGCTCTAAAATTCAAACTAAGGCGTTTTAGTGTTGAAATGGGTGACATTGGCCGGGGGCGCAATGTTTTTTATTCTCGCCTTCTTTTTGATTTTTCGGTTAATGTCACTAACTGCTAAACGTACTGTTGTTTGATTGTAAATCTCTAATCAAAAATGACCATCATTTTGTTAGTTTTCAAGAATTTTTCCATATTTCAATGTTCTGTCACACTTTGTAAGTGTTAGCATTGTCGAGAATGAATTTCATTGCAAGAACTACGAGAGTATAACATTTGTCGCACATTTCTACATGTTCAATTACCACTTATACCGATAACACTTGATTGGTTGTGCGTTTGCATCATTCATACATTTTATTCATATCTACACCTGACTATGCATATATTTTGACATTTTGATTTGCATTGTATTGACGTGCATTCAGTTAAATTATTTCTGGTGTAAAGGAGAGATCAACACCAAGTTTCACTAAATTTCGAATGGGAACTTGCATTGCCTGACATTCAAAATGAATCGTTTTGCTTTTGGAACGGGTGACCGTAGCCGGGGGCACAATAATCTTTCACTCACGCCATGTTTTTGAGTTTTCGGTTATTGCCGCTAACTGTTTAATGTTTTGTTAATCAACTACATATTTATTCTTTGTGATAATTTTGCGCCATATTCAGATGCCTTGTGTGTTCTACTACATATCATATTGGATATATTTGTTAAGATACTATGTTGGTATTTCTCAAAACATTTGGCCGAGAGTTCCTTGCCCAACTAAACGATTAACATGGATGTGAGTCATGTTTACTGCAATATACTTCCAATCAATGAATTTGTGAAGAATACCATCAATTCTATAAAGTGTTCTGGAAATTTCGTAGGAAAATTATTTCTTCTGTCATTTGATAATGCATTGCGAAACTTTCTCTGAATATTCAGAAATAATATGGCAATAAATTATTCACCGCGTTTGTGACCGCACAATATAGCGCTTTGGGAATATTGATAGAAGGTGGAAGATATAGTTTTCATTAGGTTTAACAGCAAATAAGTCAATTCAAGAAAAAACACGTCTGATTGACATGAAATTTGACCCTAGAATACGAAAACGTAGAAGGTTAATGCACAAGTTGTACCTCAAGAAATGTACTTCAAATTGGCTATATAAACATGAATTTGTTTATGTGTGTGTGTGTGTGTGTGTGTAGGTGTTTATTACCTACACCATCACATCATGCGGTTTCATTTATGACTGCATTATTCTCATGACTATCCACATTCGTTTAAGAAAACAGAAATATTGTAACAAAGGTTTGGATGCTATCTTGAATACCATACTACATGGAAATCATTTTCAAGAATATATTTTGATGTGGGCTAAAAGTTTGATTTGCACAGAGTCGAACATCGACTTAGAAGATTTAAGAAAATGATCAGTAATGTAGGCCGCTGGGTTACACCTTTCAATATCAAGAATGAACTAATTGGACAATTAGTCTACAATGAAGATGATAATTTATAATACTGCCATAGATTTACTCATGCATGAATACTTGAGTTGCTGCTAGGATACGTCTTTGTTTTGAATATAAACACATTTGTTTCAATATGAGTTTGTAACAATGAAGGAAGAATGCCAGTTTAACTCTTAGGACAGCAAATTTGTGTTCCTCTGCTTCTGCCTTGCGATTCAGACAAGAACAAAGCACTCAGACACTTTGGATGAGAATGTGAATTGAAGACTTCCACACTTGTCTGAATATTACGAATGTGTTCGACGTATCCAAAGGTACTATTGCTTTCATAGTTGTCCACTATAAATAATGTTTATTCAATATGTGAAAAGTCGGTTCGGAAATTAGAGAGATCTTTGAGTAAAGAAATGAATTATCTTTTGTGATGGAAATTCATTCGCAAGCAAACAAAGATTGGACTAATTGTAAGTATAGATGTCGGCTTTCAAGATCTTTATTATAATTGCAGGCTGAAAGTCTCTCTACCTCATGTACTGATAACACATTATTTGTTTTGCACACATATCCTGTGAACACGTTAGTCCTGTTTCAAAAGTCTAAACATTCATTGCTACTACGATTTGCAAAATATCGCCGCAAATCTAGAAAAGCTATGTCTGGTGGGTAGCTGGGATCAACAGCAAGTTTAATTAAATCCGGAATGGTAACTAGTGTGCTCTAAAAATCAAACTAAGGCGTTTTAGTGTTGAAATGGGTGACATTGGCCGGGGGCGCAATGTTTTTTATTCTCGCCTTATTTTTGATTTTTCGGTTAATGTCACTAACTGCTAAACGTACTGTTGTTTGATTGTAAATCTCTAATCAAAAATGACCATCATTTTGTTAGTTTTCAAGAATTTTTCCATATTTCAATGTTCTGTCACACTTTGTAAGTGTTAGCATTGTCTAGAATGAATTTCATTGCAAGAACTACGAGAGTATAACATTTGTCGCACATTTCTACATGTTCAATTACCACTTATACCGATAACACTTGATTGGTTGTGCGTTTGCATCATTCATACATTTTACTCATATCTACACCTGACTATGCATATATTTTGACATTTTGATTTGCATTGTATTGACGTGCATTCAGTTAAATTATTTCTGGTGTAAAGGAGAGATCAACACCAAGTTTCACTAAATTTCGAATGGGAACTTGCATTGCCTGACATTCAAAATGAATCGTTTTGCTTTTGGAACGGGTGACCGTAGCCGGGGGCACAATAATCTTTCATTCACGCCATGTTTTTGAGTTTTCGGTTATTGCCGCTAACTGTTTAATGTTTTGTTAATCAACTACATATTTATTCTTTGTGATAATTTTGCGCCATATTCAGATGCCTTGTGTGTTCTACTACATATCATATTGGATATATTTGTTAAGATACTATGTTGGTATTTCTCAAAACATTTGGCCGAGAGTTCCTTGCCCAACTAAACGATTAACATGGATGTGAGTCATGTTTACTGCAATATACTTCCAATCAATGAATTTGTGAAGAATACCATCAATTCTATAAAGTGTTCTGGAAATTTCGTAGGAAAATTATTTCTTCTGTCATTTGATAATGCATTGCGAAACTTTCTCTGAATATTCAGAAATAATATGGCAATAAATTATTCACCGCGTTTGTGACCGCACAATATAGCGCTTTGGGAATATTGAGAGAAGGTGGAAGATATAGTTTTCATTAGGTTTAACATCAAATAAGTCAATTCAAGAAAAAACACGTCTGATTGACATGAAATTTGACCCTAGAATACGAAAACGTAGAAGGTTAATGCACAAGTTGTACCTCAAGAAATGTACTTCAAATTGGCTATATAAACATGAATTTGTTTATGTGTGTGTGTGTGTGTGTGTGTAGGTGTTTATTACCTACACCATCACATCATGCGGTCTCATTTATGACTGCATTATTCTCATGACTATCCACATTCGTTTAAGAAAACAGAAATATTGTAACAAAGGTTTGGATGCTATCTTGAATACCATACTACATGGAAATCATTTTCAAGAATATATTTTGATGTGGGCTAAAAGTTTGATTTGCACAGAGTCGAACATCGAATTAGAAGATTTAAGAAAATGATCAGTAATGTAGGCCGCTGGGTTACACCTTTCAATATCAAGAATGAACTAATTGGACAATTAGTCTACAATGAAGCTGATAATTTATAATACTGCCATAGATTTGCTCATGCATGAATACTTGAGTTGCTGCTAGGATACGTCTTTGTTTTGAATATAAACACATTTGTTTCAATATGAGTTTGTAACAATGAAGGAAGAATGAAAGTTTAACTCTTAGGACAGCAAATTTGTGTTCCTCTGCTTCTGCCTTGCGATTCAGACAAGAACAAAGCACTCAGACACTTTGGATGAGAATGTGAATTGAAGACTTCCACACTTGTCTGAATATTACGAATGTGTTCGACGTATCCAAAGGTACTATTGCTTTCATAGTTGTCCACTATAAATAATGTTTATTCAATATGTGAAAAGTCGGTTCGGAAATTAGAGAGATCTTTGAGTAAAGAAATGAATTATCTTTTGTGATGGAAATTCATTCGCAAGCAAACAAAGATTGGACTAATTGTAAGTATAGATGTCGGCTTTCAAGATCTTTATTATAATTGCAGGCTGAAAGTCTCTCTACCTCATGTACTGATAACACATTATTTGTTTTGCACACATATCCTGTGAACACGTTTGTCCTGTTTCAAAAGTCTAAACATTCATTGCTACTACGATTTGCAAAATATCGCCGCAAATCTAGAAAAGCTATGTCTGGTGGGTAGCTGGGATCAACAGCAAGTTTAATTAAATCCGGAATGGTAACTAGTGTGCTCCAAAATTCAAACTAAGGCGTTTTAGTGTTGAAATGGGTGACATTGGCCGGGGGCGCAATGTTTTTTATTCTCGCCTTCTTTTTGATTTTTCGGTTAATGTCACTAACTGCTAAACGTACTGTTGTTTGATTGTAAATCTCTAATCAAAAATGACCATCATTTTGTTAGTTTTCAAGAATTTTTCCATATTTCAATGTTCTGTCACACTTTGTAAGTGTTAGCATTGTCGAGAATGAATTTCATTGCAAGAACTACGAGAGTATAACATTTGTCGCACATTTCTACATGTTCAATTACCACTTATACCGATAACACTTGATTGGTTGTGCGTTTGCATCATTCATACATTTTATTCATATCTACACCTGACTATGCATATATTTTGACATTTTGATTTGCATTGTATTGACGTGCATTCAGTTAAATTATTTCTGGTGTAAAGGAGAGATCAACACCAAGTTTCACTAAATTTCGAATGGGAACTTGCATTGCCTGACATTCAAAATGAATCGTTTTGCTTTTGGAACGGGTGACCGTAGCCGGGGGCACAATAATCTTTCATTCACGCCAGGTTTTTGAGTTTTCGGTTATTGCCGCTAACTGTTTAATGTTTTGTTAATCAACTACATATTTATTCTTTGTGATAATTTTGCGCCATATTCAGATGCCTTGTGTGTTCTACTACATATCATATTGGATATATTTGTTAAGATACTATGTTGGTATTTCTCAAAACATTTGTCCGAGAGTTCCTTGCCCAACTAAACGATTAACATGGAAGTGAGTCATGTTTACTGCAATATACTTCCAATCAATGAATTTGTGAAGAATACCATCAATTCTATAAAGTGTTCTGGAAATTTCGTAGGAAAATTATTTCATCTGTCATTTGATAATGCATTGCGAATCTTTCTCTGAATATTAAGAAATAATATGGCAATAAATTATTCACCGCGTTTGTGACCGCACAATATAGCGCTTTGGGAATATTGAGAGAAGGTGGAAGATATAGTTTTCATTAGGTTTAACAGCAAATAAGTCAATTCAAGAAAAAACACGTCTGATTGACATGAAATTTGACCCTAGAATACGAAAACGTAGAAGGTTAATGCACAAGTTGTACCTCAAGAAATGTAATTCAAATTGGCTATATAAACATGAATTTGTTTATGTGTGTGTGTGTGTGTGTGTGTAGGTGTTTATTACCTACACCATCACATCATGCGGTCTCATTTATGACTGCATTATTCTCATGACTATCCACATTCGTTTAAGAAAACAGAAATATTGTAACAAAGGTTTGGATGCTATCTTGAATACCATACTACATGGAAATCATTTTCAAGAATATATTTTGATGTGGGCTAAAAGTTTGATTTGCACAGAGTCGAACATCGACTTAGAAGATTTAAGAAAATGATCAGTAATGTAGGCCGCTGGGTTACACATTTCAATATCAAGAATGAACTAATTGGACAATTAGTCTACAATGAAGATGATAATTTATAATACTGTCATAGATTTGCTCATGCATGAATACTTGAGTTGCTGCTAGGATACGTCTTTGTTTTGAATATAAACACATTTGTTTCAATATGAGTTTGTAACAATGAAGGAAGAATGCCAGTTTAACTCTTAGGACAGCAAATTTGTGTTCCTCTGCTTCTGCCTTGCGATTCAGACAAGAACAAAGCACTCAGACACTTTGGATGAGAATGTGAATTGAAGACTTCCACACTTGTCTGCAGCTGCTCTCCCAGATGAATATTACGAATGTGTTCGACGTATCCAAAGGTACTATTGCTTTCATAGTTGTCCACTATAAATAATGTTTATTCAATATGTGAAAAGTCGGTTCGGAAATTTGAGAGATCTTTGAGTAAAGAAATGAATTATCTTTTGTGATGGAAATTCATTCGCAAGCAAACAAAGATTGGACTAATTGTAAGTATAGATGTCGGCTTTCAAGATCTTTATTATAATTGCAGGCTCAAAGTCTCTCTACCACTTGTACTGATAACACATTATTTGTTTTGCACACATATCCTGTGAACACGTTAGTTCTGTTTCAAAAGTCTAAACATTCATTGCCACTACGATTTGCAAAATATCGCCGCAAATCTAGAAAAGCTATGTCTGGTGGGTAGGTGGGATCAACAGCAAGTTTAATTAAATCCGGAATGGTAACTAGTGTGCTCTAAAATTCAAACTAAGGCGTTTTAGTGTTGAAATGGGTGACATTGGCAGGGGGCGCAATGTTTTTTATTCGCGCCTTCTTTTTGATTTTTCGGTTAATGTCACTAACTGCTAAACGTACTGTTGTTTGATTGTAAATCTCTAATCAAATATGACCATCATTTTGTTAGTTTTCAAAAATTTTTCCATATTTCAATGTTCTGTCACACTTTGTAAGTGTTAGCATTGTCGAGAATGAATTTCATTGCAAGAACTACGAGAGTATAACATTTGTCGCACATTTCTACATGTTCAATTACCACTTATACCGATAACACTTGATTGCTTGTGCGTTTGCGTCATTCATACATTTTATTCATATCTACACCTGACTATGCATATATTTTGACATTTTGATTTGCATTGTATTGACGTGCATTCAGTTAAATTATTTCTGGTGTAAAGGAGAGATCAACACCAAGTTTCACTAATTTCGAATGGGAACTTGCATTCCCTGACATTCAAAATGAATCGTTTTGCTTTTGGAACGGGTGACCGTAACCGGGGGCACAATAATCTTTCATTCACGCCATGTTTTTGAGTTTTCGGTTATTGCCGCTAACTGTTTAATGTTTTGTTAATCAACTACATATTTATTCTTTGTGATAATTTTGCGCCATATTCAGATGCCTTGTGTGTTCTACTACATATCATATTGGATATATTTGTTAAGATACTATGTTGGTATTTCTCAAAACATTTGGCCGAGAGTTCCTTGCCCAACTAAACGATTAACATGGAGGTGAGTCATGTTTACTGCAATATACTTCCAATCAATGAATTTGTGAAGAATACCATCAATTCTATAAAGTGTTCTGGAAATTTCGTAGGAAAATTATTTCTTCTGTCATTTGATAATGCATTGCGAAACTTTCTCTGAATATTCAGAAATAATATGGCAATAAATTATTCACCGCGTTTGTAACCGCACAATATAGCGCTTTGGGAATATTGAGAGAAGGTGGAAGATATAGTTTTCATTAGGTTTAACAGCAAATAAGCCAATTCAAGAAAAAACGTCTGATTGACATGAAATTTGACCCTAGAATACGAAAACGTATAAGGTTAATGCACAAGTTGTACCTCAAGAAATGTAATTCAAGTTGGCTATATATACATGAATTTGTTTATGTGTGTGTGTGTGTGTGTGTGTATGTGTTTATTACCTACAGCATCACATCATGCGGTCTCATTTATGACTGCATTATTCTCATGACTATCCACATTCGTTTAAGAGAACAGAAATATTGTAACAAAGGTTTGGATGCTATCTTGAATACCATACTACATGGAAATCATTTTCAAGAATATATTTTGATGTGGGCTAAAAGTTTGATTTGCACAGAGTCGAACATCGAATTGGAAGATTTAAGAAAATGATCAGTAATGTAGGCCGCTGGGTTACACCTTTCAATATCAAGAATGAACTAATTGGACAATTAGTCTACAATGAAGTTGATAATTTATAATACTGCCATAGATTTGCTCATGCATGAATACTTGAGTTGCTGCTAGGATACGTCTTTGTTTTGAATATAAACACATTTGTTTCAATATGAGTTTGTAACAATGAAGGAAGAATGCCAGTTTAACTCTTAGGACAGGAAATTTGTGTTCCTCTGCTTCTGCCTTGCGGTTCAGACAAGAACAAAGCACTCAGACACTTTGGATGAGAATGTGAATTAAAGACTTCCACACTTGTCTGCAGCTGCTCACCCAGATGAATATTACGAATGTGTTCGACGTATCCAAAGGTACTATTGCTTTCATAGTTGTCCACTATAAATAATGTTTATTCAATATGTGAAAAGTCGGTTCGGAAATTTGAGAGATCTTTGAGTAAAGAAATGAATTATCTTTTGTGATGGAAATTCATTCGCAAGCAAACAAAGATTGGACTAATTGTAAGTATAGATGTCGGCTTTCAAGATCTTTATTATAATTGCAGGCTGAAAGTCTCTCTACCACTTGTACTGATAACACATTATTTGTTTTGCACACATATCCTGTGAACACGTTAGTCCTGTTTCAAAAGTCTAAACATTCATTGCCACTAGGATTTGCAAAATATCGCCGCAAATCTAGAAAAGCTATGTCTGGTGGGTAGGTGGGATCAACAGCAAGTTTAATTAAATCCGGAATGGTAACTAGTGTGCTCTAAAATTCAAACTAAGGCGTTTTAGTTTTGAAATGGGTGACATTGGCCGGGGGCGCAATGTTTTTTATTCTCGCCTTATTTTTGATTTTTCGGTTAATGTCACTAACTGCTAAACGTACTGTTGTTTGATTGTAAATCTCTAATCAAAAATGACCATCATTTTGTTAGTTTTCAAGAATTTTTCCATATTTCAATGTTCTGTCACACTTTGTAAGTGTTAGCATTGTCGAGAATGAATTTCATTGCAAGAACTACGAGAGTATAACATTTGTCGCACATTTCTACATGTTCAATTACCACTTATACCGATAACACTTGATTGGTTGTGCGTTTGCATCATTCATACATTTTATTCATATCTACACCTGACTATGCATATATTTTGACATTTTGATTTGCCTTGTATTGACGTGCATTCAGTTAAATTATTTCTGGTGTAAAGGAGAGATCAACACCAAGTTTCACTAAATTTCGAATGGGAACTTGCATAGCCTGACATTCAAAATGAATCGTTTTGCTTTTGGAACGGGTGACCGTAGCCGGGGGCACAATAATCTTTCATTCACGCCATGTTTTTGAGTTTTCGGTTATTGCCGCTAACTGTTTAATGTTTTGTTAATCAACTACATATTTATTCTTTGTGATAATTTTGCGCCATATTCAGATGCCTTGTGTGTTCTACTACATATCATATTGGATACATTTGTTAAGATACTATGTTGGTATTTCTCAAAACATTTGGCCGAGAGTTCCTTGCCCAACTAAACGATTAACATGGATGTGAGTCATGTTTACTGCAATATACTTCCAATCAATGAATTTGTGAAGAATACCATCAATTCTATAAAGTGTTCTGGAAATTTCGTAGGAAAATTATTTCTTCTGTCATTTGATAATGCATTGCGAAACTTTCTCTGAATATTCAGAAATAATATGGAAATAAATTATTCACCGCGTTTGTGACCGCACAATATAGCGCTTTGGGAATATTGAGAGAAGGTGGAAGATATAGTTTTCATTAGGTTTAACAGCAAATAAGTCAATTCAAGAAAAAACACGTCTGATTGACATGAAATTTGACCCTAGAATACGAAAACGTAGAAGGTTAATGCACAAGTTGTACCTCAAGAAATGTAATTCAAATTGGCTATATAAACATGAATTTGTTTATGTGTGTGTGTGTGTGTGTGTGTGTAGGTGTTTATTACCTACACGATCACATCATGCGGTCTCATTTATGACTGCATTATTCTCATGACTATCCACATTCGTTTAAGAAAACAGAAATATTGTAACAAAGGTTTGGATGCTATCTTGAATACCATACTACATGGAAATCATTTTCAAGAATATATTTTGATGTGGGCTAAAAGTTTGATTTGCACAGAGTCGAACATCGACTTAGAAGATTTAAGAAAATGATCAGTAATGTAGGCCGCTGGGTTACACCTTTCAATATCAAGAATGAACTAATTGGACAATTAGTCTACAATGAAGTTGATAATTTATAATACTGCCATAGATTTGCTCATTCATGAATACTTGAGTTGCTGCTAGGATACGTCTTTGTTTTGAATATAAACACATTTGTTTCAATATGAATTTGTAACAATGAAGGAAGAATGCCAGTTTAACTCTTAGGACAGGAAATTTGTGTTCCTCTGCTTCTGCCTTGCGGTTCAGACAAGAACAAAGCACTCAGACACTTTGGATGAGAATGTGAATTGAAGACTTCCACACTTGTCTGCAGCTGCTCTCCCAGATGAATATTACGGATGTGTTCGACGTATCCAAAGGTACTATTGCTTTCATAGTTGTCCACTATAAATAATGTTGATCAATATGTGAAAAGTCGGTTCGGAAATTTGAGAGATCTTTGAGTAAAGAAATGAATTATCTTTTGTAATGGAAATTCATTCGCAAGCAAACAAAGATTGGACTAATTGTAAGTATAGATGTCGGCTTTCAAGATCTTTATTATAATTGCAGGCTGAAAGTCTCTCTACCACTTGTACTGATAACACATTATTTGTTTTGCACACATATCCTGTGAACACGTTAGTCCTGTTTCAAAAGTCTAAACATTCATTGCTACTACGATTTGCAAAATTTCGCCGCAAATCTAGAAAAGCTATGTCTGGTGGGTAGGTGGGATCAACAGCAAGTTTAATTAAATCCGGAATGGTAACTAGTGTGCTCTAAAATTCAAAATAAGGCGTTTTAGTGTTGAAATGGGTGACATTGGCCGGGGGCGCAATTTTTTTTATTCTCGCCTTCTTTTTGATTTTTCGGTTAATGTCACTAACTGCTAAACGTACTGTTGTTTGATTGTAAATCTCTAATCAAAGATGACCATCTTTTTGTTAGTTTTCAAGAATTTTTCCATATTTCAATGTTCTGCACACTTTGTAAGTGTTAGCATTGTCGAGAATGAATTTCATTGCAAGAACTACGAGAGTATAACATTTGTCGCACATTTCTACATGTTCAATTACCACTTATACCGATAACACTTGATTGGTTGTGCGTTTGCATCATTCATACATTTTATTCATATCTACACCTGACTATGCATATATTTTGACATTTTGATTTGCCTTGTATTGACGTGCATTCAGTTAAATTATTTCTGGTGTAAAGGAGAGATCAACACCAAGTTTCACTAAATTTCGAATGGGAACTTGCATAGCCTGACATTCAAAATGAATCGTTTTGCTTTTGGAACGGGTGACCGTAGCCGGGGGCACAATAATCTTTCATTCACGCCATGTTTTTGAGTTTTCGGTTATTGCCGCTAACTGTTTAATGTTTTGTTAATCAACTACATATTTATTCTTTGTGATAATTTTGCGCCATATTCAGATGCCTTGTGTGTTCTACTACATATCATATTGGATATATTTGTTAAGATACTATGTTGGTATTTCTCAAAACATTTGGCCGAGAGTTCCTTGCCCAACTAAACGATTAACATGGATGTGAGTCATGTTTACTGCAATATACTTCCAATCAATGAATTTGTGAAGAATACCATCAATTCTATAAAGTGTTCTGGAAATTTCGTAGGAAAATTATTTCTTCTGTCATTTGATAATGCATTGCGAAACTTTCTCTGAATATTCAGAAATAATATGGCAATAAATTATTCACCGCGTTTGTGACCGCACAATATAGCGCTTTGGGAATATTGAGAGAAGGTGGAAGATATAGTTTTCATTAGGTTTAACAGCAAATAAGTCAATTCAAGAAAAAACACGTCTGATTGACATGAAATTTGACCCTAGAATACGAAAACGTAGAAGGTTAATGCACAAGTTGTACCTCAAGAAATGTAATTCAAATTGGCTATATAAACATGAATTTGTTTATGTGTGTGTGTGTGTGTGTGTGTAGGTGTTTATTACCTACACGATCACATCATGCGGTCTCATTTATGACTGCATTATTCTCATGACTATCCACATTCGTTTAAGAAAACAGAAATATTGTAACAAAGGTTTGGATGCTATCTTGAATACCATACTACATGGAAATCATTTTCAAGAATATATTTTGATGTGGGCTAAAAGTTTGATTTGCACAGAGTCGAACATCGACTTAGAAGATTTAAGAAAATGATCAGTAATGTAGGCCGCTGGGTTACACCTTTCAATATCAAGAATGAACTAATTGGACAATTAGTCTACAATGAAGTTGATAATTTATAATACTGCCATAGATTTGCTCATGCATGAATACTTGAGTTGCTGCTAGGATACGTCTTTGTTTTGAATATAAACACATTTGTTTCAATATGAATTTGTAACAATGAAGGAAGAATGCCAGTTTAACTCTTAGGACAGGAAATTTGTGTTCCTCTGCTTCTGCCTTGCGGTTCAGACAAGAACAAAGCACTCAGACACTTTGGATGAGAATGTGAATTGAAGACTTCCACACTTGTCTGCAGCTGCTCTCCCAGATGAATATTACGAATGTGTTCGACGTATCCAAAGGTACTATTGCTTTCATAGTTGTCCACTATAAATAATGTTGATCAATATGTGAAAAGTCGGTTCGGAAATTTGAGAGATCTTTGAGTAAAGAAATGAATTATCTTTTGTAATGGAAATTCATTCGCAAGCAAACAAAGATTGGACTAATTGTAAGTATAGATGTCGGCTTTCAAGATCTTTATTATAATTGCAGGCTGAAAGTCTCTCTACCACTTGTACTGATAACACATTATTTGTTTTGCACACATATCCTGTGAACACGTTAGTCCTGTTTCAAAAGTCTAAACATTCATTGCTACTACGATTTGCAAAATATCGCCGCAAATCTAGAAAAGCTATGTCTGGTGGGTAGGTGGGATCAACAGCAAGTTTAATTAAATCCGGAATGGTAACTAGTGTGCTCTAAAATTCAAACTAAGGCGTTTTAGTGTTGAAATGGGTGACATTGGCCGGGGGCGCAATGTTTTTTATTCTCGCCTTATTTTTGATTTTTCGGTTAATGTCACTAACTGCTAAACGTACTGTTGTTTGATTGTAAATCTCTAATCAAAAATGACCATCATTTTGTTAGTTTTCAAGAATTTTTCCATATTTCAATGTTCTGTCACACTTTGTAAGTGTTAGCATTGTCGAGAATGAATTTCATTGCAAGAACTACGAGAGTATAACATTTGTCGCACATTTCTACATGTTCAATTACCACTTATACCGATAACACTTGATTGGTTGTGCGTTTGCATCATTCATACATTTTATTCATATCTACACCTGACTATGCATATATTTTGACATTTTGATTTGCCTTGTATTGACGTGCATTCAGTTAAATTATTTCTGGTGTAAAGGAGAGATCAACACCAAGTTTCACTAAATTTCGAATGGGAACTTGCATAGCCTGACATTCAAAATGAATCGTTTTGCTTTTGGAACGGGTGACCGTAGCCGGGGGCACAATAATCTTTCATTCACGCCATGTTTTTGAGTTTTCGGTTATTGCCGCTAACTGTTTAATGTTTTGTTAATCAACTACATATTTATTCTTTGTGATAATTTTGCGCCATATTCAGATGCCTTGTGTGTTCTACTACATATCATATTGGATATATTTGTTAAGATACTATGTTGGTATTTCTCAAAACATTTGGCCGAGAGTTCCTTGCCCAACTAAACGATTAACATGGATGTGAGTCATGTTTACTGCAATATACTTCCAATCAATGAATTTGTGAAGAATACCATCAATTCTATAAAGTGTTCTGGAAATTTCGTAGGAAAATTATTTCTTCTGTCATTTGATAATGCATTGCGAAACTTTCTCTGAATATTCAGAAATAATATGGCAATAAATTATTCACCGCGTTTGTGACCGCACAATATAGCGCTTTGGGAATATTGAGAGAAGGTGGAAGATATAGTTTTCATTAGGTTTAACAGCAAATAAGTCAATTCAAGAAAAAACACGTCTGATTGACATGAAATTTGACCCTAGAATACGAAAACGTAGAAGGTTAATGCACAAGTTGTACCTCAAGAAATGTAATTCAAATTGGCTATATAAACATGAATTTGTTTATGTGTGTGTGTGTGTGTGTGTGTAGGTGTTTATTACCTACACGATCACATCATGCGGTCTCATTTATGACTGCATTATTCTCATGACTATCCACATTCGTTTAAGAAAACAGAAATATTGTAACAAAGGTTTGGATGCTATCTTGAATACCATACTACATGGAAATCATTTTCAAGAATATATTTTGATGTGGGCTAAAAGTTTGATTTGCACAGAGTCGAACATCGACTTAGAAGATTTAAGAAAATGATCAGTAATGTAGGCCGCTGGGTTACACCTTTCAATATCAAGAATGAACTAATTGGACAATTAGTCTACAATGAAGTTGATAATTTATAATACTGCCATAGATTTGCTCATGCATGAATACTTGAGTTGCTGCTAGGATACGTCTTTGTTTTGAATATAAACACATTTGTTTCAATATGAATTTGTAACAATGAAGGAAGAATGCCAGTTTAACTCTTAGGACAGGAAATTTGTGTTCCTCTGCTTCTGCCTTGCGGTTCAGACAAGAACAAAGCACTCAGACACTTTGGATGAGAATGTGAATTGAAGACTTCCACACTTGTCTGCAGCTGCTCTCCCAGATGAATATTACGAATGTGTTCGACGTATCCAAAGGTACTATTGCTTTCATAGTTGTCCACTATAAATAATGTTGATCAATATGTGAAAAGTCGGTTCGGAAATTTGAGAGATCTTTGAGTAAAGAAATGAATTATCTTTTGTAATGGAAATTCATTCGTAAGCAAACAAAGATTGGACTAATTGTAAGTATAGATGTCGGCTTTCAAGATCTTTATTATAATTGCAGGCTGAAAGTCTCTCTACCACTTCTACTGATAACACATTATTTGTTTTGCACACATGTCCTGTGAACACGTTAGTCCTGTTTCAAAAGTCTAAACATTCATTGCTACTACGATTTGCAAAATATCGCCGCAAATCTAGAAAAGCTATGTCTGGTGGGTAGGTGGGATCAACAGCAAGTTTAATTAAATCCGGAATGGTAACTAGTGTGCTCTAAAATTCAAAATAAGGCGTTTTAGTGTTGAAATGGGTGACATTGGCCGGGGGCGCAATTTTTTTTATTCTCGCCTTCTTTTTGATTTTTCGGTTAATGTCACTAACTGCTAAACGTACTGTTGTTTGATTGTAAATCTCTAATCAAAGATGACCATCTTTTTGTTAGTTTTCAAGAATTTTTCCATATTTCAATGTTCTGCACACTTTGTAAGTGTTAGCATTGTCGAGAATGAATTTCATTGCAAGAACTACGAGAGTATAACATTTGTCGCACATTTCTACATGTTCAATTACCACTTATACCGATAACACTTGATTGGTTGTGCGTTTGCATCATTCATACATTTTATTCATATCTACACCTGACTATGCATATATTTTGACATTTTGATTTGCATTGTATTGACGTGCATTCACTTAAATTATTTCTCGTGTAAAGGAGAGATCAACACCAAGTTTCACTAAATTTCGAATGGGAACTTGCATAGCCTGACATTCAAAATGAATCGTTTTGCTTTTGGAACGGGTGACCGTAGCCGGGGGCACAATAATCTTTCATTCACGCCATGTTTTTGAGTTTTCGGTTATTGCCGCTAACTGTTTAATGTTTCGTCAATCAACTACATATTTATTCTTTGTGATAATTTTGCGCCATATTCAGATGCCTTGTGTGTTCTACTACATATCATATTGGATATATTTGTTAAGATACCATGTTGGTATTTCTCAAAACATTTGGCCGAGAGTTCCTTGCCCAACTAAACGATTAACATGGAAGTGAGTCATGTTTACTGCAATATACTTCCAATCAATGAATTTGTGAAGAATACCATCAATTCTATAAAGTGTTCTGGAAATTTCGTAGGAAAATTATTTCTTCGGTCATTTGATAATGCATTGCGAAATTTTCTCTCAATATTCAGAAATAATATGGCAATAAATTATTCACCGCGTTTGTGACCGCACAATATAGCGCGTTGGGAATATTGAGAGAAGGTGGAAGATATAGTTTTCATTAGGTTTAACAGCAAATAAGTCAATTCAAGAAAAAACGTCTGATTGACATGAAATTTGACCCTAGAATACGAAAACGTAGAAGGTTAATGCACAAGTTGTACCTCAAGAAATGTAATTCAAGTTGGCTATATATACATGAATTTGTTTATGTGTGTGTGTGCGTGTGTGTGTAGGTGTTTATTACCTACTCCATCACATCATGCGGTCTCATTTATGACTGCATTATTCTCATGACTATCCACATTCGTTTAAGAAAACAGAAATATTGTAACAAAGGTTTGGATGCTATCTTGAATACCATACTACATGGAAATCATTTTCAAGAATATATTTTGATGTGGGCTAAAAGTTTGATTTGCACAGAGTCGAACATCGAATTGGAAGATTTAAGAAAATGATCAGTAATGTAGGCCGCTGGGTTACACCTTTCAATATCAAGAATGAACTAATTGGACAATTAGTCTACAATGAAGTTGATAATTTATAATACTGCCATAGATTTGCTCATGCATGAATACTTGAGTTGCTGCTAGGATACGTCTTTGTTTTGAATATAAACACATTTGTTTCAATATGAGTTTGCAACAATGAAGGAAGAATGCCAGTTTAACTCTTAGGAGAGGAAATTTGTGTTCCTCTGCTTCTGCCTTGCGGTTCAGACAAGAGCAAAGCACTCAGACACTTTGGATGAGAATGTGAATTGAAGACTTCCACACTTGTCTGCAGCTGCTCTCCCAGATGAATATTACGAATGTGTTCGACGTATCCAAAGGTACTATTGCTTTCATAGTTGTCCACTATAAATAATGTTTATTCAATATGTGAAAAGTCGGTTCGGAAATTTGAGAGATCTTTGAGTAAAGAAATGAATTATCTTTTGTGATGGAAATTCATTCGCAAGCAAACAAAGATTGGACTAATTTTAAATATAGATTTCGGCTTTCAAGATCTTCATTATAATTGCAGGCTGAACGTCTCTCTACCACTTGTACTGATAACACATTATTTGTTTTGCACACATATCCTGTGAACACGTTAGTCCTGTTTCAAAAGTCTAAACATTCATTGCCACTAGGATTTGCAAAATATCGCCGCAAATCTAGAAAAGCTATGTCTGGTGGGTAGCTGGGATCAACAGCAAGTTTAATTAAATCCGGAATGGTAACTAGTGTGCTCTAAAATTCAAAATAAGGCGTTTTAGTGTTGAAATGGGTGACATTGGCCGGGGGCGCAATGTTTTTTATTCTCGCCTTCTTTTTGATTTTTCGGTTAATGTCACTAACTGCTAAACGTACTGTTGTTTGATTGTAAATCTCTAATCAAAAATGACCATCATTTTGTTAGTTTTCAAAATTTTTTCCATATTTCAATGTTCTGTCACACTTTGTAAGTGTTAGCATTGTCGAGAATGAATTTCATTGCAAGAACTACGAGAGTATAACATTTGTCGCACATTTCTACATGTTCAATTACCACTTATACCGATAACACTTGATTGGTTGTGCGTTTGCATCATTCATACATTTTATTCATATCTACACCTGACTATGCATATATTTTGACATTTTGATTTGCATTGTATTGACGTGCATTCACTTAAATTATTTCTCGTGTAAAGGAGAGATCAACACCAAGTTTCACTAAATTTCGAATGGGAACTTGCATAGCCTGACATTCAAAATGAATCGTTTTGCTTTTGGAACGGGTGACCGTAGCCGGGGGCACAATAATCTTTCATTCACGCCAGGTTTTTGAGTTTTCGGTTATTGCCGCTAACTGTTTAATGTTTCGTCAATCAACTACATATTTATTCTTTGTGATAATTTTGCGCCATATTCAGATGCCTTGTGTGTTCTACTACATATCATATTGGATATATTTGTTAAGATACCATGTTGGTATTTCTCAAAACATTTGGCCGAGAGTTCCTTGCCCAACTAAACGATTAACATGGAAGTGAGTCATGTTTACTGCAATATACTTCCAATCAATGAATTTGTGAAGAATACCATCAATTCTATAAAGTGTTCTGGAAATTTCGTAGGAAAATTATTTCTTCGGTCATTTGATAATGCATTGCGAAATTTTCTCTCAATATTCAGAAATAATATGGCAATAAATTATTCACCGCGTTTGTGACCGCACAATATAGCGCGTTGGGAATATTGAGAGAAGGTGGAAGATATAGTTTTCATTAGGTTTAACAGCAAATAAGTCAATTCAAGAAAAAACGTCTGATTGACATGAAATTTGACCCTAGAATACGAAAACGTATAAGGTTAATGCACAAGTTGTACCTCAAGAAATGTAATTCAAGGGTGCTATATATACATGAATTTGTTTATGTGTGTGTGTGTGTGTGTGTGTAGGTGTTTATTACCTACTCCATCACATCATGCGGTCTCATTTATGACTGCATTATTCTCATGACTATCCACATTCGTTTAAGAAAACAGAAATATTGTAACAAAGGTTTGGATGCTATCTTGAATACCATACTACATGGAAATCATTTTCAAGAATATATTTTGATGTGGGCTAAAAGTTTGATTTGCACAGAGTCGAACATCGAATTGGAAGATTTAAGAAAATGATCAGTAATGTAGGCCGCTGGGTTACACCTTTCAATATCAAGAATGAACTAATTGGACAATTAGTCTACAATGAAGTTGATAATTTATAATACTGCCATAGATTTGCTCATGCATGAATACTTGAGTTGCTGCTAGGATACGTCTTTGTTTTGAATATAAACACATTTGTTTCAATATGAGTTTGTAACAATGAAGGAAGAATGCCAGTTTAACTCTTAGGACAGGAAATTTGTGTTCCTCTGCTTCTGCCTTGCGGTTCAGACAAGAACAAAGCACTCAGACACTTTGGATGAGAATGTGAATTGAAGACTTCCACACTTGTCTGCAGCTGCTCTCCCAGATGAATATTACGAATGTGTTCGACGTATCCAAAGGTACTATTGCTTTCATAGTTGTCCACTATAAATAATGTTTATTCAATATGTGAAAAGTCGGTTCGGAAATTTGAGAGATCTTTGAGAAAAGAAATGAATTATCTTTTGTAATGGAAATTCATTCGCAAGCAAACAAAGATTGGACTAATTGTAAGTATAGATGTCGTCTTTCAAGATCTTTATTATAATTGCAGGCTGAAAGTCTCTCTACCACTTGTACTGATAACACATTATTTGTTTTGCACACATATCCTGTGAACACGTTAGTCCTGTTTCAAAAGTCTAAACATTCATTGCCACTAGGATTTGCAAAATATCGCCGCAAATCTAGAAAAGCTATGTCTGGTGGGTAGCTGGGATCAACAGCAAGTTTAATTAAATCCGGAATGGTAACTAGTGTGCTCTAAAATTCAAAATAAGGCGTTTTAGTGTTGAAATGGGTGACATTGGCCGGGGGCGCAATGTTTTTTATTCTCGCCTTCTTTTTGATTTTTCGGTTAATGTCACTAACTGCTAAACGTACTGTTGTTTGATTGTAAATCTCTAAGAAAAAATGACCATCATTTTGTTAGTTTTCAAGAATTTTTCCATATTTCAATGTTCTGTCACACTTTGTAAGTGTTAGCATTGTCGAGAATGAATTTCATTGCAAGAACTACGAGAGTATAACATTTGTCGCACATTTCTACATGTTCAATTACCACTTATACCGATAACACTTGATTGGTTGTGCGTTTGCATCATTCATACATTTTATTCATATCTACACCTGACTATGCATATATTTTGACATTTTGATTTGCATTGTATTGACGTGCATTCACTTAAGTTATTTCTCGTGTAAAGGAGAGATCAACACCAAGTTTCACTAAATTTCGAATGGGAACTTGCATAGCCTGACATTCAAAATGAATCGTTTTGCTTTTGGAACGGGTGACCGTAGCCGGGGGCACAATAATCTTTCATTCACGCCATGTTTTTGAGTTTTCGGTTATTGCCGCTAACTGTTTAATGTTTCGTCAATCAACTACATATTTATTCTTTGTGATAATTTTGCGCCATATTCAGATGCCTTGTGTGTTCTACTACATATCATATTGGATATATTTGTTAAGATACGATGTTGGTATTTCTCAAAACATTTGGCCGAGAGTTCCTTGCCCAACTAAACGATTAACATGGAAGTGAGTCATGTTTACTGCAATATACTTCCAATCAATGAATTTGTGAAGAATACCATCAATTCTATAAAGTGTTCTGGAAATTTCGTAGGAAAATTATTTCTTCGGTCATTTGATAATGCATTGCGAAATTTTCTCTCAATATTCAGAAATAATATGGCAATAAATTATTCACCGCGTTTGTGACCGCACAATATAGCGCGTTGGGAATATTGAGAGAAGGTGGAAGATATAGTTTTCATTAGGTTTAACAGCAAATAAGTCAATTCAAGAAAAAACGTCTGATTGACATGAAATTTGACCCTAGAATACGAAAACGTAGAAGGTTAATGCACAAGTTGTACCTCAAGAAATGTAATTCAAGTTGGCTATATATACATGAATTTGTTTATGTGTGTGTGTGTGTGTGTGTGTAGGTGTTTATTACCTACTCCATCACATCACGCGGTCTCATTTATGACTGCATTATTCTCATGACTATCCACATTCGTTTAAGAAAACAGAAATATTGTAACAAAGGTTTGGATGCTATCTTGAATACCATACTACATGGAAATCATTTTCAAGAATATATTTTGATGTGGGCTAAAAGTTTGATTTGCACAGAGTCGAACATCGAATTGGAAGATTTAAGAAAATGATCAGTAATGTAGGCCGCTGGGTTACACCTTTCAATATCAAGAATGAACTAATTGGACAATTAGTCTACAATGAAGTTGATAATTTATAATACTGTCATAGATTTGCTCATGCATGAATACTTGAGTTGCTGCTAGGATACGTCTTTGTTTTGAATATAAACACATTTGTTTCAATATGAGTTTGTAACAATGAAGGAAGAATGCCAGTTTAACTCTTAGGAGAGGAAATTTGTGTTCCTCTGCTTCTGCCTTGCGGTTCAGACAAGAACAAAGCACTCAGACACTTTGGATGAGAATGTGAATTGAAGACTTCCACACTTGTCTGCAGCTGCTCTCCCAGATGAATATTACGAATGTGTTCGACGTATCCAAAGGTACTATTGGTTTCATAGTTGTCCACTATAAATAATGTTTATTCAATATGTGAAAAGTCGGTTCGGAAATTTGAGAGATCTTTGAGTAAAGAAATGAATTATCTTTTGTGATGGAAATTCATTCGCAAGCAAACAAAGATTGGACTAATTGTAAGTATAGATTTCGGCTTTCAAGATCTTTATTATAATTGCAGGCTGAACGTCTCTCTACCACTTGTACTGATAACACATTATTTGTTTTGCACACATATCCTGTGAACACGTTAGTCCTGTTTCAAAAGTCTAAACATTCATTGCCACTAGGATTTGCAAAATATCGCCGCAAATCTAGAAAAGCTATGTCTGGTGGGTAGGTGGGATCAACAGCAAGTTTAATTAAATCCGGAATGGTAACTAGTGTGCTCTAAAATTCAAAATAAGGCGTTTTAGTGTTGAAATGGGTGACATTGGCCGGGGGCGCAATGTTTTTTATTCTCGCCTTCTTTTTGATTTTTCGGTTAATGTCACTAACTGCTAAACGTACTGTTGTTTGATTGTAAATCTCTAATCAAAAATGACCATCATTTTGTTAGTTTTCAAGAATTTTTCCATATTTCAATGTTCTGTCACACTTTGTAAGTGTTAGCATTGTCGAGAATGAATTTCATTGCAAGAACTACGAGAGTATAACATTTGTCGCACATTTCTACATGTTCAATTACCACTTATACCGATAACACTTGATTGGTTGTGCGTTTGCATCATTCATACATTTTATTCATATCTACACCTGACTATGCATATATTTTGACATTTTGATTTGCATTGTATTGACGTGCATTCACTTAAATTATTTCTCGTGTAAAGAGAGATCAACACCAAGTTTCACTAAATTTCGAATGGGAACTTGCATAGCCTGACATTCAAAATGAATCGTTTTGCTTTTGGAACGGGTGACCGTAGCCGGGGGCACAATAATCTTTCATTCACGCCATGTTTTTGAGTTTTCGGTTATTGCCGCTAACTGTTTAATGTTTCGTCAATCAACTACATATTTATTCTTTGTGATAATTTTGCGCCATATTCAGATGCCTTGTGTGTTCTACTACATATCATATTGGATATATTTGTTAAGATACGATGTTGGTATTTCTCAAAACATTTGGCCGAGAGTTCCTTGCCCAACTAAACGATTAACATGGAAGTGAGTCATGTTTACTGCAATATACTTCCAATCAATGAATTTGTGAAGAATACCATCAATTCTATAAAGTGTTCTGGAAATTTCGTAGGAAAATTATTTCTTCGGTCATTTGATAATGCATTGCGAAATTTTCTCTCAATATTCAGAAATAATATGGCAATAAATTATTCACCGCGTTTGTGACCGCACAATATAGCGCGTTGGGAATATTGAGAGAAGGTGGAAGATATAGTTTTCATTAGGTTTAACAGCAAATAAGTCAATTCAAGAAAAAACGTCTGATTGACATGAAATTTGACCCTAGAATACGAAAACGTAGAAGGTTAATGCACAAGTTGTACCTCAAGAAATGTAATTCAAGTTGGCTATATATACATGAATTTGTTTATGTGTGTGTGTGGGTGTGTGTGTAGGTGTTTATTACCTACTCCATCACATCACGCGGTCTCATTTATGACTGCATTATTCTCATGACTATCCACATTCGTTTAAGAAAACAGAAATATTGTAACAAAGGTTTGGATGCTATCTTGAATACCATACTACATGGAAATCATTTTCAAGAATATATTTTGATGTGGGCTAAAAGTTTGATTTGCACAGAGTCGAACATCGAATTGGAAGATTTAAGAAAATGATCAGTAATGTAGGCCGCTGGGTTACACCTTTCAATATCAAGAATGAACTAATTGGACAATTAGTCTACAATGAAGTTGATAATTTATAATACTGTCATAGATTTGCTCATGCATGAATACTTGAGTTGCTGCTAGGATACGTCTTTGTTTTGAATATAAACACATTTGTTTCAATATGAGTTTGTAACAATGAAGGAAGAATGCCAGTTTAACTCTTAGGAGAGGAAATTTGTGTTCCTCTGCTTCTGCCTTGCGGTTCAGACAAGAACAAAGCACTCAGACACTTTGGATGAGAATGTGAATTGAAGACTTCCACACTTGTCTGCAGCTGCTCTCCCAGATGAATATTACGAATGTGTTCGACGTATCCAAAGGTACTATTGGTTTCATAGTTGTCCACTATAAATAATGTTTATTCAATATGTGAAAAGTCGGTTCGGAAATTTGAGAGATCTTTGAGTAAAGAAATGAATTATCTTTTGTGATGGAAATTCATTCGCAAGCAAACAAAGATTGGACTAATTGTAAGTATAGATTTCGGCTTTCAAGATCTTTATTATAATTGCAGGCTGAACGTCTCTCTACCACTTGTACTGATAACACATTATTTGTTTTGCACACATATCCTGTGAACACGTTAGTCCTGTTTCAAAAGTCTAAACATTCATTGCCACTAGGATTTGCAAAATATCGCCGCAAATCTAGAAAAGCTATGTCTGGTGGGTAGGTGGGATCAACAGCAAGTTTAATTAAATCCGGAATGGTAACTAGTGTGCTCTAAAATTCAAAATAAGGCGTTTTAGTGTTGAAATGGGTGACATTGGCCGGGGGCGCAATGTTTTTTATTCTCGCCTTCTTTTTGATTTTTCGGTTAATGTCACTAACTGCTAAACGTACTGTTGTTTGATTGTAAATCTCTAATCAAAAATGACCATCATTTTGTTAGTTTTCAAGAATTTTTCCATATTTCAATGTTCTGTCACACTTTGTAAGTGTTAGCATTGTCGAGAATGAATTTCATTGCAAGAACTACGAGAGTATAACATTTGTCGCACATTTCTACATGTTCAATTACCACTTATACCGATAACACTTGATTGGTTGTGCGTTTGCATCATTCATACATTTTATTCATATCTACACCTGACTATGCATATATTTTGACATTTTGATTTGCATTGTATTGACGTGCATTCACTTAAATTATTTCTCGTGTAAAGGAGAGATCAACACCAAGTTTCACTAAATTTCGAATGGGAACTTGCATAGCCTGACATTCAAAATGAATCGTTTTGCTTTTGGAACGGGTGACCGTAGCCGGGGGCACAATAATCTTTCATTCACGCCATGTTTTTGAGTTTTCGGTTATTGCCGCTAACTGTTTAATGTTTCGTCAATCAACTACATATTTATTCTTTGTGATAATTTTGCGCCATATTCAGATGCCTTGTGTGTTCTACTACATATCATATTGGATATATTTGTTAAGATACGATGTTGGTATTTCTCAAAACATTTGGCCGAGAGTTCCTTGCCCAACTAAACGATTAACATGGAAGTGAGTCATGTTTACTGCAATATACTTCCAATCAATGAATTTGTGAAGAATACCATCAATTCTATAAAGTGTTCTGGAAATTTCGTAGGAAAATTATTTCTTCGGTCATTTGATAATGCATTGCGAAATTTTCTCTCAATATTCAGAAATAATATGGCAATAAATTATTCACCGCGTTTGTGACCGCACAATATAGCGCGTTGGGAATATTGAGAGAAGGTGGAAGATATAGTTTTCATTAGGTTTAACAGCAAATAAGTCAATTCAAGAAAAAACGTCTGATTGACATGAAATTTGACCCTAGAATACGAAAACGTAGAAGGTTAATGCACAAGTTGTACCTCAAGAAATGTAATTCAAGTTGGCTATATATACATGAATTTGTTTATGTGTGTGTGTGTGTGTGTGTGTAGGTGTTTATTACCTACTCCATCACATCACGCGGTCTCATTTATGACTGCATTATTCTCATGACTATCCACATTCGTTTAAGAAAACAGAAATATTGTAACAAAGGTTTGGATGCTATCTTGAATACCATACTACATGGAAATCATTTTCAAGAATATATTTTGATGTGGGCTAAAAGTTTGATTTGCACAGAGTCGAACATCGAATTGGAAGATTTAAGAAAATGATCAGTAATGTAGGCCGCTGGGTTACACCTTTCAATATCAAGAATGAACTAATTGGACAATTAGTCTACAATGAAGTTGATAATTTATAATACTGTCATAGATTTGCTCATGCATGAATACTTGAGTTGCTGCTAGGATACGTCTTTGTTTTGAATATAAACACATTTGTTTCAATATGAGTTTGTAACAATGAAGGAAGAATGCCAGTTTAACTCTTAGGAGAGGAAATTTGTGTTCCTCTGCTTCTGCCTTGCGGTTCAGACAAGAACAAAGCACTCAGACACTTTGGATGAGAATGTGAATTGAAGACTTCCACACTTGTCTGCAGCTGCTCTCCCAGATGAATATTACGAATGTGTTCGACGTATCCAAAGGTACTATTGGTTTCATAGTTGTCCACTATAAATAATGTTTATTCAATATGTGAAAAGTCGGTTCGGAAATTTGAGAGATCTTTGAGTAAAGAAATGAATTATCTTTTGTGATGGAAATTCATTCGCAAGCAAACAAAGATTGGACTAATTGTAAGTATAGATTTCGGCTTTCAAGATCTTTATTATAATTGCAGGCTGAACGTCTCTCTACCACTTGTACTGATAACACATTATTTGTTTTGCACACATATCCTGTGAACACGTTAGTCCTGTTTCAAAAGTCTAAACATTCATTGCCACTAGGATTTGCAAAATATCGCCGCAAATCTAGAAAAGCTATGTCTGGTGGGTAGGTGGGATCAACAGCAAGTTTAATTAAATCCGGAATGGTAACTAGTGTGCTCTAAAATTCAAAATAAGGCGTTTTAGTGTTGAAATGGGTGACATTGGCCGGGGGCGCAATGTTTTTTATTCTCGCCTTCTTTTTGATTTTTCGGTTAATGTCACTAACTGCTAAACGTACTGTTGTTTGATTGTAAATCTCTAATCAAAAATGACCATCATTTTGTTAGTTTTCAAGAATTTTTCCATATTTCAATGTTCTGTCACACTTTGTAAGTGTTAGCATTGTCGAGAATGAATTTCATTGCAAGAACTACGAGAGTATAACATTTGTCGCACATTTCTACATGTTCAATTACCACTTATACCGATAACACTTGATTGGTTGTGCGTTTGCATCATTCATACATTTTATTCATATCTACACCTGACTATGCATATATTTTGACATTTTGATTTGCATTGTATTGACGTGCATTCACTTAAATTATTTCTCGTGTAAAGGAGAGATCAACACCAAGTTTCACTAAATTTCGAATGGGAACTTGCATAGCCTGACATTCAAAATGAATCGTTTTGCTTTTGGAACGGGTGACCGTAGCCGGGGGCACAATAATCTTTCATTCACGCCATGTTTTTGAGTTTTCGGTTATTGCCGCTAACTGTTTAATGTTTCGTCAATCAACTACATATTTATTCTTTGTGATAATTTTGCGCCATATTCAGATGCCTTGTGTGTTCTACTACATATCATATTGGATATATTTGTTAAGATACCATGTTGGTATTTCTCAAAACATTTGGCCGAGAGTTCCTTGCCCAACTAAACGATTAACATGGAAGTGAGTCATGTTTACTGCAATATACTTCCAATCAATGAATTTGTGAAGAATACCATCAATTCTATAAAGTGTTCTGGAAATTTCGTAGGAAAATTATTTCTTCGGTCATTTGATAATGCATTGCGAAATTTTCTCTCAATATTCAGAAATAATATGGCAATAAATTATTCACCGCGTTTGTGACCGCACAATATAGCGCGTTGGGAATATTGAGAGAAGGTGGAAGATATAGTTTTCATTAGGTTTAACAGCAAATAAGTCAATTCAAGAAAAAACGTCTGATTGACATGAAATTTGACCCTAGAATACGAAAACGTAGAAGGTTAATGCACAAGTTGTACCTCAAGAAATGTAATTCAAGTGGGCTATATATACATGAATTTGTTTATGTGTGTGTGTGTGTGTGTGTAAGTGTTTATTTCCTACTCCATCACATCATGCGGTCTCATTTATGACTGCATTATTCTCATGACTATCCACATTCGTTTAAGAAAACAGAAATATTGTAACAAAGGTTTGGATGCTATCTTGAATACCATACTACATGGAAATCATTTTCAAGAATATATTTTGATGTGGGCTAAAAGTTTGATTTGCACAGAGTCGAACATCGAATTGGAAGATTTAAGAAAATGATCAGTAATGTAGGCCGCTGGGTTACACCTTTCAATATCAAGAATGAACTAATTGGACAATTAGTCTACAATGAAGTTGATAATTTATAATACTGTCATAGATTTGCTCATGCATGAATACTTGAGTTGCTGCTAGGATACGTCTTTGTTTTGAATATAAACACATTTGTTTCAATATGAGTTTGTAACAATGAAGGAAGAATGCCAGTTTAACTCTTAGGAGAGGAAATTTGTGTTCCTCTGCTTCTGCCTTGCGGTTCAGACAAGAACAAAGCACTCAGACACTTTGGATGAGAATGTGAATTGAAGACTTCCACACTTGTCTGCAGCTGCTCTCCCAGATGAATATTACGAATGTGTTCGACGTATCCAAAGGTACTATTGGTTTCATAGTTGTCCACTATAAATAATGTTTATTCAATATGTGAAAAGTCGGTTCGGAAATTTGAGAGATCTTTGAGTAAAGAAATGAATTATCTTTTGTGATGGAAATTCATTCGCAAGCAAACAAAGATTGGACTAATTGTAAGTATAGATTTCGGCTTTCAAGATCTTTATTATAATTGCAGGCTGAACGTCTCTCTACCACTTGTACTGATAACACATTATTTGTTTTGCACACATATCCTGTGAACACGTTAGTCCTGTTTCAAAAGTCTAAACATTCATTGCAACTAGGATTTGCAAAATATCGCCGCAAATCTAGAAAAGCTATGTCTGGTGGGTAGGTGGGATCAACAGCAAGTTTAATTAAATCCGGAATGGTAACTAGTGTGCTCTAAAATTCAAAATAAGGCGTTTTAGTGTTGAAATGGGTGACATTGGCCGGGGGCGCAATGTTTTTTATTCTCGCCTTCTTTTTGATTTTTCGGTTAATGTCACTAACTGCTAAACGTACTGTTGTTTGATTGTAAATCTCTAATCAAAAATGACCATCATTTTGTTAGTTTTCAAGAATTTTTCCATATTTCAATGTTCTGTCACACTTTGTAAGTGTTAGCATTGTCGAGAATGAATTTCATTGCAAGAACTACGAGAGTATAACATTTGTCGCACATTTCTACATGTTCAATTACCACTTATACCGATAACACTTGATTGGTTGTGCGTTTGCATCATTCATACATTTTATTCATATCTACACCTGACTATGCATATATTTTGACATTTTGATTTGCATTGTATTGACGTGCATTCACTTAAATTATTTCTCGTGTAAAGGAGAGATCAACACCAAGTTTCACTAAATTTCGAATGGGAACTTGCATAGCCTGACATTCAAAATGAATCGTTTTGCTTTTGGAACGGGTGACCGTAGCCGGGGGCACAATAATCTTTCATTCACGCCATGTTTTTGAGTTTTCGGTTATTGCCGCTAACTGTTTAATGTTTCGTCAATCAACTACATATTTATTCTTTGTGATAATTTTGCGCCATATTCAGATGCCTTGTGTGTTCTACTACATATCATATTGGATATATTTGTTAAGATACCATGTTGGTATTTCTCAAAACATTTGGCCGAGAGTTCCTTGCCCAACTAAACGATTAACATGGAAGTGAGTCATGTTTACTGCAATATACTTCCAATCAATGAATTTGTGAAGAATACCATCAATTCTATAAAGTGTTCTGGAAATTTCGTAGGAAAATTATTTCTTCGGTCATTTGATAATGCATTGCGAAATTTTCTCTCAATATTCAGAAATAATATGGCAATAAATTATTCACCGCGTTTGTGACCGCACAATATAGCGCGTTGGGAATATTGAGAGAAGGTGGAAGATATAGTTTTCATTAGGTTTAACAGCAAATAAGTCAATTCAAGAAAAAACGTCTGATTGACATGAAATTTGACCCTAGAATACGAAAACGTAGAAGGTTAATGCACAAGTTGTACCTCAAGAAATGTAATTCAAGTGGGCTATATATACATGAATTTGTTTATGTGTGTGTGTGTGTGTGTGTAAGTGTTTATTTCCTACTCCATCACATCATGCGGTCTCATTTATGACTGCATTATTCTCATGACTATCCACATTCGTTTAAGAAAACAGAAATATTGTAACAAAGGTTTGGATGCTATCTTGAATACCATACTACATGGAAATCATTTTCAAGAATATATTTTGATGTGGGCTAAAAGTTTGATTTGCACAGAGTCGAACATCGAATTGGAAGATTTAAGAAAATGATCAGTAATGTAGGCCGCTGGGTTACACCTTTCAATATCAAGAATGAACTAATTGGACAATTAGTCTACAATGAAGTTGATAATTTATAATACTGCCATAGATTTGCTCATGCATGAATACTTGAGTTGCAGCTAGGATACGTCTTTGTTTTGAATATAAACACATTTGTTTCAATATGAGTTTGTAACAATGAAGGAAGAATGCCAGTTTAACTCTTAGGAGAGGAAATTTGTGTTCCTCTGCTTCTGCCTTGCGGTTCAGACAAGAACAAAGCACTCAGACACTTTGGATGAGAATGTGAATTGAAGACTTCCACACTTGTCTGCAGCTGCTCTCCCAGATGAATATTACGAATGTGTTCGACGTATCCAAAGGTACTATTGGTTTCATAGTTGTCCACTATAAATAATGTTTATTCAATATGTGAAAAGTCGGTTCGGAAATTTGAGAGATCTTTGAGTAAAGAAATGAATTATCTTTTGTGATGGAAATTCATTCGCAAGCAAACAAAGATTGGACTAATTGTAAGTATAGATTTCGGCTTTCAAGATCTTTATTATAATTGCAGGCTGAACGTCTCTCTACCACTTGTACTGATAACACATTATTTGTTTTGCACACATATCCTGTGAACACGTTAGTCCTGTTTCAAAAGTCTAAACATTCATTGCCACTAGGATTTGCAAAATATCGCCGCAAATCTAGAAAAGCTATGTCTGGTGGGTAGGTGGGATCAACAGCAAGTTTAATTAAATCCGGAATGGTAACTAGTGTGCTCTAAAATTCAAAATAAGGCGTTTTAGTGTTGAAATGGGTGACATTGGCCGGGGGCGCAATGTTTTTTATTCTCGCCTTCTTTTTGATTTTTCGGTTAATGTCACTAACTGCTAAACGTACTGTTGTTTGATTGTAAATCTCTAATCAAAAATGACCATCATTTTGTTAGTTTTCAAGAATTTTTCCATATTTCAATGTTCTGTCACACTTTGTAAGTGTTAGCATTGTCGAGAATGAATTTCGTTGCAAGAACTACGAGAGTATAACATTTGTCGCACATTTCTACATGTTCAATTACCACTTATACCGATAACACTTGATTGGTTGTGCGTTTGCATCATTCATACATTTTATTCATATCTACACCTGACTATGCATATATTTTGACATTTTGATTTGCATTGTATTGACGTGCATTCACTTAAATTATTTCTCGTGTAAAGGAGAGATCAACACCAAGTTTCACTAAATTTCGAATGGGAACTTGCATAGCCTGACATTCAAAATGAATCGTTTTGCTTTTGGAACGGGTGACCGTAGCCGGGGGCACAATAATCTTTCATTCACGCCATGTTTTTGAGTTTTCGGTTATTGCCGCTAACTGTTTAATGTTTCGTCAATCAACTACATATTTATTCTTTGTGATAATTTTGCGCCATATTCAGATGCCTTGTGTGTTCTACTACATATCATATTGGATATATTTGTTAGGATACCATGTTGGTATTTCTCAAAACATTTGGCCGAGAGTTCCTTGCCCAACTAAACGATTAACATGGAAGTGAGTCATGTTTACTGCAATATACTTCCAATCAACGAATTTGTGAAGAATACCATCAATTCTATAAAGTGTTCTGGAAATTTCGTAGGAAAATTATTTCTTCGGTCATTTGATAATGCATTGCGAAATTTTCTCTCAATATTCAGAAATAATATGGCAATAAATTATTCACCGCGTTTGTGACCGCACAATATAGCGTGTTGGGAATATTGAGAGAAGGTGGAAGATATAGTTTTCATTAGGTTTAACAGCAAATAAGTCAATTCAAGAAAAAACACGTCTGATTGACATGAAATTTGACCCTAGAATACGAAAACGTAGAAGGTTAATGCACAAGTTGTACCTCAAGAAATGTAATTCAAGTTGGCTATATATACATGAATTTGTTTATGTGTGTGTGTGTGTGTTTGTGTAGGTGTTTATTACCTACTCCATCACATCATGCGGTCTCATTTATGACTGCATTATTCTCATGACTATCCACATTCGTTTAAGAAAACAGAAATATTGTAACAAAGGTTTGGATGCTATCTTGAATACCATAGTACATGGAAATCATTTTCAAGAATATATTTTGATGTGGGCTAAAAGTTTGATTTGCACAGAGTCGAACATCGACTTAGAAGATTTAAGAAAATGATCAGTAATGTAGGCCGCTGGGTTACACCTTTCAATATCAAGAATGAACTAATTTGACAATTAGTCTACAATGAAGTTGATAATTTATAATACTGCCATAGATTTGCTCATGCATGAATACTTGAGTTGCAGCTAGGATACGTCTTTGTTTTGAATATAAACACATTTGTTTCAATATGAGTTTGTAACAATGAAGGAAGAATGCCAGTTTAACTCTTAGGAGAGGAAATTTGTGTTCCTCTGCTTCTGCCTTGCGGTTCAGACAAGAACAAAGCACTCAGACACTTTGGATGAGAATGAGAATTGAAGACTTCCACACTTGTCTGCAGCTGCTCTCCCAGATGAATATTACGAATGTGTTCGACGTATCCAAAGGTACTATTGGTTTCATAGTTGTCCACTATAAATAATGTTTATTCAATATGTGAAAAGTCGGTTCGGAAATTTGAGAGATCTTTGAGTAAAGAAATGAATTATCTTTTGTGATGGAAATTCATTCGCAAGCAAACAAAGATTGGACTAATTGTAAGTATAGATTTCGGCTTTCAAGATCTTTATTATAATTGCAGGCTGAACGTCTCTCTACCACTTGTACTGATAACACATTATTTGTTATGCACACATATCCTGTGAACACGTTAGTCCTGTTTCAAAAGTCTAAACATTCATTGCCACTAGGATTTGCAAAATATCGCCGCAAATCTAGAAAAGCTATGTCTGGTGGGTAGGTGGGATCAACAGCAAGTTTAATTAAATCCGGAATGGTAATTAGTGTGCTCTAAAATTCAAAATAAGGCGTTTTAGTGTTGAAATGGGTGACATTGGCCGGGGGCGCAATGTTTTTTATTCTCGCCTTCTTTTTGATTTTTCGGTTAATGTCACTAACTGCTAAACGTACTGTTGTTTGATTGTAAATCTCTAATCAAAAATGACCATAATTTTGTTAGTTTTCAAGAATTTTTCCATATTTCAATGTTCTGTCACACTTTGTAAGTGTTAGCATTGTCGAGAATGAATTTCGTTGCAAGAACTACGAGAGTATAACATTTGTCGCACATTTCTACATGTTCAATTACCACTTATACCGATAACACTTGATTGGTTGTGCGTTTGCGTCATTCATACATTTTATTCATATCTACACCTGACTATGCATATATTTTGACATTTTGATTTGCATTGTATTGACGTGCATTCACTTAAATTATTTCTCGTGTAAAGGAGAGATCAACACCAAGTTTCACTAAATTTCGAATGGGAACTTGCATAGCCTGACATTCAAAATGAATCGTTTTGCTTTTGGAACGGGTGACCGTAGCCGGGGGCACAATAATCTTTCATTCACGCCATGTTTTTGAGTTTTCGGTTATTGCCGCTAACTGTTTAATGTTTCGTCAATCAACTACATATTTATTCTTTGTGATAATTTTGCGCCATATTCAGATGCCTTGTGTGTTCTACTACATATCATATTGGATATATTTGTTAGGATACCATGTTGGTATTTCTCAAAACATTTGGCCGAGAGTTCCTTGCCCAACTAAACGATTAACATGGAAGTGAGTCATGTTTACTGCAATATACTTCCAATCAATGAATTTGTGAAGAATACCATCAATTCTATAAAGTGTTCTGGAAATTTCGTAGGAAAATTATTTCTTCGGTCATTTGATAATGCATTGCGAAATTTTCTCTCAATATTCAGAAATAATATGGCAATAAATTATTCACCGCGTTTGTGACCGCACAATATAGCGCGTTGGGAATATTGAGAGAAGGTGGAAGATATAGTTTTCATTAGGTTTAACAGCAAATAAGTCAATTCAAGAAAAAACGTCTGATTGACATGAAATTTGACCCTAGAATACGAAAACGTAGAAGGTTAATGCACAAGTTGTACCTCAAGAAATGTAATTCAAGTTGGCTATATATACATGAATTTGTTTATGTGTGTGTGTGTGTGTTTGTGTAGGTGTTTATTACCTACTCCATCACATCATGCGGTCTCATTTATGACTGCATTATTCTCATGACTATCCACATTCGTTTAAGAAAACAGAAATATTGTAACAAAGGTTTGGATGCTATCTTGAATACCATAGTACATGGAAATCATTTTCAAGAATATATTTTGATGTGGGCTAAAAGTTTGATTTGCACAGAGTCGAACATCGACTTAGAAGATTTAAGAAAATGATCAGTAATGTAGGCCGCTGGGTTACACCTTTCAATATCAAGAATGAACTAATTGGACAATTAGTCTACAATGAAGTTGATAATTTATAATACTGCCATAGATTTGCTCATGCATGAATACTTGAGTTGCTGCTAGGATACGTCTTTGTTTTGAATATAAACACATTTGTTTCAATATGAGTTTGTAACAATGAAGGAAGAATGCCAGTTTAACTCTTAGGACAGGAAATTTGTGTTCCTCTGCTTCTGCCTTGCGATTCCGACAAGAACAAAGCACTCAGACACTTTGGATGAGAATGTGAATTGAAGACTTCCACACTTGTCTGCAGCTGCTCTCCCAGATGAATATTACGAATGTGTTCGACGAATCCAAAGGTACTATTGCTTTCATAGTTGTCCACTATAAATAATGTTTATTCAATATGTGAAAAGTCGGTTCGGAAATTTGAGAGATCTTTGAGTAAAGAAATGAATTATCTTTTGTGATGAAAATTCATTCGCAAGCAAACAAAGATTGGACTAAATGTAAGTATAGATGTCGGCTTTCAAGATCTTTATTATAATTGCAGGCTCAAAGTCTCTCTACCACTTGTACTGATAACACATTATTTGTTTTGCACACATATCCTGTGAACACGTTAGTCCTGTTTCAAAAGTCTAAACATTCATTGCCACTACGAATTGTAAAATATCGCCGCAAATCTAGTAAAGCTATGTCTGGTGGGTAGGTGGGATCAACAGCAAGTTTAATTAAATCCGGAATGGTAACTAGTGTGCTCTAAAATTGAAAATAAGGCGTTTTAGTGTTGAAAAGGGTGACATTGGCCGGGGGCGCAATGTTCTTTTATTCGCGCCTTCTTTTTGATTTTTCGGTTAATGTCACTAACTGCTAAACGTACTGTTGTTTGATTGTAAATCTCTAACAAAAAATGACCATAATTTTGTTAGTTTTCAAGAATTTTTCCATATTTCAATGTTCTGTCACACCTTGTAAGTGTTAGCATTGTCGAGAATGAATTTCATTGCAAGAACTACGAGAGTATAACATTTGTCGCACATTTCTACATGTTCAATTACCACTTATACCGATAACACTTGATTGGTTGTGCGTTTGCATCATTCATACATTTTATTCATATCTACACCTGACTATGCATATATTTTGACATTTTGATTTGCATTGTATTGACGTGCATTCACTTATATTATTTCTCGTGTAAAGGAGAGATCAACACCAAGTTTCACTGAATTTCGTATGGGAACTTGCATTCCTTGAAATTCAAAATGAATCGTTTTGCTTTTGAAACGGGTGACCGTAGCCGGGGGAACAATAATCTTTTAGTCACGCCATGTTTTTGATTTTTCCGTTATTGCCGCTAACTATTTAATGTTTTGTTAATCAACTACATATTTATTCTTTGTGATAATTTTGCGCCATATTCAGATGCCTTGTGTGTTCTACTACATATCATATTGGATATATTTGTTAAGATACTATGTTCGCATTTCTCAAAACATTTGGCCGAGAGTTCCATGCCCAACTATAAGATAAACATGGAGGTGAGTCATGTTTACTGCAATATACTTCCAATCAATGAATTTGTGACGAATACCATCAATTCTATAAAGTGTTCTGGGAATTTCGTAGCAAAATTATTTCTTCGGTCATTTGATAATGTATTGCGAAACTTTCTCTCAATATTCAGAAATAATATGCAATAAATTATTCACCGCGTTTGTGACCGCACAATATAACGCTTTGGGAATATTGAGAGAAGGTGGAAGATATAGTTTTCACTAGGTTTGCCGGCAGAAATTTGCAGGAAATTTGTGTTCCTCTGCTTCTGCCTTGCGGTTCAGACAAGAACAAAGCACTCAGACACTTTGGATGAGAATGTGAATTGAAGACTTCCACACTTGTCTGCAGTTGCTCTCCCAGATGAATATTACGAATGTGTTCGACGTATCCAAAGGTACTATTGCTTTCATAGTTGTCCACTATAAATAATGTTTATTCAATATGTGAAAAGTCGGTTCGGAAATTTGAGAGATCTTTGAGTGAAGAAATGAATTATCTTTTGTGATGGAAATTCATTCGCAAGGAAACAAAAATTAGACTAATTCTAAGTATACGTGCCGGCTTTCAAGATCTTAATTATAATTGCAGGCTCAAAGTCTCTCTACCACTTGTACTGATAACACATGATTTGTTTTGCTCACATATCCTGTGAACATGTTAGTCCTGTTTCAAAAGTCTAAAAATTCATTGCCACTACGATTTGCAAAATATCGCCGCAAATCTAGAAAAGCTATGTCTGGTGGGAAGGTGGGATCAAAAGCAAGTATCATTTAATCTCGAATGGTAACTAGTGTGCTCTAAAATTCAAAATAAGGTATTTTTTTGTTGAAACGGGTGACATTGGCCAGGTGCGCAATGTTCTTTTATTCGCTCCTTGTTTTTGATTTTTCGGTTAATGTCACTAACTGCTAAACGTACTGTTGTTTGATTGTAAATCTCTAATCAAAAATTAATATAATTTTTTAGTTTTGAAGATTTTTTCCATATTTCAATGTTCTGGCACACTTTGTAAGTGTTAGCATTGTCGTGAATGAATTTGATTGCTGGAACTACGAGAGTATAACTTTTTGTCGCACATTTTACAAGTAAAATTACCACTAATACCGATAACACTTGATTGGTTGTGCGTTTGCATCGTTGATACATGTTAGTCATATCTACACATGACTTTGCATATGTTTTGACATTTTGATTTGCATTGTATGGACGTGCATTCAGTTAAATTATTTCTGATGTAAAGGAGAGATCAACACCAAGATTCACTAAATTTCGAATGGGAACTTGCATTCTCTGATATTCGAAATGAATCGTTTTGCTTTTGGAACGGGTGACCGTAGCCGGGGACAAAATAATCTTTCATTCACGCCATGTTTTTGATTTTTCGGTTATTGCCGCTAACTACTAGATGTTTTGTTAATCAACTACATATTTATTCTTTGTGATAATTTTGCGCCATATTCAGTTGCCTTGTGTGTTCTAGTACATACCATATTGGATATATATATATATATAGGGCCTCCCCGATGGCGCAGTGGTAGCGTCGTCGCCTTGTAATCAAGGGATCCCGGGTTCGATACCCGGTGGAGGCACATAGTGGTTCGGATCCCACTTTAAACTGTAGGTCCAGTTCCGATTAGCCATGCTGTGCTTAAAGTGGACTTAAAACACCAACTCAAACCAAACCATATTGGATATATTTGTTAATATACTATGTTCGTAATTCTCAAAACATTTGGCCGAGAGTTCCTTGCCCAACTAAACGATTAACATGGAGGTGAGTCATGTTTACTGCAATATACTTCCAATCAATGAATTTGTGAAGAATACCATCAATTCTATAAAGTGTTCTGGGAATTTCGTAGCAAAATTATTTCTTCTGTCATTTGATAATGCATTGCGAAACTTTCTCTCAATATTCAGAAATAATATGGCAATAAATTATTCACCGCGTTTGTGACCGCACAATATAGCGCGTTGGGAATATTGAGAGAAGGTAGAAGATATAGTTTTCATAAGGTTTAACGGCAAATAAGTCAATTCAAGAAAAAACGTCTGATTGACATGAAATTTGACCCTAGAATACGAAAACGTAGAAGGTTAATGCACAAGTTGTACCTCAAGAAATGTAATTCAAGTGGGCTATATATACATGAATTTGTTTATGTGTGTGTGTGTGTGTGTGTAAGTGTTTATTTCCTACTCCATCACATCATGCGGTCTCATTTATGACTGCATTATTCTCATGACTATCCACATTCGTTTAAGAAAACAGAAATATTGTAACAAAGGTTTGGATGCTATCTTGAATACCATACTACATGGAAATCATTTTCAAGAATATATTTTGATGTGGGCTAAATTTTGATTTGCACAGAGTGGAACATCGACTTAGAATCTTTAAGAAAATGATCAGTAATGCAGGCCGCTGGGTTACTCTTTTCAATATCAAAAATGAACTAATTTGACAATTAGTCTACAATTAAGTTGATAATTTATAATACTGCCATAAATTTGCCCATGCATGAATACTTGAGTTCCTGCTAGGATACGTCTTTGTTTTGAATATAAACACATTTGTTTCAATATGAGTTTGTTACAATGAAGGAAGAATGCCAGTTTAACTCTTAGGACAGGAAATTTGTGTTCCTCTGCTTCTGCCTTGCGGTTCAGACAAGAACAAAGCACTCAGACACTTTGGATGAGAATGTGAATTGAAGACTTTCACACTTGTCTGCAGCTGCTCTCCCAGATGAATATTACGAATGTGTTCGACGTATCCAAAGGTAATATTGCTTTCATAGTTGTCCACTATAAATAATGTTTATTCAATATGTGAAAAGTCGGTTTGGAAATTTGAGAGATCTTTGAGTGAAGAAAAGAATTATCTTTTGTGATGGAAATGCATTCGGAAGCTAACAAAGATTAGACTAATTCTAAGTATACATGTCGGCTTTCAAGATCTTTTTTATAATTGCAGGCTCAAAGTCTCTCTACCACTTGTAATGATAACACATTATTTGTTTTGCACACATATCCTGTGAACATGTTTGTCCTGTTTTCAAAAGTCTAAACATTCATTGCCACTACGATTCGCAAAATATCGCCGCAAATCTAGTAAAGCTATGCCTTGTGGGAAGGTGGGATCAACAGCAAGTATCATTAAATCGGGAATAGTATACGAGATATAACTACTGTAATGAATGAGGAATCTGATTCCGAAGCAGTTCTTGTGACCCTGGACTTCAAAGTAGCATTTGACTCACTATATCATCATTATCTATTTCGGCATTTTAATCAAGTTGGATGTGGTGATTCATTCGTACAAACGATAAACAGCCTATACATTCAGGCCCGGGTGCATTTGTGTATAAATGGAACATTGTCTCCGTCGTTTCTTCTTCAAAGCTCTGTCAGACAAGGTTGCCCCTTTTCACTCCTCGCATTCTGTACAGCGCTCAGCCCTTTCCTTCGGCTCATAAATTAACGAATACATGGTATACAGGTATATGGCATGGGCTACCGGTTGTTTGCTTACGCCGATGATGTCACGGTGATAGTGCATGATCACCAGCACTATGTTAACCTAATGAAATCTTGGAACTTTTACGAATAAGTGCAGGCTTGCTTCTCAATCTGAAACAATAACAAATACTACAATTGGGGACATTACCACGTAATTGGGTAAACGCGGTCCCAATGACCGTGAGTGACGCAGTAAAAATACTTGGGATCCACTTCTCGAAGAACTTGGCGGAGGCTTCCAACTGCACAATTCCAAGCCATAGTCCCCACAATACAAGCGGTATTAAAAATGAACCACTTCCGTCAACTGTCATTAAGCGCTAGAGTCAAATATGTGAACACTTTTGCTCTTTCGAAATTATGGTATGTGGCGTGGTGCAAGTATTACCTGTACCTTCCCAGGTGGCTGCGAGAATCCAGAGAATGGCTACACGCTTTCTCTGGCGCACACACCTGTTTCAAGTAGCTCATAATACACTGTGCTTACGAACTCGCCTTGGAGGACTAAATCTGCTGAGTATTGACCGACAAGTCCAAGCCTTATTTCTGCACCGCCATATCATCATGAAATATGTTGATGCTCCTTCCAAATGTGAATCTTTCTGATAGGACAGTCAAATCGATATCAAACGTGCTACAGACCCGAACAAAGCAAATACCATGTATTGTCTCTTTATTCCTCAGTGTGCGCTGGAGCATTGTGTGGAGAAATATAGCGGCGACTCACCTCGCCAATCGAGTGCGTTCTATATGATACCTAACTGTACACGATGCTATCGTCACCGGTGTACGATTGCAGAGATACCACATGGCAGACAACTCACAGTCTACCAAATGTATGCAGGACGGCACCTTAGTGCATCGACTGACGACATGTATGAAAGTAGTGGAACATTGGAAACACCTATGAAAGTTACTTGGAACTTGGATCATTGTTGTTGATTAAGTGACTCAGATATATACGCGTATGTGAAGGTAATTGTGGGCATCTGCGAGCCCCGAAGGGCTGGTGACCCTGTAGAGCGGAACTGGCTCGGTAGAGCCGGAGGTGGGGTTTTCATGTCCCACGGAAAGTGAAGAGGTTGAGAGGAAGTGTGGACTTAAGCAAAGTGGATGGTAGAGAAGAACAAAGGAAATTCAAAAGCGATGATTCCCGATCAGGATTCGAACCCGGGTCCTCGAGCATTCGAAACAACACCCTTTCCGATTGAGCTAACAGCGGCATTCGCTTGATATTCTTTGGAACTTATATTTCTATCACGTTTGACCTGCTCGTTGCCTGAAAAATAGATCCAACTTTCTCGGAAAAGATTTGTACTCAAGTTCTTTCGGATACCATCCAGCTTTCTTACCAACTGAGCTAAGGAAGAACATGGAGAATCTTTGATCAGAACTTGTATTTCTATCAAGTTAGACTTGAATGCTGTCTGAAGGTGATTTGAACTCACGTCCTTTCGGATACCAAACAGTGCTGATACCAACTTTTTATCTTCCTTTTACAATTTATTTAAATTGGCCGTCTACACCACTGTTGTATATTATTATAAAAGGATAATGGATTTAAATTATTGAGCGTGACGTTTAGGGATAGTACAGAGACGAGACCGAGATTGAGACCAGAAAAGGCATACCTCTATGTAATCGTTGGTGCAGCCAGAAACTTCTGTAGAGGAGGGGCTCAGGCATTTGATGAAACTTTAATGCTAGAGACAATAAGATAATAGCTATTGTTATAAAATAATAACTATTATAAACTAATACAAAATAAAAAGTATTCCGAATTATTATTATTCCTACAGTACATCATTTGAGAGACAATTTTACCCGATCCTCCACATGGCTGATTATTCAACACAACATAGATTAGTCATAAAGTTTACTCTCTGCGACCTGCCGACCTCTGAAATAAAAATATCATTTTTGAAATTTTCAAAACTGTGAAACCGTGCATTTTACATTCAAATTTTTCGACCAAACACGTTATCCTGTTCGAATACTAATTAACTGAACTTTATATACATGTTATTAACTATAAAAGTGACATGATTTCTGCTCTCATATGAATAATACCAATTTGCAGAAGGGGGGACCTCTTCGACACCCCCTGTCGACTCCCATGTGTATAAATCGAGGCAAGACCGAGACTCGTCTCAGTCTTGACTTTGGGGGTGTTTCACACAAACAAAAACTTGCTGCCTTATTCGGACAAACCAATTGAGTGTGAGACTCGACCTTTGCCTAATCCCAAATTACCTTTTAGTTAAGTTCTAGGATTGCACAAATAAAAATGTAGACACTTCATAATTTCGAATATATATCTATATTAACACATTTGTACAATCACAATGATAGATAGTATTCACAGCCATTATTTAGATGTTCAAATTTTATCAACAAAACAAATGAAATATGTATCAATGATGCAAATACCTTAATTTTTTACAATGTCAATATTGGACAGTCACAATAAATTCCTCCTCCTCCGGGGAAAAATTTAGAAGTTGAAAACTTTTAAAAAATTCTTCATAATGTTCTTCATTTGAATAATTACAAGCAACAATTCACAAATAAAATTAAAGTATTTCGCTTTTAGTCAAGCCGACAAAATACAAGAGATTGAAATACTGCAACATTGCTTTCAGTTTAAGCGTTAACTTTCACAAATCAGAACAAAACGTAACATTGTTCAGTTCTATCTTACAATGTGAACTAAATACATATGATTCAAGGAAAATATATCAAACAAATAATTCATTTTCATAAAATCATAACTAATTAGATTTAGCACTTCTACTGTAATAACATATCATTTTTACATTTAAAATAAATCAAGAACAATTTTGCATGAACACACTTCAATTTAAGCTCAAGAGCTCCTTTCTTCTTTCAATACTGCAGTTAAACTTCTTAACGTTTAATAAATTTTGTCTCCTTAAGATCTTCTTTCCATCCAATGATGTTAATTCCACATAGTTATTTTTAACATTGTCAACAAACGGACCAAGCCATAGATGAAATAGTTTATGGATCTGTTTATTTAAGGCATTACTATGTTGATGGTTTTTAATTAAAACAAAATCACCAGGATTTCCATTTATAAATTTTGATTTTGACTTATACTTTTGCCGCATTCTAGCTTTAGCCATTAAACATTTATTCTTCCACGCAACGTTCCGCAAATCTTCAGGCCAATTAATTTTATCCAAAATGGCATCTCTTATTTCGCTATGTATAAATAATTCACTTGGTGTGTATTCCGTTACCTCTGAAATTGACTGAGTTATTTAAAAGTCCTAATACTTGAGATAAATATTTACACCAGTGTTGATGGTTACTATTCACATACAGTCTTAATAACCTAATTATTTCTTTATTGTACCTTTCTATTGGATTTGCAAATGGTGAATAAAGAGAAGTTGTTATATGTCTAATGTTATTTTATTGCATATATAAATTCCACTCTTGAGATCTGAAGTGTGATCCATTGTCAGATAATGTAGCCTTGCAAATAGGATCGTGATAAAAATACTGTAATTTTTAACTTGTTGATGATTTCCTTAGCATTTGCTTTCCTGAGTGGATAAGCCATTACAAATTTTGACATTATGTCGACTATCGAAACTAAGTATACCCTTGAGCTCTTGGTAATGGTCCAATAAGATCTATCGACAACATGTTATGTGGGTTCATGGAATAAACGTGCAATTCTTCTTTGTTTATCTTTATAACTGTTTGTTTATTTCTAGCACAAGTCACACAGTTGTTAAGGTATTGCCTTGTTGTTTGTTTCATTTTTGGCCAATAATATAATAATTTACATTTTCTGTAAACCTTGAAATATCCGAAATGACCTTGTTTATCGTGTAATTTATGCAATATCTTTGCTACTTATGAAAATGGAACAATTAATTTCGAAGAATCGTCATGAGAATGTTTCAAAAATAAAATATCGATATAAAGTATATATCCTTTTAGTACATTTTGATGCTTTTCCTTCCTTCAATTTCCTAATAAGATTATTACAATAGTTATCTAACCTTTGACTCCTCTTCCAAAATTCGACTGTATCCTCATCTTCCAAGTCTAAATTTATATTGTTAATATACAAATCAGGAACAAAAGAATGTTTTGGTTATCTGCTTAAAGTATCAGCTGCTTGATTTAAAGTTCCAGATACGTGATGAATATTGAAGTCGAATTGAAGTTTTAATGACCATTTATTTAAACGAGAGTTCAAGGTTTTATTGGACTCCAACCACGATAACCATTGATGATCAGTGTATAGATTTACCTTGGAGCCTGCTACATAAATAAAGAACTTTTCAAACGCAAAAAATATTGCTAAACATTCGATTTCATGAATGCTATAAGATATTTCATTACCTCTAAGTACTCTGCTAGCATATTGGAACACTTTTGGTCATCACCACAACCTTCCTCTGGATCTTGCCAGAGCACTGCTCCTATACCACTTTTCGAACCATCGATGTTAATATTAAAAGTCTTTGTAAAATCAGGTTGAGATAATGCTTTAGGTGAGATAATTAATTGCTGTAATCTTTTGAATGCATCATGACTTCAGTCCAATTCCAAATATTCTCCTTTTTCAAAAGTTCATATAACGGTTGAGCTATTTCTGCAAACTTCTCTATAAATTTGCGTCTCCAATTTACGAACCCTAAAAATTTTCTCAACGCACTTTTATTCGTAGGAGTAGGAAAATTAATTATAGCTGAATTCTTGCTAGGATCGGGCATGATATTTGAACCAGATACTTTGTGAAAGAAATTTCTTTGCGTGCAAACTTACATTTGGAAAAATAATTCTACGTGATGAAGATGTTCCGTCCAAGTTTTACTAAATATCAGAACGTCGTCCAAATAACATATCACGAAGTTACTAAAATCCATGGAGAAAATCTTGTTCACGCTATCTTGAAATACAGCAACAGCTGATCGAATGCTAAAAGGTAAAAAACTAAAGAAATATTGCCTTCCCCGATAGGAAAACGCTCTATAGTTATACGAATCCTCGGTTAAAGGTATTTGAAAGTATCCACAAGATAAATCAATCGATGAAAAATAATTTGCTTCCAAAAGGCGTTGTAGCGTTTCATTTATGGGTTCGACTCTTACTTGAGGTGTAATTACATGTTGATTTAATTTCCGGAAATCTACTACTGGCCTCCATAAACCTCCTTGTTTTGGAGCTATGTGTAACGGATTCAAGTACGGAGATGATTCTTGATAAATAATACCCCATTTCTGCCATTTTTTAAACTCTTCCTCCAAAGCTTGTCTTTTAGACATAGGAATAGGATATGGAACACTAGTAACATGCACCTGTGTGTCTATCTGGATTCTATGTGGTTCAAAATTAGCATGTCGTGGCTTATCTGAAAACGGAATGTGGTATTTGCTTAAAAGTTCAAACATTTGGTCCTTCTGCGAAGCATTCAAAATTTCATTATCAGATATACTTTCCTTAACCGCTTCCTTTAAAGGAATGTACTCCGTTTCATCATTTAACAAAATATAATTAAATTCACGATTGTTTACATCACTGCCATTATTATTATTTAACTTAATTTCCTTAGTAAAATCGGCACACAGTTCTCTTCCATTAGGGGTTACAAGTTTTAAATGTTGTTTTATAAGGACCAGAATTTTAAATTTTCTCAAGAACGGAATTCCCAAAATTAAATCTGCATCCAGCTCCTTGAGAACAAACATTTCTACAGGTAAATATTTATCAGCAATTTTAAGAGCAATTACCTTCGATCCTACAATCTTACATCTCCTTGAGCCAGTAAAACCACAAAGTTTTATGTCATCCACTTTGTCAAGTTTTACGTTCCCAATTAACGTGGATAGTTTCGGTGGTGAAGCGTAGAGCTCCTAGCAGGGTAGGCACAAAAGTGCGATAAATTCCATTAGTTGCTTAAATCCGTAAAAAGAAAGTGAGGGGGCTATGTCATGGAGAGTGGTTCAATGTCTCTCCAAGCCGCTTCTTTACTTGCCAGTGGCCTGACGTTTTCAAAAGTGTTGTTACCGGCCATCAGTACGTTAATTATGTCTTAGACGTTCTCCTCCCGCCCACCAGATGTCATCGATCTAGATTTTTGTTCATTTCGTTTTTTTTATTTGTTTGTATTTTTTCAACCCCTGATTTATGCACACACCTCCAGAAAGAACTACCAATCATCAAACATCGCGAAAATCCAACGAACAGTTCTCGAGCCCTGTTGTCAATTCTTCATCACTTTTTTTTCTAAATGTATTTATTTATTTTGCAATTGATGTGAAAAGGGCTAGAAGAACCCTATAATTTTCGGGTAAGACGACCGAATTCCGCACTTTCAGCGACTGTCAGTTTGGTACGTTCTACTGCTGCCAACTTAGTTTTTTTTAGCAAGACTTCCTCGCACCGAGGAAAACTCCATTGTTATCTGTTGTCTAACTAAAGGCATGGTTGTAGTTAATTCAAGTCTTGGCGTTCTAGATAAATGAATTTCGGACACCTGTATGTGCAAGTAAACATAATTTAAATTTTGATTATTTTTGTCTCATTTGTTCTACTCTATGCTAATCGTGACGATGAGAATGTATGGAGAATGAATTCAAGATGATCAGGAACCATTGACATGACCACAATTAGGTCACCTGGCTTCGTAACGTGTTAGGATGAAGACTACGGGGCTTTCAAGAAAAAACATAAGTAAAGGTGACCTCTCTCATTAAGTGTGTATACTTCGCATCCTAGTTAGTGTTAGTAGACACCTTTACGTGATAATAAAACATAGGATCCTTGTTTGGGACCCGGCAACACAACAGGTTACTATGGAACATATAAACAGGTTATAATAAATGTAGTTGCTTGAGAGAATAGAATCCCAATTTTTATGCGCAATTTAGCTCTTTTCTGCCAATCCAATGTGACAACACTGGCCTGTTCCGCCAGACCTGAAACAGACATGGCCCGCGCAATAACCCCATAACACTCTCTGTCCTAAACCCAAAAAAAGTCTTCCCATGTATTGTACTCTCATTGCCCGCCCTCTTCTCTTGTCATACCTTCAGGGTAAACGAAACTGCCTACCTCCTCATTTGTGTCGGCTGAATAAAAAAAATGTCTGCTTGTAATATCTATTCGACGACTGTGTTAACGCATTAAATAACGTTTCAACAACTTTTATTTTTTTTTTCCATATTTTGCTGTCACTTGCCACTGCTACTTGCAAAGGAAAATATAATTGAAAACATTTTAGAAATGATTGTTATAAGAAGGAAAGATGAAAGACCAAAAGTGAGTCCTACCTTACCGATGATTACATCTTCACTCAATTAAGAACTTGATTGTTCTTGTTGTTCTTGCATTTCAGTTCAGCACTTTCTTGCATAAATCTGATCGCTGCATACGACACGAATCACAAACAAAGCTCTACCGCCACGAAACTCGCGTTCCGAGCCACGCACCCTTCTAGCGTCCTGAGCAGGAGGCAAGTTTTCACAGACAGTGAACAAAGGCGGGAATCCCCGTTCACGATAAAAATAAATTATTCTATTTCCAGTGAAAGTAAAACTACTTTGTAAATATAAGGCGTAGCTAGCATTTTAATTTACATAATTTGGTATGAAGACTTACTTTACGAATATAAGTTCTTTAGACTTTCTGTTTACGCTACGGTGTTGGGTGAATCGACAAGACCATCAGCACTCTGACCAGAAAACGAAGTCAGAACTACAGTACTCCGTAATTTTCAATTCCACTTACACTTGTCGATGAAAGGAAGGAAAACCTAAGTTTCGTACACAATATGGAGAATGTACAATGAAATAGAAATATCTCTGCACGAGCACAGGCTAATGCTTATAAAAAATACTGGTACACCACAAATTTCCAACCCTGGCGGAAATGCAGTGTTGCTGATATTCTGTTCGTCCTAGTGGGTAACACCGCAAGGCCGGCCTCACGAGCACGTTATAAGCATACTTACAGAACTCGTAAGATTAAGCTTTCCGCATATACGACCGTACGACGGAATGTGAAGAGAAGAGGCCCCAGCAAATGTGCCTCTCTCCGTGGAAAGTTCATATACTGGACAGGGTTAGAATTTTTTTTAATTATCATAAATGAAAATTCCAAACTTTTCCATTGCATTACATATGTTTTGGCGAAATACGTAAATACACCTTTAAAATAGTAATGGCGTGGGTAGGCCCGGCCTCCTGGCCTCATAGGACGCTTCGCCACTGGATAGTTTACACCAAATATCAAAATTTAGCCTGACTTTCTGCATCTATTCTACAAATAATAGGTATTTGATCAATACGTCCATGTATAACTGGAACTTCTATTAATGGAATAGCTGTATCGTCTCCAGTGGAAAGCCAGTCTGGTTCTTCCTCAAACCACTAAAACAAGAAATTAAATTTTGAAAGATTTGTAAAATTATATCCTGTAAAATTAGTGTCCGAATATTATCATTACCAGAATTTTTCTGCACTTATTTCCCCTGCGATAAAAAGCAGAGAGAACGAAGCACATGTGTCTGCCATTTCAATTTAGAGGAGAATTATTCACATTGTTTTCAGAGTTTAACGATTGTTGTACACTAGTTACAGATATAGGTCCTTGAATAGCTGATGTCAATCCTGTATTACTTGTCATACTAGTTTGAGGTATAGACTGGACTTCTGATGTTTGATAACCTTCCCAAGTTGATGAAAATCTTGTAGCTTGAGTAGGATGTTGTGTATTAAAATTATTACTGTACTCAGGTCTATAATTACTTACTGTTCGTGTCACATAAGAATTAGTACCATAAAGCTCACCTTGACCAGGTTGTAATTAATTAGACTGACATCCATTACAATACCTGTTTCTGAGGAAATTTCTGCCTCTTACATTGGTTCTATTATTAAACCTATTTCCAAAGTTATTAGAATATATTGTAGTAGTTCCATTTTGTTTAAATCTCCTAAACGACTTGTTTCCATTTTCATTACCATTATTGCCAGGATTAAATTGATGATTACCATTACAATATGTTCGCCGAAAATTTCGCTGTTCACGACTAGATTCAGATGTTTGAGTAGACGAAGTAGTCATAGATTTGTCACTTTTAAGATTAACCTGTCGAACATTCAATTTCGTTTTGATTTGTTCGCTCCTTTTATAAGATTTTGAGACTTTGTCACTGTCAAATTCCTCTTCTGGAAGACACATTTATCCCCTTCAGTTAGTTTTCACAACGTCTAATTTTCTTAACATACTTGTAAGTTGATCTACGGATGTTATTTCATGGCATGTTATATTATTAGCAACGTAATCTGGCAATTGACTAATAATAAGTTGGATAACATCAGTGTCTTGAGGACAATCTACAAGATTACAGTAACTTGAATACGTTTTCAGAGTAAAAGTTTCTAAATTTCCATGTTGTGACGCTTCATACTTTCTATTTCTCAACACTGCTAATTGTGGCTGAATAACCTCTGTTGACGCGAATTGATTCATAAACTTTTGAACGAAATCGTCGTATGAAGAAAATTGCAGTTTATGTGCTCTAAATCAATATCCTGCACGATTTGTAAAGCACCTTTGCACACTTTGTAATCTTAAATGTTTAGGAATGCCAATCAAATCCAAAGTGCTAGTCAATTGTTCTATATATTCTCTAGCAGATTGAACTTCTATTTTGCCTGAAAACTTAGGAAGATGATCTAACTCATTAATTTTTAAACATCTAGTTCTAACACTATCAGATACAAAAGGTGTAGGCGTTTTAGCTTGATTTCCAACATGACAACTTGCATTTGGATTGAAAATGTAATTTCCCACAGATTTTCCTTGAGGACAAGTGCTATGTGTACTATTACATGTGTTATGTTGATCAATATCTCTAGAATGTTTTCCTACTTTCCTAAAATTGTGTACATAACTACGATGATCCTGGTTAGGTTCACGGCAAAGCGGAACATTGATCGAATCAGCAAGCTTGTGCATCAAGTGTAAGATAAAGGATTACTCTGAACATTACAATTATCAAATGATGTTCGATGAATATTGTCACATATTGAGTTTGTCGACGTAACAGATCTAAAATGAAACGGATTTGTAACAAGACCTGTACTTAGCTTGGAAGTACACCTGTGTACATCATGAATAAAGCTTTGAGCAACTTGTGAACCATTATTATCTTTACGTTTCCATGTAACATGTTTACGAGAACGTGAACTTTTTATCAATCGTTTGACATGTGTTGCTTCTGACGAAGCTTCAGGATCGGTATCAGATGAACTCAATCCGGAATCCATTCTTCGGTTAGGTTGGCGAGTTGCATTTACACTCTTTCCTTGCATTTCACCGTTACTAATGACATTATTCGTAGCTGAATGTTGTCGCAAAATTTGTACTGTAGTTTCCATGGTCGACAACCTGTCCTTAATGTTGATAAGCTGCGAGGTATTATCATTTAAATTAGTTTTAAAAGTTTCGAAATGTTTCTCTTGTGTTTCTCTGTTTTCTTCTAATACAATTAACCTGTCATCAACAGTCTTCAATTCTTCTTTCAATTTGTTCTCTAGCTGTTCGTTAGACCTAACACATGTAACGGCAACAGAATCAATTTTTGTTGTCACTTCAGAGACAATGTTGTCTAACCTACTACTGACATTCTTTATGTCTTCATTAACATCAGAAAACTTTGTGTTCAGCTCCAGATGGACAGCTTCTAGTTTTGTATTCACATCAGAATTCAATTGTTCCAATTTTGTTCTAAGTTGTTCATTTGATTGTTTTAACTCCCCACTTATACGTTCATTGGATTCTTGAAGTTTTTGATTGAGCCGTTCACTAGATTCCTCAGGGCTCCTATTTAGCTGATCGTTAGATTCCTGCAGTTTCCTGCTTAACTGATCATTGGATTCCTGCAGTTTCCTGATTAGCTGCTCACTAGATTACTTAAACTTCTGATCTAATTTATCCTCCATAGAAAGCTTAATACCTTTAATTGTGTCCAAAAGTTCAGAAAAATTTGGAGTAACAGTTTCCAAATAAGATGGCAATTCGAAAGGATCATATTCTGGATTACATTTAGAACAATAAAATTGTTCACTGGTGGTAGAATAAATACGCCAATGTGTTACGGTTAACCTTAAGCAATTAACATGATACCAAGAAAGACAACTTAGATACTGTATAGATCTGAGATCACTATCAGGATCATTACAACAGGCAATATTCACAGATGTACCAGTCTGCTTACTTACTTCCCCATCTTGCACTTCAGATGTTGAATTACTGTTGTCGTAATGAACAGTTTCCTTCTTACGATTATGTCGTCTTACATCTTTCCCTATTTTATCAGCCATAATATACACAAGTTTCAAAACTGTACAAGAGCAATCAAATTTAAAAGTTGAGAAGTAAATACATTCGTTCCTCGAAATCCGAAGATAGACTTCATTAATCGAGTCCTTTTCACGGTTGCCAATGATTTGAAACTCGACCTTTACCATCCTGAATTACCTTTTAGTTAAATTCTCGGATTGCACAAATAAAAATGTAGACACATCATAATTTCGAATATATATCTATATTAACACACTTGTACAATCACAATGATAGATAGCATTCACAGCCATTCTTTAGATGTTCAATTTTTATCAACAACATTTTAAACAAATGAAATATGTATCAGTGTTGCAAACACCTTAATTTTTTTTACAATAAGTTCATAATAATTGTGAATGTCAATATTGGACAGTCACAAGTTGTGAAGTGATTATTTATAGATAGGTCATTTTTATTTGTTGTAAATGCAAAGTTTATCCATCAGTTGCAGCCGTAACCAAGTGCAGAGCAGTTTTATAAATTCAGGGCTCTTTTTCGAGGGTTCCTACTTATGAGAGGAATTGGGGGAGCCATTGCAAAATATATTTAAAATATTTGTATTGGTTCTCTGGAGAAAAGTGAGAATTGAAATTATGAAAAAATTCAGAGTTCATGTGGGAACCCTGTAATTGTTGTTTTCATACTGAAAATAACTGTTAGCGGCAAAGTCTGTGACGCTTAGCTGCATGAATACAGACTATATGTCATTTTAGAGGATTCGTAGCGTCCAAACGAAGCTTCAACCAGCGAAAGAGGTATATAGTTCCCCGGACTCTCCGTGTAGTATGTAATTACAGAAATAAAAGTGCAACAGACGAAATGTTTAGAATATTTTATTTTCTGTACAAAAAATTCATCGGACAGAATTTTGTCACATTTGGCAGTCTAAAACTGTCCACAAAAGTTACTATACAATAAATTTGCATTCACTGAAAAAGTTTTCATCTCAGATAAGCACAGTATATAATAATTTATAAATACATATGTACAAGGATGGGCATTTCATAGAAAACTCTCAATAAAATCATATTCTGTTTACAAATACATTGCTTCTCACAAGAGCAATTTTTTTTCCAAAAAAGATAATTTGATTATTGTTGTTGAGTAAGTTCTAAGTATCATACATAGGTTGATATTTATGTATCCGGAACTAGCAACACTAATGTTGCTAGGTAACATCTAATAGCTATATCCATCGTAAAGTTGGACATTTCTATGATATATGTACCCAGAACTTTGTGCTTACGGATGCTATTTTTGATTGTTACAGGGACTTGAAAATTTCATCGGAGGCCAACAATGGAATTAACTCGAGAACATTTTCGAGCAATGATTTTCTACGACGCGTTGGACCCCGCATAATTTGAAAATCGCTCAAAAGAAGACTGGTGTCGATTGGTGCAAACAAATACTCACAAAATACAATCGTGGTGCTTCAAAAGCCGTGTATAACATTTACACAGGTGACGAATTTTGGATCTATGCATATGAGCCCGAAAGCAAACAGCAGTCGACGGTGTGGGTGTTCCAAGATGAGCCAAACCCAACAAAAGTTGTTCGTGCAAGAAGTACTTCAAAGCAAATGGTCGCCTGTTTTTTGGGGAAAAATGGACATGTGGCTACAGTGCCACTAGAGAATCGTACAGCCTTCAATTCTGAATGGCACACAACCATTTGTTTGCCAGAAGCCTTTGGGGAAATCAGAAAAAAACAACCAGCGACGCAGGATCATTCTTCACAGTGACAATGCGAGTTGTCACACATCGGTCCAAACAACTCAGTATTTGACCGGTGAAAACATTGAATTGATGGGTTATCCACCGTATAGCCCATATTTAGCAACCAATGATTTATTTTTGTTCCCGTACGTGAAGAATAACCTACGTGGTCAACGATTTTCGACGCCAGAAGAAGCGATTGGTGCGTTCAAAATGCATGTTTTCGAGATACCTCTATCGGACTGGACAAAGTGCTATGAGAATTGGTTCAAACGTATGCAAAAGTGCATCGATCATCATGGAGAATATTTTGAAAAACAATAAAACCATTTTCAATCATACATATTGTTTTTGTTTGTTATTCCGGATACATAAATAGCAACCGTATAATATTACCATTGAGTTGCTAGTATAAGGTGCTAAATCTTATCAGAATTGCGCTTGTTCTACAGTTGATACAACTACTCTGTTCACTATTTTAGTATTTTCAATTTTTATTTTCTGTGTCAGCGATTTTCGTAGAACATACAATCTTTGTGTGGGATGGAAGGGGTATGGCTTTCTTGTTAGTAGTCAGTATTTGATCGTGGATCGGATGAAAATCCAACTGACTCTTTAATCCACTGCTTTCACACACAATAGCATTTGAAATCTTTGAAACAGCAAACTCCATACGTTGAAGCGTTTGAATAACATGCATAACTAACATATTTAATATTGTTTTTAGCGACAAATACTAGTTGTCCATTGTATGTGTTAAATAATGCCCCAAAGAATTTAATTTCTCAAGATTGAACAAAAGTGCACTTTTTCTTTCATATCAAAAGTTCGAACTTTTGATTCTTTGTTTAATTTGAAAATTTCATAGAATCAGATTTTATTACTGTTTCCTGAATTTTTGATTTTTGAATGCAAGTTAATTTCAAGTTCTCCCGAAATGGATTATACAGTACAATTTAACTAGTCTATTAATGTTTATTAAAAAAAAAGGACAGGGCATCTTTCATCGTTTTGATCAGCGGAGTTTAAAATTACAGTTCGAAAATTTAAATCAGCATCTGCAAAACTATATTCATACGCCAATTGATACAACTGAATTATGTAATCCCTTAAATAAATGAACAACAATACATTTTTCATCTTAAACATAATAGACATAAGAATCTCAAAAATATTTTCATTCATGTTCGTTTACAAAAATTGAGTTTACGTAATAATCATCATTAAGATATCTACCAACACAACACTAACCTCGATCTGCTTTTTAATACTTACACTAAAGCATTAACATGTTAAAGGAATATCTTTAACAAACAAATTTCACCTTTCAAAAGATTATGAACTAAATTTTATCGGTTAGCTTCGGAAAATAATTTATGCTAATGGTTGATCTGCTACACACAGCTCAACAGCAATTTTGTCACTTCCTATGACTTCTCAAATTTGTTTGAATGTTACCAAAATGGCATGTGTTTGAATGATCTATTAATTTCCAAAAAAATCAATTTAATTACAACTAATTTGAATCAGAAATTTAAGGTTATGTAACTGGCAAATTTCACATTTACTATGAGCTTCTACTAAGTAACAAGTAGTTGCTGAATTGCTGGGTTCAACAAGATCAAGAAAAGAAAAAAAATATCCTAATATAAAAGTACCAGGTTGTATATTTTCATCGAATAATCGTTTGACGCTAGATCTATTCTAACGCTTTCTTCTCTTTATAGTAAATTTTTAAACTTAGGTTAGATACTTATATGCAGCATGAAAGATCCTTGTTTCACCTACAAGGCTAGTAATATGAAAAATAAAATTTCAGTATTACTAACTACATTTGAGTATTTACGAATATATACGCAAGCAAATGAAGTAACTGCATTATCTTGTACATAAGTTATCCTGGTCATATCATCGTGAACAATGGTGCTACAAAACAATTTGAATAGCGTGAAAACAAGCATCACCTTCAGAAGCTACAAAACAATTAGTCTATTGCATAGCATAACAATAGCAAACGCGTTTCTGTTCCTAGACTATTGTTAAGCAGGGTTTCGTTCTGCGTCTGGGACTGAATTCATTGTGACGTGTAGACAAAGCAGTGCTGATCCATCAGACTAATTACCGAGACGTGCGTTCCCAGCTGTTGGAGTGAAGTTGCCACCGACAACCACACTTGAAAGTCGAGAGGCTCTGACGCAGCTGTTGTCGTCCACATGTCAGCTTCGGGCGCATTTATAAGACCTCAGCGTCAACAGCTTTGGCTAAAACTATTCAGTAATTAACGTTGAATGGACAAGTAGATATCCCAGGGGAAATCCGTTTTTTTTTTGTTCTTTTTAAAGAGAGACTCGCTTAGATTTCAGCTCCTCTTTCTCGAGTACTTGACAGAATTTCCAAAAAGCACTTTCCCTCTCACTGACTTGTAGGTGGGAAGACTTAAATGCGTTTTTAATTGGGTCTTTTGTGATCTTTCATATTTAAAAAAAATCCAAATTCAACGAAACCAGCATTAAGAAAGGGAACTGCCGCCAGGATACACGTGCCCTGCAGTTTTCAAAATTCAGACTTTGAAGTCAGATATGTAAAAACAAAAAAAATATTGAAATCTTACTGCAAGCAAAGCACCACAGTATATATTTTTTCAATACTATTATAGTATGCGTACTATTAATGGATTTTTATGTAAAAATATCACGAAATTATAATGTAAGTTTGTATCAAAAATGAAAATGCAACTTCTTCCATAAAAAAAATAGCACGTAAGCATATGATAATTATTATAGAAATAGTGATTCAATATGATTGAAAACCGGGTTCGATACCCGGTGGAGGCACTTAGTGGTTCGGATCCCACTTTAAACTGTAGGTCCAGTTCCGATTAGCCTTCATGTGCATAAAGTGGATTTAAAACACCAACTCAATCAATCAATTTTTTAAAAACACCATGATTGTCATAACAATAAAGTTTTATATTAAATCTGATATTTAAATAAATTTTCGAAATAAGTGGAAAGAATCAAACAACATAATTTCGGAATTTTGAACAATTTTCTTACAAATTACAAAGGTCCACTCATATGCACTAGGCCGCACACCCAGCTAAGGTCAACTTTGAACAGAACAAAGACAGATGACAAATTTGAAAGCAAATTCTTAAAAAGTTATGTCCCAGTAGTTGCATCCTATACTAACCAGCTAATCATGACATTGTTCATGAGCCTTAATAGTCAATGAAAATATATTGGGTATGGCATAACTATTATCTTACGTTCTTCCACGCCATTTGGAAATTCCGCCTAAGACCCAAGAGCGAATTTTCAAAATTATTCCGCTATATTCTTGGCCTGGTTTCTTATACCAATAAGCTATGATTTGTTTTTGCACATAACCAAGAGATCAATCTAATACTTGCTTTAGATTTTTCAGGTGGAAAACTACAGTAATAACGTTTTTTTAGTGTTAGAGTAACAATATGGATCTGGCACCACTGTCATTGTTTGTTTTCTCAAACAATCCCTATTTGTCAGAAAAATATCGGGGCTTCTAAGTAAACCTCAACTCATCTACTCCTAATGGTAATACCAAGGAATTTACCTTGAACGTAAGAAACTGAATAAATACCCACAGTGTTTTCAACATAATATCTATGCTTGTTTATGTACACATGCTTGAATTTGAAAACTATTATGCACACATTTCCGCTTAAAAAAACTTACAATAGAGTGAAACTGAGTTACTTCCTTGTCCTTGAAAGCTCTTTGAAAACCTTCAAATATTTCTTTGAGCTTGGATTGTGGGGAAAAGATAGTTCAGTGCAAAAAATGAGAAGTACACTTTGAAGGTCGGGCTAAGTAAGCCCGCTGAGTAACATATTTGGGATGGAATGGCCCCAATGCGGCTTCGTTAGTGGACGAATTTCTTCTAAGAACCGGTATGCGAAATTGTCCCAGCTTGAGGCATCGACCCATTCGTGGTTTTGCTGAACGCTGCTCGTGGTAGTTTGGCAAGCATGTGTGCAGTCTTAGAGCTCTCTGTACTTTCTGGAGAAAATTCCTGTTGAGGAACCAGTACACGACTGGGTTGATGGCGGAGTGGGCGTGTCCGAAAAACAGGCAGAAGGGTAGAATGGCCGTCACGGAAGGGTTGGGCATGAGATCGTCTATGAGTGAGCACACGATGTACGGCATCCAGCACGCCACGAACACAACGACGAGAACAACCAGCATATTGGCCAGACGCCGCCTGCTGCGGAATGACTGGTTGCTGTATGTCTTTATGAGCGTTGGTCTCGTTTTCAGGTGCTTCGCCTGTCTCAGCTTCCGATTGGCTCTTATTATCGACCGTTCTGTACGCGCAGCTTTGAGTGGCTTCCTCCTGACGCTCGACAAGGACATTGGCTGCTTGTGTCTACTGACCTTAACCCTTGCCGCGGCTCGGCGAAGATTCTCCAAGTCCTCTTGGATCTGCATGTTCATGAAGCCTTCATCTTCAGAAGAGTCGTTCTCGTGGTTCTCGTACGGTATCACCTTCTTCGTCGGTCTCCCTTCCGTCACGTGATCCTTGGCGATGATTATTACTTGTTTCGGCTTCATCTGCATCCTCCGTTCCTCAGCGGCGATCAGATTTGACGAACACAGCTTGTACCCTACGGACGCGTGGCACACGGCGACCGTTAAGCAAGGGATAACATACACGACAAACAAGTAACATATGCTGTAGCTGACTTTCAGGGTCGGCGAACTCCACATTTCCACACAGAAAGTCACGGCAGCGCTCCCAATGGCTTCCTCTTGGGTTGTCCGCACGTAGAGAATGGGAGCGGAAATTAAGGAGGCACCGGTCCAGACGGTAGTTATCATTTTGGTCGCTAGATGGCGTTGGCGTAGCTTGGAAAATATCCGCGGGTGCTTTATGGCAGCGTAACGGTCCAGCGAAAGCATCATTAGGGAGAGCGTGCTGGCCGCTACGGGTAGAGACTGAAGGTAGTACGCAGTTTTGCACATTGGGTTCCCCAGAAACCACGCTTTGTAAATGTTCGTGCAAACGGACACCGGCACGCACACGACTGTGACCATCAAATCCGACACGCACAGGTTGATCAGGAGATTGTTCCGCACCGGAAGGGACCTGGCGTTCTTGCAGATCGCAAAGATGATGAGGATGTTGCCGATGAAGCCGACGATGAAGACGAGAGTGTACATGGATACCAGGATTAACACTGCAGTCTCCTCGACGTTGAGCAGCTCCAGCACCTGCCTGTGTTGCTCTTCAATACCCATCTGATCGGTGTGATTCTCGAGCAGCTCACATTGCACCTTGCCACAAGCCAAGATGCCACTAGTCATGCCTTGGGACGTGGTCCCCACACGCAGTCCGAACGTCTCAAACAAAAGGGAACCCGCAAATGAACACTGGAGAAGATTCCGCTACGCATTTTCACCGACTGTTTTCCCTCAATGTGGGCGAACATAATTAGAACTACCCTTACGGATAATATGACAGTGGTTATGCTGTCTGGACTATGCTTCACTGCCGGTCAACACAATTCAACTTCTTTCACAGTTGCGATCATTCTTCATTCCCTCATGCTCTTGTTTTTAGAATAGTGGCTCAATTTCTCTTTCTGGCACGAAGATGGCAGCTCATACTCTTCTACTTATAATCTGTAAAGAAAAGAGATAAATGAATTTTATTATTAATGTTACATATCATATTAAGCACAAAAATATATTTTCGATAACTGCATCAACATGATAATATATGACATTCAGCGATATGTTTCGATAACTGCATCAACATGATAACAAATGACATTCAGTGATATGATTCAGAACATTGTAACACAGTTCTCGAAGATAAAATGTATATATTCGTCATATATATGAAAATGAGGGGGGATGATCTGTGTTCGTAAGGAGCCGATTACTGTGATTTGAAAAAGATTGGAAGCATTTTTGTACAGTTGTATATCACATCGTTTCAGAGGCAAAGCCCTTAAGATAAGAGCCATTTCCGTCCAGTGCAACACCAACGAAATTGTAGGACACGGTGCCTTGCATACTTTCATGAAGGATATTAAGAAAATTATATCCTCCCATCTTGATTCTTAAGGGTTACTTTTGAGATTTCCTTCTGAAATAACTTGATATACAACTATGGAAAACGGCGCCTTTTCTTACTCGACCATAATTTTAAGACTATATTTTGAAGCATCTTCTTGTGTAAAGCCTCACCTATTTTACCAATAAGAGGTCGGATTTACTTCAGATTGCCTCTGGGCCGACTTTCCACTAACTTCTCGTACACTGTTCGTAAAATTGACTTCAATATCATCTAAATGCCTATAAATAATGAAATATGCTGAAGAGTGAAAGTTGGGCGAATAAGTTCTGCACATCTTTTCCAGCCACTGGTGTACGAAGGATTTTATTTCGGAGTGGGCTGGAATTGTAAAAATGGATATTACATAGTTCTGGAGGGGGGGATACACAATTAAATATTTAATAATTGCCACTTTTAACCCTTGCTTTAAAAGTTGTTCAGAGACAAAATAGAAATCTGGGGTTATATCAAGGGGGTTTTCACTTACCACTTTTGTTCTTTGCTGCTTTCATTTGGAAATTTTGATTTCCTCAAAATTTTTGGAGGACTTGTAGCCACACCAGCCCCCCCCCCCCCGGTCCCTTGCGTACGACAGTGTCTCCAGCTCATTGTCGTAATGTTTATTTTGTCAGAGACAGGCAATTTCTTCCACGCTCACATAGCAAAGTACGTTGCACCGTGTACAGTTGTGTTACCATGCTGATACAGGTAAGGATTTCATTCAATCTGTAGCCACAGCAAAAAATAAATCAGTCCAAAATGACTTTCTGTAAAAGCCAATATTGAGCTATAGGCTTTTTTGATATCTTGGATGCCTGGTTAATTTACAACATGGTTGTAACGAACCTGAGAGTTTAAGGTTTTATATTTGTGAGAAGTTAAGATTTTTAAAATGTTTGTTACTTCAAATAATGTGCAAGTTGTCACAGACAATTATAGTTAGATTGATACAGTTGTGTTTGGAACTTGTATAGATGTTTATAAATACGTCATAATCTGTTCGTGTTGACGTCACTTTCTCATCTCAGCAGAGGAAGTGAACCCACCTGAAGGTTTCTCACCTGACGACAGACTGAGTTTGGAAAATAGGTGAAGGTGAAGAATCAATAAGAACTTGGAAACGGAGAGAATTGAAGTATAGATTTTGGGTTTTCGAGTTTTCTTCTTGCCGATAAGTTGAAAGTAAGCAATTAATTATGTACTTTGACTTTCGCTATATGTGAGAGAATTGCCCAATGTTAGTATTGAATGTTCTAGTGTTTTATTGGTAAGTGATTATGAAATATACGCGATTATAAAACTGCGTTTTAACTTTGAAAACAGTGTTGTGTTTCTTTTCTACCCAGCAAGCCCTGATGATTTGCAAATATTCTCATGTTTCCGACTAAAGGAGTAGCGGACTAACTTTGTGACGACTGGTGTACAACCGGGGTGGACGTTGCATAGTTATTTGGGCATACCAACGTGGGGCCAGAATACATAGTTATTTTGGTGCAATCGTGGAAGCTTGAGTGCAAATTATTTTAGCAATTAAAACGTGATGCCCGATTTAGTGCATACTGAAAGTGTTCGTCCATAGACTTCACGAAGGTGATAGTGAAAGTCCTTGGCATTCACGAAGGTAAAATTGTGATAGTGAAGTGAAGGTATTAACTGGGAAGAGCCATAGACGATGTTGTAGAATGGATAAAGACGCGACAGGAATGAATCTGCGAAGCAGAGGAAGAACGACAATGGATGCAGAAACCAAGTTTGGATGCTGAGATGATCTTACCAATGACAGGGAATTCTTCCAGTGTTGCCAATGTTTGCAGAGGTTTCATAGTAGTTGTGATGGGCAGGAAGTAACGTCGGCATCAAATAAAGAGATGCGATGCACATAATGCTTGTCAGCACCAGAAACAGAACCAGAACCGAGCGTTCCTACCAAACCCTCATCCGATCACTGGCTACTTGATTGGTTGATGAAAGATAAAGCAGAACGAAACCAGAAAGAAAAGGAGGATGAGGAGCGTAGACAGAAGGAAACGATAGAGGAGGAGAGAGAGCGTAAGAAAGAGATGGCGCAGATAGAGAAAGTTCGGAAAAAGGAGATGATGGAGTTTAAACTCATAGTTGAGTCTATAGAGAAAAGAGACGGAAAGAAAAAGAGGAAGAAGAAGAAAAGAGAAGGATGGAGAAAGAGGAGGAACAAGAAAATGAAGGAAAGAGAAAGAGGAGGAAGAGGAAAGGAGAAAGAAGGAAAGAGAAGAGGAAGAAGGAAAGAGAAAGATGAGGAAGAGAGAAAGAGAGAAGAAGTCTTAGGTATTTTCCGTGCATTGATTGAAAATCAGGAAGAAAGGAGGATACAGGAAGATATAAAACTAAGGTCAGAGTTATGGCTCTATTCTCTCAACATAAACTTGAACAGATAGAGAGCATCAGAGGAGAGATAGAAAAGCTTAGTATTAAAGTCACTGAAAAGGTGGGCGAAAGGGTAAAGGCAATTGTGGAAGAACAGCTAGAGTTCTTAACAGTTCGACAAGGACGGATAGAGAAGGAACAGGAGCAATTGAAGAAGAATATGGAAACCTGTCTTGAAATTGTCCAGTCTGGAAGAGAATCTGAATGTGACCCTCCACAGAGAGTTGGAGAATTAAAGATTTCTGTAGAGTCTATTAATGTAGCACTAAAAACCTTTCGTGAACGAATAGAACTCATAGAAAATATAGTGCAAGAACAGAAAGTTGAAATAAAGGAAGCTGGAGAAAAGGTTAATTTTCTCCATGAGAAGGCTAAAAAGATGGAAGTATCTCTTCGCCAAGAAATTCAGGAACAGACAGTTTCAATTATAAGTAGGGTCAGTGAACTGCAGGAAAAGATCCATAATTTACAGATTCGACCAGAAACCTCTTCCGATATAGTGCCTGATCCAATCCGAGGACTGAACCCAGAAGCTACTGCCTATGAACCTCCAGTTGTACTTCCAAACCCATTCTTCCCCGGTAATACCACAACTTCTGATAGATGCAAGAGGCCTAGAGAAAAGGATAGTAATGACGGGTTTTCTCCTCGACCCAGAAGAGAGTTTAAGATGCCCAGAATGGCTGATATCGCGAACATTCCGAAGTTTAAAGGCGAGATCGAATCAATCTGCCGAACGATATCTGCGTGAATTAAATGTCAGTTTTGACTTAATTCAAGTGCCTGAGCACTATAGATTGGAATTATTACCTAGGGTTTTTACCGGCAAGGTTGAGCATTGGTTAGCTGGTAATATGGACAACTTTGTGAATTATGCTGATTTCTGCGCACGCTTTAAGGATGAATTTGCATCAGAAAAGGCGAAACAAAGACAACTAGCGGCTGTGAGGAACCGAAGGTATTCATTCTCGCCTGGTCCACGACAACTTAGAGAGTTTTGCCTGGAGTGTCTACGCAGCGTACAGAAACCTAGCTGACAATTTTAATGAGAGTGAAGTATACTTAATTTGATCATTGGACAGTTGCCGTATCGCATTCGGAATCTTTGTCTGGCGCACGTTCCACGAAGTGTGGATGAATTGACACATTTCTTAAAGGACTTCGATATTTATGATGACCCTGATGCCTGGAAAAGTAAAGAAGACCCTAAGAATAAAGAGGCTGCAGGCAATAAAAGTTTTAAGATCCGGAATATCCAGACGGATTCAGAGATTCCAGGAGGAAATTCACGACCTCGAAGATTCAACAGAGGATTAGGCAGGAGAGGTTTCAACCAATATCAAAACCAAAGACAGAACAATTTCTACAGGCCTCGTCCAGAACAAGAGCGGAATTCTCCAGACAGATGGCGTTACCAAGAACGACGTAATCCTACTTCGTCCAGACGGTACTCTCCACCACGTAGAGGTGACAATTGTGGTTCCTTCTCACCAAGACATGACGTTGTCTCAGAGCGGGAAGAAGCAGTGGAGACTACTAGAGAGTTTCTGCACAACCAGCGATCTCAATCATGTCAAACAAACCTCGACCTTTTCTAAGTGCCTCTTCGTTTAGGCAAGTGAACTCGAAGGGACGAAAATACAAGAATAATATGTAAATTATTTTTGCTGACCGAAAATGTATCTTCAGGCAGTCAAGAAAAAAAAATCCGAATGTAGAACTGGTATATTTTCCGGAAGACTCAAGAAGAGAGTGTTAGATGGTAGACAAGTAGAACTGGAAATCGGTGGTCTGAATTTTAGCACCAAAGTATTCATTTAAGAAGGTTTTGGTTCTGACTTCATCTGGCGTTTGCTCTTTCTAAAAACTGCACCAGGCAGAAATAAGTATTAAGAAAAATGCAGTTGATGTGTTGTTTGTTACCACTCCTGATCAAATGAAGGATGAATTCTCCAGATATATATAAGTGCGGTACATCCGAAAGGTCCAGAATGAGGATAGAATCGGGATGTATTAATCCGTAGACCTCTCAGAGAAGGTCCATATAGTAAATATTTGGATTGATTCCTATAAGCAGGAGTTATTATATTGATGGTGTGGAATTTACAGCCATTATTCTAGAAGCACAGAAGCAAGAAGAGTGTTGAGTTTGATGTGCTATAGGAAAGTACTGATTGAGTTCATTGCTTATCAAATCTTATACCGTTTTCTACAAAGTCTTTCCGGAGAAGAAACTAGATATATGGAAGCCTACTGTTCTATTAAACCATCGTGGAATCAATCATTGCCTGAATTCACTGTTTATTGGCTGATTCACTATCCTGGATTGTATTCTGTTTTGGATACCACAAACTACGTTTTTTCTGAGCTGTTGTCAAATGAAGAGAATCATTGGTTGGTGAAGTTGACTTACTGTCAAGATAATTTCTGTATTTAAGGCCGTACTAAAGGCAATTTTGTGGTAATTTTTCGATAACAGATGGCAGCACCGTTTGCCATGGCAACCGAGGGCCATGTTGCCGGATCTTCGCATTATAATCCAAGTATCTACATACAGGTTGGTCAATAAACGATAATGAAGCAACATTTACTGTCAATAAATGACGTCACGTTTGCGTTTTTATTTCTTAAGTTAAGAGAATTGAAACGAGGGATATTGGAAGAAAACAATGTGCTAAATATTTGATTGCAGTCGTCTAAATACATCCTAAACAGAAGAGTTATTTATTTCACCGTTGTAAAATGACATTGAAATATTAAATATATGTATGGAACATAATAACATTTGGAATTGATGAAGTTGCAGTAATTTGCAACATACATTAAATTTGCAATTGATGCGTCAAAGCAAATATTTGAGATTTTCCTAACATTGTTGCCTGTATTTGTTCGAAAGCAAATGTAAATCACATATTAAATTATTCGTTCTCACGAAATTTTGCAATAAGCAATTATGGAAAAGACGGAACAAAATGCAATGGATTACATAAAAAATAATAGTGAAATGACGCTAATGAATATACATGTGAAGATGGCAATATTTGTGGCACATAGAAACGAAGAACGTAACTGTACCAAAAAACAGCCTACTCAAATATTGCGTTAGTCAATTGTAGTCAAAACGAGCCTCCCCGATGGCGCAATGGTAGCGTCGTCGCCTTGTAATCAAGGGGTCCCGGGTTCGATACCCGGTGGAGGCACATGGCACAGTGGTTCGGATCCCACTTTAAACCGTAGGTCCAGTCCCGATTAGCCTTACTGTGCATAAAGTGGACTTAAAACACCAACTCAAACCAAATCAATTGTAGTCAATGCATGAATCTATGTACGAAGTCATTTTGTACTGCATTATTGCTTGAAAACAGAACAAAACAGATTGTGAGGTTTTAGTACCATCCGTGTAAATACGTAGGTTGTACCTTATAGTGGGTTCCAAAAGTACGTACTCACACAACTTCTCAGATATACTTATCAGGCAGGCATGTATATTTACTGCGGCAAATTGCTGACTTGAGTAGCGTCGTCTTTACAGTTTCCAAGTTACAGAAAGCATTGGTGTTGTTTAGTAACGTTATGACGATCTGACATTGGCAAGTGTTGTATAAAACAGCAATGGTTTTACACAAAGGGTTGAAAAATATCTTCTATGTGAACAAACAAGTAATAAAATAAGATTTCCCAGCTTCCCCAGTCTGGATTTCAATTCTGGTGGGAATTTAAAGGCGATAAATCTGCTGCACAATGAATATTGGATCATAAAGCCATAGTTTGACAAGGAAATTTGACGTTCTGCCCTAATTGGGTCCTTTATAAAATATACTCGTATGGAATTACATTTTAATAACTACGTTTAGAATGCAATATCAAAAAGTAATTATCAAAATACATGTGAGATTATTAAGTGGCATGAATCATAAATAGGTGTAAAATTATTTAAATATGGCCCAAAAATTAATCATTAATTTCAACTCTTTCTAAGATGCCTGAAATCAAGAATAAATCAGAATGTTTTACAGAACGTAAGAAATATTTAGCAATCAAAATACAATATATGAGATATAGTAAAGAAATCCTTCTTATATGAACTGTGACAAAGGAACATCGTAACATGTAATACACACACACAGATTCTCAGCAGGTACCGTCAAGCAAACAAGAATAATGAATACATGGGCAAGCAAATCGGAGCCTTATAAGCATATAGGCCTACATGATAGATATGAATAAATGCACTAAACAATTGTTACATTTGTATGTCATAAACAAAACATGCTAAATATAATCAGATTGCTAGAAAAAATAAACGTGAATATATTTAACCTAAAAAAAATAAAGCATAACATGATAGTCTTGTCCATTACAATTTTAACTAACTAAAAATCCACATACTCATTACATACATAACTTTTTACAGCACAGCACTACCAAAATTATATATTTAATTTATGATACTCAAAGTTTTTGTAATTGAAAAGCCTATTTTACATTTTTCTCTTATCTTCTATAGCCTTTAACACATGATCAGGTTCTCTAAGGGGCATACCCCTTACTGCTCGTGAATCCACCAGTTCAGGTAGCACTGACTCGTAATAAAAATTGTAGAGTTTGGGATAAAGATTTTCCCAAAATGGCTTATTCCGAAGAATTCTTATTGTCTGGGTATCGTTCGGGGACCATACAAACAAATCACACCAGTCTCTTTCTGTTATTTCCAACTGTCCTTGTATTTGATAATAATAGCGGTGTTGTTCTCTAAGGTACAACTTGCCGTTTTCGTTTACTTTAAACCCGATATTGCTACTTCTAGCAACGTCAACAAGTCTTATACATTCTCGGGCATTGTATGGACATTTTATCTCCAATAAGCCATCACTGTTCACCAAACCATCTGGACTAGTACATAAAAAGGGGTGCATTTTATGTACAAATAATCCACATTGCTGCACATTATAATTTGGGTGGAAACTTGCATATTGCCTACGAGCTTCTGGTTCATTATCCCTTCCATAAACTAGTGAAAGGGCACAGCTGCTATTTTCATGGAGATTCGTTATTCTTTTTACCAAACAAGAAGTACGTGTTGTTGGTCTTCGTGAAGCAACGTCTTTGAACAAAGAAGATGGTATTCTTTTACTTCTTTCTTCACGCCATCTCTCGCTAATGGCTTGGCCACGTGTTAGTACTTCAAGCTGATCTGCCGTTGATACACTCAATCTTTTTACATATCTTTCAGCTAGATCGTCAAATATTTCTTTTGAAAGATCTGGAACTCTTGGGTTAGTTCCATAATGATTATCGCCGCCAGCAGGAATTTGTTTACTAAACTTGCGTTGTTCTGAAACTTGACCACATTGTGTTCTACGGCATCTTCTTTTCTCGCTGCGTAGTTCCCGCCTCCTAATAAATGACGTTACAGAAGAAGGAGGACTGACACCTGAGAGTTCTCTGTGTACAGCATCATGCCACCCTTGGCCTCGAGTTTGGTATGCCAATGCAGCTACACAAGCTCTACGTTGAATACTTCCAGCTCTAGAAAAATCCACCCTTTTACCTCCTACAGCTTTCGCAAACTGACTCATGTAGCTTTCGGCCGGATTGTTAGTAGCATTCCACAATAATGTATTTGCAATGGCTATTATCGTTCTGTCAAATTCTTGCTCAACTGCTCCTAAAACACCACTCTCTTTCATTTGAATGTAACAGTCACCATCAGGATCAAATTCCTTTCTCTTGCAAAATTCCCCACACTTTTGATGACGGCCGAACACATGACAAATTACATTCCTCAATTGTCTTCTAAAATTCTGAAGTCTAGTCTCCGTAATTTCTTTCATGTTCTTTATTGCATTGGATTTAATCACTGCCCGAACTCTAACAGCAAGTCGTGATGATCGTTTTTTCAAAGATTTCCTCGATTTGACACCTAAAGGGCCCGGAAAACGTTTGCTAGCAGAAGAAATTTTGTCCAGAGCACGACTAAATCTTCTGACAGCATGATTGGCACATTCAATTTTTAGTATACGCGAACCATACGATACACATTCACGCACTTTGGTCATCGTGCTTGCATCACCGTCACCAATCAGTCTTGTGCAGCGCAAGCGGTGGACTTCTTCAATATAATTTAGGCCATCCGCAATGATGTCTGCTTCCATGGCAGTAGATGGCCCTTGCCAGTTTTTAAAACATATGTGGATTCTTGGTTTCATTTTTTCTTCATCAATAGCGCGACATATCAGACACACTTTATTTCTCACGCCAACAAACAGCAAGGACTGTGTTTCGGCTCCAATAATAACTGCCTGAAATAGAAAATCAAATTCATAATTAGCAAATCGTCAACAACAAATTTCAACAACTGCCTTTTTACATCAATTTTATGACATAGACAAAATTCTAAAGCACAACCATTAATTTGCTCAGTGAGATGCAATGCCCTTGGTAATTTTCTAACAGTTGTGATGTTTGCGTGCGCGTGTGTTTTTGGATGGGTGGATCTGTAAGTTGTTAGGTGAATGTAAACTACTCAACTAGTAAGTTATCTTCATTGAAATTTATCCTAATCCTCGATATTAGTGCCCCTTTATGGCCAATTGCTTTACGTTTCGGCTGAAGTTTTTCTATTCTAGCTCTGGTTCGCATTCTTTCTCTTTCTCCCACTCCCCTCTTTTTTTCGCCCTCTTTCTCAGTGTTTGAAACTCTTACGGAATCTGCTGTATCCTGAGAATGAGAATTATTACAATGGACAGTGCAACTTTAGATGTTATCTGCACTGTAGTCATCACAAATAAAGCTAGTTATTTGTTACATTATTTTTTTTACGAATATAAGTTGCTGTAACCCTACAGAATAAGTTAAATATTTTCTTCTTCAGAAAAGCAAATTGCATTTTAGGCAGCTTACATCCCATTTTGCAGACGCCACTTTTTTAATGATCCAATAGTGTATAGAACATTGGCAGATCTTGTGAATCAGATATGAATTCTAGTCAGGAGGAAGGAATGATGTTTTTATTTCTATAATTGTTCCTCTTCACTTTCATCAGTGGCAGCGAATATGAGGGACGGGCCATTCTATTCCATTTTTTCACTACAAAGAACACAAACACCTACTTCTCACCATTAGGTTTATCCACCTGATTTGGTTATGTGCTGCACTTGCACGATGAGGATAAATGATCAACTCAAAATCACTAAACGAGCTAGACTAATGTTTGAGTAGTTTGATTTTGAGTTTACTTGGTTTGATTTGGTGCTTTAAGTCCACTTTATGCACAGTAAGGCTAAACGGGACTGGACCTACAGTTTAAAGTGGAATTCGAACCACTATGTGCCTCCACTAGGGACCCCTTGATTACAAGGCGACGACGCTACCACTGCGCCATCGGGGAGGCCGGAACATATTAGCTATTTTTATGATTAATTTGGGATATTTAAAATTATTGTTGTAATTTTCTCTCTTTATGAAAAGCCTACAATTTGGAGCATATTCAAAACATTAAATACATGTAGCCTAACCTTTCTATAGTAGAAATATGCTGTGAAATGCTTAGACTTTAGAAGGATATCCTAGATACGTAAATGTTCATAGTTTTGCTATCCTACAGTTTAGCATATATATAAAATAATACAATGAAAAATAAATGATTTAGGTTCACATAATGAGAAAAATGTAAATTGGAAGGTACGCCATTTAGGGTAATTTTACAACCTCCCTCAAGTATACAATATGTGTTTATGTAACAGTTAGTAGACCTATAACATACTCCCTCTGTCCCATAATTATTGTCCGGTACACTTCTGTTTGTTGTCACAAAATACTTGTCCGATATTCAAACTGTGACAATTGTGTATACAGAAGAAAAAAATGAAACACGGGAATGAGTCATACAACGTTATTACTTAAGGATCAGTATAAATTGGCCGATCAAGTATCGAAAAGAACATAAATAAAAAGTTGGCATATCGGCCTATATTTATGGGACAGAGGGAGTATCATTTTTGCATGTTGGCAGAGAAATGTATCATCCTCACAGCTATTTATTATTTGCATTGATCTTCAGACCTTGTTTTGTGAATCATTGCAATATGATTCACACAATTATATATCATATATCAATAAATCTTTTCAGTTTGGAACAAAGCAATTATGAATTGTACGAGTTATACAAAACAAATACAACTACATTTGTAACGTGATCGTGCTCTTATTCTTAACTAATTACTGGTGTAGTATGCATTTTGTTTAACACAAAACATTTTTAAATTCTATCCTGTCTACTGTTGAATTGCCCTTGCACATAACGCAGAACGTATAAAATCTGGTTACTGTTATGCACAGTATCAGCTATGTAAGCTATTGACATCAAAGTTTTTTGGTTTCAGTCTAATTTTACAAATTTATTTATGTTAAATATATATACCGTTAGGAGGAAATGGGCCACGATTAGTTGAAAGTTATGAGAGGAGGTTGGAGTTAAAAGCGTTACAGGAATACTGTTTTTGTGCTAATTCAAAGCTCGAAGTAAACTGTAATATGTAGGGCGTTGTGGAGAAGTTACTCAATCTGACTAGTGCTAACCTAACAAGCTTATTTTAGCCAAATCTATCGTAATGTAATAGTGGATCATGAGCAACCTAACCAATGAATGTTAACTTGTTCAAAGAATTACTATATCACATTGTATGGACAAAACAATAACCGATTTGTTATTAGTCACAAATAATGGAACTCCGGTATTGAAGATGGTGCAAGGGCAAAGTGAATTCGTAAAGTGACTGGCTACTAAGAGTTTGCAAGCAGATATCCGTGTACCTCAAATAATCAACAATTGTCCTTGACCTCGCGTTCTGTTTGTACGAAATAAGCGAACAGAAATCGTATGAATTGTGAATTTCAAAACTTCACTCACAAGGAAAACTGTAAACGTTTTTTTCTTGTGTATGTATGTTTTACACCTCGCATGCAGACAATACGTTCATTTTGATTGAAAAAAAATGTGTAAAGAAACATAATAACAAATATGTATACTGTGTGAGAAATGTCCATCTGTATTATGCATACTGAATTTGTAGCACACTTGATATCTGTAACAGATACGAGCAAGCAATTAAATATAAACAAGACTTACCTTTTAGTTCTTTCTTGCTTTTCACGTTCACGACGTATTCTTTGGGACAGTGCTTTTCTAGAGCGAAATGGGTGTCTTTTACTTCCATAATTTTGTCTCACTTTCCCCATTTTCAACACACAATCATTCAAACATGACAATCAACGTAATGTAATAACATACGGAATGTAAACTTGGCAACAGCGTTTGATATAAATATCTTGAGGATGAAACGCCACTTCAAAAATTATTAATATAAGAACTAGTTTATGGACGCACAAACTGAGTTAAAATGTACACACAGTGCTCCTAATACTTGAGACGAGAAACATGTGAAGACCGTTTCATAAAAATCATCCTTAATAGACTGGCAACTTTAAAAAAATGCACCGGTATTAACAAAACTACCACTTCAGCGCCATCTGTATGCAGCAGTTTGAACATGACGGAGACCTTTTATTTTCTGTTATTTACTTAAATCCCTTCAATCGTAACAAAATTATAAGGTTCACATGTTCTAGTGAATAAAACAATCTTTTATGTCGGAAAATTTCTTCCTTACCGAATCTATATTAGTTGTATGGCTATCATTAGAAATTTGGGTCTATGCTTTAGCATGGCTTTAGAACCCCCTTAATGTTTCATTGTGTACTCAAATTTTTTTTCAGAACTTGTAAATTACAATTTCTTCAAAAATTTTCCCCGGACGAGAGGCAATTGTAACGAACCTGAGAGTTTAAGGTTTTATATTTGTAAGAAGTTAAGATTTTTAAAATATTTGTTACTTCAAATAATGTACACGTTGTCACAGACAATTATAGTTAGATTGATACAGTTGTGTTTGGAACTTGTATAGATGTTTATAAATACGTCATAATCTGTTCGTGTTGACGTCACTTTCTCATCTCAGCAGAGGAAGTGAACCCACCTGAAGGTTTCTCACCTGACGACAGACTGAGTTTGGAAAATAGGTGAAGGTGAAGAATCAATAAGAACTTGGAAACGGAGAGAATTGAAGTATAGATTTTGGGTTTTCAAGTTTTCTTCTTGCCGATAAGTTGAAAGTAAGCAATTAATTATGTACTTTGACTTTCGCTATATGTGAGAGAATTGCCCAATGTTAGTATTGAATGTTCTAGTGTTTTATTGGTAAGTGATTATGAAATATACGCGATTATAAAACTGCGTTTTAACTTTGAAAACAGTGTTGTGTTTCTTTTCTACCCAGCAAGCCCTGATGATTTGCAAATATTCTCATGTTTCCGACTAAAGGAGTAGCGGACTAACTTTGTGACGACTGGTGTACAACCGGGGTGGACGTTGCATGGTGTATAAATAAATACATTGAAAACACTAATACAAGTATGTATTTATAATACTGAATGATGGGGTCGCAAGAAGAACACTGTAACCAGCGTTTTACTTAACAAATCTAGTTTTTAACTTCGAAAATATGGCAATGATATTAGTTGTATACCTTTAATTGGCAGATGGAAACCTTTCCTATACCATGAAACTTTCGTTTGGAAGAACAACAGTTAAGAGAAAGCAATAATGGCTGTGGCTCTGTTTCTGTGAAATTTGCTCTCTTTGTTTTGTTATAATGTTGTTCGTATGACTCCTTCAATTACTGCGCACATAAACAAAACGTGTTTATCCAAATTCCTCCGTAACAAACTCTTTACCATGGCAACACAGAGTGTGATAATATTATGTTGACGTCAGGTTTCTTTGAAAGTTAGCTTTCTTTTAAGTAACTGGATTACAGTTACAGTAACTTTGTTCTAAACTTTCTGAGAATATTCAGAACTCCTCATGTGTCAAACTTTAAACTGTAGTTCCAGCCCCGATTGGTCAATTGTCAGATTTTGTAACGTCTGATTAGCGGAGCGTGAACGCCAGAAATCTTTGTTTTAGTCCTGTTGAATTATCGACTTAAATTGCTTATCCTTTCATCAACTATTTTGTCAATTCATCCTTGTCGCTGGGATTAAACTAACGAGAGAGAATAGCGACGTAAAATAACGAAATATTCAAAACAATTCAATAAATGTCCATTATACTAAACGTGTACAAAATAAAATTAAGAAACTTTGTGCAACGCTAGGTTGCTAATCAATTAGTGTACAAGATAGGGAAGGCGGGGCAAGCCGGGTTAGCGGGGTAAGACGGGGCACGGGGCGTTTTTGCCAAATAAGTGGCGCTATTCATCCGATGTTCTTGGAACTTCATCAGCACATAGTACTTATTGTTTGGACAACCGCTGGTCTCAGTTAGAGACGGTGTTCCAGGAAGAACGGAATGTTTGTACATTTTTCACCCTCTGTTGCAATAATTCGGCAAACTATTTGCTGCTGTAAGTTTCAATGGGGTTATTATTGTGACGCATGCTTATCGGGTATCATAAAACAGGTCATGTAGTTAATTTCAAGTCACACATTTGTGTTACGATCGTGTAACTTGATAATGTGACGTTGGGGCATGATGGGGTGGGGCATAACGGGGTACTACCTCAGTTGACAGTAATGTGTTTAGTGAAGCTGACTTATTGCCTTCTGCAACAACCAACAAGCTCCCTCCAGATGCTGCCACAACAGAAAGAGCTTCAGCCCTTTATGTTCAGCCTTCGACATTGCTGCTGAGGAACCAGCGTCATCTTCCTATAAAGTTACAAGTCCTCAATTATTGTGCCTATTCCAAACGTAGATCAAAAGAACCAAAGAAGATGTTCAAAACGACGTGGAAAGACAGCTGTACAGAGCAGAACAAACTCATCAAATAATGAAAGCAGCACCCAAGCGCAAGTTGGTCTTTGCGAAGTCAAGAAACACAAACAAAGCTCTACTGTCAGGATTTCTCTGATGGAGGTTGGATCAGGTGTCATGTTTCTGCAGGATGCCATGGGGGCATAATTCTTGTGCAGGTGTGTCAAGTGAATACGAAAACGCTGTTCATGTTTGTGGTTTGTGTGAAACTTAATTGTTTGAGTAAGTTTACACAATTCTACAATTAAAACGTCCACTATGTTTCTATGATTATTCTAACTTAATAACGTTACAATTAAGTAGTACGTAGAGCAAGAAGTGGGGCAAGACGGAGCAAAAGCTCTTTTTTTAAAAAAAATCACAATATACTCCAAATATTAGGCGTGTCTTTTCAGTTTTCTATTTTTTTAAATATTAACAAAGAACCAATTAAACTATTTGTGGCAATAAAAATTATATCTGATTTCATTTTGTACTTCAAACATATGGTCAAACATAAGTCAACCCGTCTTGCCCTGTCTTCCCCTATAATTAATTAATTTTCATATCGTCATTTGGAAAACATAAAAGTTCAATTACATTTGTACGTGGCTGCAGCATAGACTTTTGGAAGTGCGAAGGAGAACTGCTTTCTTTACAACAGCTGCTCGATCTCACGAAACCACTTAAATGGGATTAATTATAAAGTAGTATCGATTAAACGACGGATAATACTAGAAGGCAATAAACAAGTAAGAAATGCTAGATTGGAACACTGGGAACTTAATTGCTAATGTAATTTTCTAACGTTTTATTAGGAGATGGACTTGCTTGTCAACAAGATTGCATCCGTTTCAATATTTGTTCAGTATGCTGTGCGCGCACACAGATACTACATGTAGACATGAAGGGAGAGAGAGGGAGAGAAAGAAAAACTATGAAGGAAAGAGTGAGGAGGAGAAAAATAAAGGAGGGGAAAGGAAAGAGAAAACAAGAAAGAAATATAATGAGAAAATGGAGGGGAGGAAAAGAATGAATGAGAGGGAGAGAGAGAGAGGAAAATAATGAAAGATTGAAAGAGGACAGAGAATCAGAAAAATAAGAAATAGAGAAGAGGAACGGAAGAAAAATGATAGAGGGAGGGAGAGAAACAGAAATAGAATGAGGAATGGTGAGAAAGAGAATAAGAAAGAAAGGGAATCAGAGATAAGGAATGGAAGAGAAGGTGAATGAGAAGGAAGTGGGTGATGCTCTTTGATAACCATTCTTGTCCTTTTTAGTTACTAAATCAGACTGACGAAGATTGAAGTCCTTTTCTATCGAACCTAATCTTTGTTCAGTTAATCAGAAAACACTGTTAGTAGTTTCACGTATCAGTAACTTTTTATGATAGTTATGTTATATTGCTACTCTACCCTCTACATAAGGATGAGGATGAATGTTGAATTAAGAAATAGAGCAAGGGACATATATGCCTGCGACCAAAAGTCTATGCTGCAGCTAGGATTCGAGCTGATTCGCTTTTTTTGTGTATCTGGCGTCCTTTTCTTTTTGATAAAGTTGCCTCAAAGTTCCCTCTATCTTTCATTCTCTTTCCTTTTCCATCTCTCTCATTCCCTTCCTCTCGCCATTTTAGACTCTCTATCTCATAGTATTTTCCCCTCCCTCCATGTCCTCTTCCTCTCTTATTACTTCTTTCTCTCACCCTCTTTCTAAATCTCTTCTTCTTCTTCCCTCCCTCTTTCCATCAATCTTTCTCCTTCTCCCTTTTCTCTTCGTTTTCCCCTTCCTCTTCTCATTCTTTTCCTATCATTCTTTTCCCCTTCTCCCTCATTCCTTCCTCTCGCCATTTTGACCTCTATATCTCATATTATTTTCCCCTTTCCTCTTCGTCTCTTATTATTTGTCCCTCTTTCTTAATATCTTATTTTTCTTCTCCCTCCCTTTTCTCTTCCTCTTTCCCTCAATCTTTCTTCTTCTCCCTCTCTTCATTATTTTCCCCTTCCTCTCTCTCATTCCCCTTCCTTCGTTATCTCTCTCTATCTCTTATCCTTCTTATCTCCCTCTATCTCATCTTTCTCTATCTCTTATCCTTCATATCTCCCTCTATCTCATCTTTCTCTCTCTCTCTCTCTCTCTCTCTCTCTCTCTCATTCTTTGTCTTTAATTTTTTGCACTTTCTCACTCATTCCCTTTCTCTCGCCATTTTAATCTCTCTATCTCAATCTCTTATTCTTTTCATCCCCCCTCTTCGCTTCCTCTTTACTTCCATCTTTCTTCTTCAACTTCTTCCTTTTCATTATTTTCCACTTCCTCTCTCTCATTTCCCTTCTCTCACCATCTTTCTCTATCTCTTATCCTTTATCTCTCCCTCTCTTTCATTCTTTTTCTTTAATTATTTTCCCCTCCTATCTTATTTCCTTGATCTCACCCCTTCTCTCTTATCCTTCTTTCTCTCCCTGTCTCTTCTCTCTCTCCCTCTTATTCTCTTTTTCTCTCTCCCTCTTTGCACTTGGGCACATCACTGGATCATCCGGTGCAGAATCTCGACGGGTATTTTTTTTCTATTTCGAAATGTGTGAAGCCTCAGATACTTATCTGCATTATTTGATTGTAATGGGTGTTGGTGTTTTTTTTTTTTAAATTCTTAACGTTTTCGGATCTATGCAAGTAGAAACCCATGTTATTGTTTCGTGCTCCGCTTTAAACTTCAAGTCAAGTCCAGGTTAGCCTATCTGCGTACACAAAGCGAACTCAACACAAACCTTGCAGAAATTAATTGATTGCTTTTGAAATCATGGTGGCATCAACACAATTGCTATTTGCATTCCCCCCATACTGTGCGGGAAAACCTCCTTAAAGGAGCTTTCAGACATAAGCGACACGGGGGTATCGCACCGAAGCGACAAGAGACACGGGCCGTATCTGGTCCGTAGAGAAGCATTCACTACCCATGCGAGACAGAACCAAAACTACACAAGCTGGAACCTCCCCGATGGCGCAGTGGTATCGTCGTCACCTTGTAATCAAGGGATCCCAGGTTCGATACCCGGTAGAGGCTCATAGTGGTTCGGATCTCACTTTAAAATGTAGGTCCAATCCCGATTATCCTTACTGTGCATAAAGTGGATTAAAAACACCAAATCAATCAATCCATACACAACAAGCTGTACGTGTCGGTCAAACTGGGCAGTTTTCTCAATGGTTTGCATCGTGTTGCTTTCGGTCTGTTGTTCGCGCCTGCGTGGTGAATGATTTCTTAAAGACAAGGGGCCAGTGTCGCTGGTCGTTTCGGTCTGAAAGCCCTCTTACAGTGAGGAACACAGACAAGCGATGTTGCCAGAATTCCTTGTGGCCATATATTCGCTACACTTTGTCCCAGCTATCTCTGGAGCGAACGAAAACAAGTATTTACGCAAGTAGTGATGCGAGACGGCTCCAGCAATGAACACGTGAGAGAAACAGGAATGCGTGGAGGGGGGAAAGCAACTGCAGTTCACAACCTTCGTAGCAGCATGTACTGCTTCGCTCTGCCCACTCAATTTCCCCCCTTCTCTGCCGCTATGCGCGGCCTTCCTTCAGAGATAACTGAGGCAGGGTATAGAAGGAATTTCAATACCACTGACGCAGATTGGCTATAGTAAGCGGGTGATGTATACGGATCCTGTATGGCGAGCTGGATATTATTTGTGAATGCGGTATCGATTCAGAACAGGCTTTGTGAAACTTTGTATCAAAGCCTTTATGCAGCAAACTAATAAACGGCAGGATTAGCTAAACGTTTCTAAGCCATCGTCTGCCAGCTTTTGTGGCTTCCTAGCCACCGTCATTCACGATCGCTCAAATGAAACTTTCCAATCTGCGGATTCATTTCTGACTCTGCCGTCGAAAGCTTTTGGTCAGTTGCCCCGACTGATGAGGGAAAATATTTCGTACCTATCGATTCTGCTTTGAAGTGTATTCAACCGATCTCGCGCAGAGAGATAGCATCGTTCGATGGGTGCGTTGGCTTCTAACAAATGTGTACTCGCTCATGGCTTATCGACGGATCATCTTAATCATAACTTGAGTTTGGATTTAGCCTATTTTGTTTCTGTTAATAGGTTCGTAGGCTTTTACGTAGTACAGAAGTACGTTTCAGGTTACAACATTAACCTTTAAACAGCCGAGCCGGCTTTCGAAAGTAAACCCTCTCTCGCCGCGGCCTTTGCGCGCGCGATTATTTCAGAAAAACGTTATATCTCTGAGACTATTTGAGCAATCTACTTCAGATAACTTTTGTTTGAAAGCAAAAACATCGGAGCACGCGACCGTGTTCAATTCAGAAAGCCCAAGTGAAAAAAATGGGTTTTGGAGGGGCCAAGTCCCCAAATTTCAATTTCAATTTCCCGTTATTTTGGAAAAAGAGCGCAAACTTTTGCATTATTTTCAAAGAGTAGACCTTTTGCAACAAAGTGAAACTTGTTTCAAGTCCCTAGTTTTCATGCAAGATGAAATATGACGCAATATGTACAATCCTGCATTTTGGCTAAAAATAGCTAATTTGCATATTAGAGAAAGGTGGGAGGGGGAGGGTTTCTTCCACATGGCATATTAAAGTCTTATCTCAACATCTGTCAGCGTTTACAACCTCACATACAAGTATGAAGGTCCTAAAAGCACGTGAATGTTGTAATCGGCACCATGGGTCATATATGACCCATTGGCTGTTTTCGCCTATACTTTCTATGGGTCATATATGACCCATTGGCTGTTTAAAGGTTAATTGTAAGTCAGTTCTATTGAAGCTACAATCGCTTCTTTCCACTGTTAGTGCCAGTTTGATTCTTCGTGCCTAGAACGCGTAAAAAGAGGCTTGATTGGTTGATTTAATTTATTTTACTTCGCTTGTCCGTCACTTTTAGCCAATCACGAAGTTGAGGATGAATTGTGACGAAAGGGGAATCACAAACACACAAGAGCGGCATACATGTTTATACTGGCAGCGAGTCCAGACGCCAGAACTTCGCTAGTCTGCATAAAGCAAATCAGGGTATGTACTACGTGGAGGTTGACATTTGGTGTCTTTGCAAAGGGTCACCCCTTAAAAAGTGGCAAATAGTGTGATTTGATGCCTTCCTATTTACGTGTTCTCACAGGTGGATTAAAGGTGTACGAGATGTTGAAAAAATTGAGAGTGGCCTAGATTTCTTCAGGGCGTGTGAGCTAACTTAACGGCTCTGAATATAGTCTAATAGCCTTTTGTGAAACTCAAGGTGATTTATGTGAATATAAATTTGTGGAAGGGAGGGATACATTTAAATAATCTATATATCAACGTTCGGAAAGTTACTGAGTTAGTTTTACAGTCACTTTCAGCTGGGAATTTTATTGCAAAAAAATTTACACACTCAATGGTCATTATTTGCAATATTATAAATATATGAGGGCTTAAATGCGTTTAATTTGTATCCGTGACTGTACATAATATAAGTATTCATATATTTATATTATTAGAACAAATTAAAAATGATGGAAGAGACCATTGAAATCTTCGAGTGTAATTTAGAAATGATTACTTGTAATAAAGCGTGGATGTTCTGAATTTAGTATGCAACGAAGCCTAGCTTCCTTGCATTAGGCGATTTCACAAAAACCCTTTCACATTAGCATCCAGAGAAGACACACAATTGGAAACAGACTTGCCAAATTTATCTCTTCTCCCACGTTACAAATTTTCAGGTTAACAAATTAAGTGTCGTAAAGTAACTGTTGATAATGTCACTTCTATTGCGAAAAATGTAACTCTGTTACAGTGAAAGTTGACAGTTACAGTTAGAAATCCTTAAAGAAGTAACTAGTTACACACATGCACGCCCTTAGTTCTCTTCCGTTTTCTTTTGTTTTCCCACAACTCTCAAAGTGGCAATGGAAGCAAGGCAGATTCCCTCAAAGCTCTTGTAATGTATTAAAGCTCATTACCTTGTGGGTAGCCATGATCGACGGTGCTGTCATCTCTTATCGAAACGTTATCACACATTGTCGTTAGTACAGCCTTAAATAAATTACACTGAGCCTCCTTTAACACGGTAGTCGACTTTTCTTTCATCAGTGGTAATCCTCCCCAGTTTCTCAGCGAAACGACTCAGGGTGGTACTTCTACGTTACAAGTTTTACAAACCTCTCGCAGCTTTTTCACCTCCCTTGGGTAATCGCAACGTCGAGGATGAATGATTAACTGATAAGAGTCGATTCGAATCTATACTGCTTGCATTTCCAGCTGGCGGCTGGGAAACAACGAATCAGCGATCAGCTGAAATCTCTTCGACTGACATCGGGCATTTTCGTGTCACAAGCCATCGAATGTTTCTGGCGGGTCGAAACAAATGAGCGTTGGATACAAAGCATGTTGCCAAGCGTACTTCAAAATGTGGGAGAGAAAGAGTTGATCAGTGCCCTTACTGGATAAAAGTTGTACAACAGTACAGAAAGGATGGAAAACTAGTACACAAAACATTCAAACACCGTACGAACAATCTAATAACAATAACTGACAAAAAGAGACGTACGTTTGGCAACGTTGTAACGGAAGAGCGATGTTACCCATGCAGCTTTTATTTGGCAACTTAGGTTGTGGACAGATGGTAGAAAAGAGTACGTCAGCCGCCAGTTGCGCCCGCGATCAGTATAGGAGCGAAGAGTTAAACTATTCTATCACAAGATATTTGGTCTGAATTTTCTGAAGTCAGTGGCGGCTACAAATGAGAGGTTTAACCTAGGTTCATTTAGGCTCGGCTGGACCTCTCGCATTCGAGTGAGCGAATTTTTTTCAAATTTTGCTCTCCATTCGAAAAACCTCTTGGATATTTCAAAATATGAAAAAAAAAATACATACGCTTAGAATTGCTTCTAGAGCATTGACGTGAATTTTCGTGTAGTTTTCTTTCACTGTTGTCTAGATATTATCAATAGTTTAATACGTAATCACGAAACTGTTGATAATATCTAGACAACAGTGAAAGAAAACTACACGAAAATTCACGCCAATGCTCTAGAAGCAATTCTAAGCTGATGTAATTTTTCATATTTTGAAATATTCAAGAGGTTTTTCGAATGGAGAACAACATTTGAAAAAAATCGCCCATTCGAATGCCAAAGGTCCAGCCAAGCCTTAAAAAGGGACAGTGATAGATGTGGAAATGGTTAAGTGGAGGAGGGGAAGTGTTGGTTCCAGCCTTGGGTGTTGTCTGGGGTTCCTATTTTTAACATGGAGGCAACGAAAAAGCTGGCGGTATGCTTTGCGTAAATTTTTCTAGCCGGGGAAGTATCTTCAAAGTGCGAAACCAGAAGTATATGGCCGTAATAAGTTCACTGGAGTAATGGACAAATTACATAAAGACACATAAACGAAACCGAAAGTAGATGGTATACGTTAATAAGTAAGGATAGCCAGAGGGTATACGACGTATACTGCCTATACTCTCGAGTACAGCTCTGACAATATTCAGCGATTTGTTATTATTATCGCGCCAATTTTTTCACATTTTAGTATCCTTTTGCCTGCCTGTTTGGACAGTTTTTGGTGCGTAGAAATCTGGGCTCTAGTTCTAGAGCTTTAGAGTTTCGTTTATAAGTCCAATTCATGCACAGAAAGGCTAATCGGGACTCGACCTACAGTTTAAAGTGAGATCCAGGGCTCTAGTTATAATGCACAAAGATAAATTAATACGATTGCATTTGTATTTAAAAGTGGAATCATAAAATAACATTAATTAGTGTAACTATGTAATAATCGTTAATACTGATAACGGTAATGGGAATTCTTTACGGTGGTTGTTTGGCAACGAAGATTGACGGTCTGAGACCGTTACTTACACAGACAACATTTTCTCAGCGAACATCTTAGCCAATCCTACAGCTATTATACATTTTAGTTGCAACGTCAATTTGCTACAGAGTTGTAAGAAAAAGTTTGGTCGCAGTTTTATTTCACGGTTCGCATGACCCACAGGTAATTCCACCTTGAAAAGAGCCTCTTTCAGGGAAGTGTTTCCATAGCAACAGATATGGCAAAGGAAGTGGCGTCATGCCCCGTGTTAATGGCTCGGAAACGAAGGAAGATCCGCCGTAGGAACAAACACGAAGGGGAAGCAGAAGAAAAAGGAGAATAACGGAGAAGGAGGAAGATGCCTCAATCCGTTAATGGCGTCGCAAAATTGCCCCCTTCCTGTTGCTTGTGTTGCTCTGCGGTGACCGTTCTCCTCTCGGCAGACGAAAGAGGGAGGCTTTCTCCGATGAAGACCGGTTGATAGAGTTTCGGTCTCCGGTTTCATCGCAAAGTGGGGCAAAGGCGTTTCAGAGGCAGCGCACGGGACGCAAGTTTTCTCAGGACGATTCAAAGTTATTGTCCGAGTCTCCGTGGGCTGTACTTTCGAAACCATAAACAGCGAAATGAAAGTGGCGGCCGTAGAAGGAGATGACATTGCAGTGATGTTAATATCATAATTAACAAGCTTTCAGCCAACCTCCGTGTCGGAGTGGTTATCACAGCATGCCAGGACGCCAGGGATCCCTGGTTCGAATCCAGGCCTGGCAATGGTTATTCATTGTGAGGGACCCTTCATCAATTTCATCATATCATCACTCATACTCACCTTCGTAATTATCCAAAAATGGCAGAAAAGCGAAGTGAAATAAACTAAATCAATCAATCAATCAAATGTGTTTTCATCTGTGCGGTGTTAGAATGGGTGTTCTGAAAGTTGGTGAGGGCAGGAGATGTGGTCGAAAATTGCGTTTCATACTTAATTTGATTCCAATTGCAATACACTAGAAGGCCTTCGTGATGGTGTAGTGGTATATTGTACAATTTTTCGATCCCATTATAAACTGTGCCCATCTCCGTGGCAGAGTTGTTAGCACAGCACTCTACGACACGAGGGATCCTGGGTTCGAATCTCGGCTTGGCTATAGATGGTTTTAAGTGTTGCTTCATCAATTTCAGCATATCTTCACTCATCCTCATCTTTGCAATTAGCCAAAAGTACCAGAAAAACGAAGTACTAACACAAACTAAATCAATCAGTAAAAAATCATGTAAATTCAGTCCCGATTAGCCTGTCCGTACAGAAAGTGGACAGAAAGTACACATTAATTATAATTAGAATACATAATTACAGATGTGGCTGGAAAAAGTTCCTTCTGATGAAAGTTCATTTCCAACCCTTTACCTGGTGAGAAAAAGTTACACGGACGTGGATGTTCGTCTTCAATATGAAACATTATAACGTTTTGGAAGTGACAGAGCAGTTTACAGGGTGAAGAAGGTGGTTTTTCTGTTTAAGGTCTTTCTCCCTCTTCTTCAAAAACAATTGCTGCAGCAGCAGGGTGGAAAATTCAATTTCCACCCTCCACGTTCCACCCTCCTCGAGCATTCTGCTCTACCGAAAAAGGAATGGCAATATTTTATTCCGAAAGGAAGAAACACAGCTAACAAGTTCGTTGACTTTCAATTCGCGGCGCTTCAGCGTTAATTTGATCAAAGCATTACCACTGTATTTGCCCGGGAAGATGCAATTTCTCTCATAAATGGGTTGTTTCAAGGAGCACGAAATTTAAACAATGGGAAACGTGAAAACGAAGGATAAGCATCGAGTAAGTAATGGAAAGTTACAACTTCCTTCTTTTCTTTTTTTAAAAAAAGTTCTCATTAACTTTGAAAAGTTCGTGTAGATGGCAGCTCAGCTCCCTTACCTCCATATCTTCGACATATGAAAACACTATTTTTAGCAGGTAATGCTTTTGAGTTGTACAATTTCTTTCTGGGTAGATCTTTCGTGTAAAGTGTCTATGGAACCTTTTGAAAATATATAAAAAAACGTGATCACCGAAAGTTATATGAATCATCACAGATTTAAAGAAAAAAAGGTATTTTCAATACTGCAGGTTATAGCATTTACTTTAGGGTTTAATCCGAAAATGTCTATTTACGATGTCTTCTATGAGGTAAGGAAATAGTAGGAAAAATTAGAACAATCAAAAGTACCTTATATAATAATAACTCCTATCTCTATCAAATACAATTTAATGTAAGAAAAATTATCTGCGCAATAGAAAAAATCTGACTTCTCAGATTTCTTTTTTAAAAAGTCAGAAATATGAAAAGTCACCAAAAAAATGTGTTATAGTGACAATATCCTTTCTCCTAACGCAATAGGGCCTCCCCCATGGCGCAGTGGTAGCGTCATTGCCTTGTAATCAAGGGGTCCCGGGTTCGATACCCGGTGGAGGCACAAGTGGTTCGGGTCCCACTTTAAACTGTAGGTCCAGTTCCGATTAGCCTTACTGTGCATAAAGTGGACTTAAAACACCAACTCAAACTCCTAACGCAATATTTACTTCCACGTGATAGATATAAAATAATTATAAAATCATCAGGAAGAAGATAATACAAAATTCTTATAGAATATGGATTGTTAAATGCTAATGTTATTATATATTTCATATGTTTCATTTAGTGTGTGCAATACATAAAAATATTTACAAACGTCTTGCCTAAATGCATACATATAAGTAGGTTATATATAATATATATTTCCAGGCATCACGTACATGTGATATTGTGTGTGTGTGTGTGAATATGTTCTTATACATTCGCTGCGGCACTTGAAATATCAGAGAAGTATTACTGGTATTATTACTACAATAGATTTGTTTCCATAATAAATTTTAACTGTAATATTCTCTCTCTACTTACGCTTTTAAGAAAACAAATGAAGGGCCAGGGGAAAAGAAACAGGTAAATCAATTTACTGTTGTAAGCAAAGTAGTGGCGTTATTTCTTGCCATGTGGATGCTGTGTTGGAGTTCTCTACATGCTTTCTTTCGTTCCATACATTTGACACTTCCATTCGTCATATGGGTTTTTGAACATTTTCAATTACATGTTTAGTAACGTTTTGCAATTAAAAGTTCATTTTCTTAAGTTTAACGAAAGTTGACTTACCTTTTTCTCCCTTGACATTTCGAATATATTTAATGAAAAGTAATCCACAATACCAATTAGTTTGTAGAATCAAATAAAAAAATAATCGCACACATTGATTGATTGATTTGGTGTTTTTAAGTCCACTTTATGCACAGTAAGGCTAATCGGGACTGAACCTACAGTTTAAAGTGGGATCTGGACCACTATGTACCTCCACCGGGTATCGAACCCGAGACGCCTTGATTATAAGGTGACGCCGCTACCACTGCACCATCGGGGAGGCCTCGCACACATGGACTCGCGACGATCGTAAAATAACTGTACTACGATTTACTTTAAAATCCATTAATATAATTCTTCATTTGAAAGTATTATAATCTAAATTACAAATGCGAAATGAATTGAATATTTTGCAAATATGCTGTGGAAAGAAAAAGAATTATGTGTTCACAAATCAGTGCTGTGACAAGTAGTCTACCGTGTTAAACCAAAATTAGTTGCTGGGTAACAATTTGGTGCCTAAACTCTGTGCTGAGTATATCTGGAGTAAGTGAACGAAAACATATCTGTGCTCAAATAGTGACGCGAGACGGCACTACCAATGAACACGTGAGAGAGAACGGGATTGCGTGGAGGCGGGAAAGCTGAAATCCTGATTCGAACGCCACTTTACTTCAAAGAAAGTTCCGAAAGATCAGTTCCCTCTGTTACAGGAGTAAACAACCATCCGTCACGTCCGCGTGGAGCCCCTTATATTCTCCTCTCAAACCTTTCCCACCAATATCGCCCGTTTTAGGAACTGGCAGTACTTGTCGAGTCCACGTGGAGTAAATGAGATGTTGCCAACAGTTTCTTTAGAGATTTCTTAACGTGAGGTTACGGTTGCGTTATCTTTGCTAGGTGGTGTTGATGTGTTGTGCTATTTTTTTTTTACAATGTGGAGACCTTGGGAGTATAGAATCGCAGTGAATGAATGAATGTCTAAACACTGCAGGTAAAATTGGCAACAGCGCTTCTCAGAAAACAGGTGCTGGCTCGAAAGAAGATACGCATCCAGTCAGCTTCCTCTCGAGCTGTGTCAAAGATACCAACCTTTCCAGCAGCGTGAACTGCTTCGCTCTGCCCACTCGATTTTCCCCTTCTCTGCTGCTATGCGCGGCCTTGCTCCACAGATTACGGGGGTAGAGGCAGTGTACGAAAGGTGCAAGACCGTACTTGAAGCGAGCATCCTCCGAGAATTGTCTTGCATTGCGGTTTTGAAGTCGTGGGTTGGAAGCGGAAGTCTTTCGAAATGCACTTCGACTGCAGCGCCAAATACGATCAGTAGACAAAACTGAGGACACGTTGTTTTTTCCGCGTTTTAAACACTTGTATTTCACCATAGAAATCAGATAGCATTTGAAAATGTTCTCATAAATACATTTCCACACATTAGAAGAACTTCAATGTACATGATTTCCAACAAATTAACAACGAGTCCACGAATCAAGTTTTTAAGCTTGCAACGATGCGTGCTCCGCGCTGTGGTCTCGATTGGTCGTTTAATTGACGATTTCCAACTGCACTAGGTGACGTTACATCCGACAAGACCACACTTCAAGTCTTCTCCTTGTAAGGGGTCAACGAAGTTAGTAGTAAGTTGTGTTTTACACAGCGTATATTGATACACTTGTAAGTTGAATTGCATCTTCTGCCAACATGCTGTACAGAGAAACAAACTGCCAGAGTGTACTTTTCGGACACAGCCAGAGTATCTTCCAGCGGCAAGCAAACCTTTCTAGAAGTATTCTAGCTCCGTGAATTTAAAGTTAATAATACATCACCATGAATGTGTTCTGTATTTACATTTAAATTGTAAGTAATAAATGCTGATAAAAGTATGACCTATGAAGGCACGTAGAGGGAAAAGGGCCACACACATTCTCGATTTCAGCCATACTGTAGGTGATGTGATCAGCAGCACGTTTCGGTCACCTTTTATTCCCTGGGTTGGCCCAGGCATACATTTCTTAGAAGTGCCACTTTATACAGGGACATTGCCGACGAAGAAGACACCGATATCATCTCCCCCGGGAATCAAACCCGAGTCTCTCACGTCACAGTCAGATGACATCTGAACCGGACAGATGAAATCTGGTATTCTAATTCTTCCTCGTCATATGAAAGGCTACATAGTAGAATACAGTAAAATATTAAGGCCAGGAAAACGTCGAGCCAGCCCCGAATCGTAGCTGTTAGTGTAACTACCAAATCAGGAGTCCTGGGTTCGAATCTTGATTATGGTACAGACGTTTCATTGGCTTTGTTATACAAATTCAGAATTCATCATCGCCTCAATCAGCATACGATAATTAATACGAAAATTCCAACAGCACTCATAAATAGTGATTAATCCTGAACTAATTAATTAACTACTCTTCATTACTACAAACACGGAATTCAAAAGCGGAGTGAATGACTGCTCTCTGCCGTCGTTCATTTAAACTCAAATGCAGGAGATTAAGATTGACATACACGTGAGTTTCTTTTGCAATTGTATCTGCATTATTCATATATTATTGGAAATCCGATATGACGTCATGATTTCGATCAATAACTACTGATGGGATTGCCGAAATTCAATATTCATGGGAATTAATTAAATTAAAAAAGAAAAAAACACGCACCGCAAGAGAATCAGTTTGTAAGGAATAATTACACGGATGATATAGACAAGCAGAACGCTTACACAGCTTATATGGCTTCCAGGTTTTATTTAACTCCCAAACAATATATCCATAGTTTCAATCCCAATTTTAGATGTTAACATTTTATAATCATCATTGCATTAACAATCTTATAGAGTTTTCAAAATAGCTAGTAAACAGCAACAACGGTCATTAAGGAAACTGTGTTAACTATTGTTAAGTTTGTAGTTTAAAAGATGGGCAGTAATCCCATTCTCTCTACAGCCTCCTATCTTTTTTTTCGCTAACCACATTCTCTCTGTAGCGTCTTTTATTTTTCCTTTCACTAACCGCATTCCCACTATAGTTTCTTTTATTATTCATTCGCTAACAAAATTCTTCTTATAGTTTATTTTATTTTGCTTTCATTGTCCACATTCTCTCTATAGCACCTTTTATTTGTCTTTCACTACCCATATTCTCTGTTAAGCTTCTTCTTATTTCTCTTCCACTAACCACATTTTCTCTAGGGATTCTCTTATTTCTTTTCGCTCTTGTTATTTTATTGCTCTCTAACTTTTCTACTCTTCATCTTCTCTCTCTTGTGTTTACATCTCGCGATGTGGTGTCACAAACCTTTTCAATATGTATCCCCACTTCAAGAACCATTTTCTCTTTCATTATTTCAACAACTCCCTTAGAATATCTCATACAGGCATCTGTGAACGCATAACTTTTATGTGAACCAGTCTACACCTGCTCTTCCCTCGTAGAGATCCTGCCTGAAACCTCATGTTCATTTTGCATAAAACATTTCCACCCAAATGGGGAAACGATATTAGATTCAAACCATGGCCCGGTTTTCATTACAATAACGATGTCTCTAATGAATAAAAATAAGGGATATTCGATCAATATTGCTGATTACAAAGCATCACCGCAAAAATACTTTACGTGCATGAATATTCAATGCTATCGTGCGGTATGACAGAGACCCTTTAACCTCACACGATCATACTGATAAGCATGCATAGAAACAAGCATGCGCCATATGATGTGGTTATCTTTGTAAACATTTTATGGTCGTGCGCGCTAATTATGTTTTCAGCAGATATTGTTTCAGGGGCTTGTACATATTTTCCAATCCAATACTGTTTAGAAGTGTCAAATTTAATTTTTCACCACAATGGTAGCATATTTGGCGTCTGTGCAAAATTTTAGAGGGGTGGAGCATTTGCTGCAGAAAATTTTAGAGGAAAGATGTTTTAATCAATCAGTGTATAGTTCAGAACTTGGAACTATGGGGTAAGGATGGAGAATTTGAATGATTTGATTGATTGATTTAATTGGTGTTTTAAGTTTACTTTATGCACAGAAAGGCTAATTGGGACTGGACCTACAGTTTTAAAGTGGGATCGGAACCACTGTCACTTTTGGCGAATGAGAATTAGTGATGATAAAATGAAATAGATGATGGGTTAATCACAAACACATGTGGACAACTCACAATCCCACAGAAGATTATACTGACCGTGGTTCCAGACGCCAGAGCCTTGTTAGTCTGCAAAATGCAGTCCAGGGTGTCCTACGTAGAAGTGAGGTTGACATGTGGGTGTCTTGAGAAATAGTCACCCCTTACACACATGGATAATTTGAATATGCACAGTTGCCTAGAGGTTGCAATTACGAGCAATATATTATTATGCTAAAAAATAAGGAAACGTATTAAAGTAAATTATTCTATCTACATTGCATCATGCCGCGAAGGCACATACCGGTGGGTATCGAGGATAGAATTTCACATTCCCAATCTTGGCCACAGTAGAGGTGGTGCTATCAACACCACGCTCAGGTTGCCTCTACACCTTTCTACTGATGAGAGACTGGGTGAGTTCCGGAGCAACCTTTGCTGAGACATCATCAGCATAATTTCTTCCTGAAGTCACCCCCCGGGCAATCGAACCTGGTCCGTCCGCATGGCCATCATACGCTCTCCCGACTGGAGAACCATTCATGATTTTTCTGAATACAAAGTACAGTGCCCTCATTTGGTTATTGTGCCACCAGAACGCGGCCCGCCTACCGGATGGAATCAAGTAGCTTGCCGGCAAAATTGACTACAAATAACCTCTTGGTAGCTCTTCAAGCTGAGGTGTCGTCAAGTTTTTTCCTTGGTAAGTGCATTGCAATTTCCTTGCGGATTTTTATCGATAATATATCCCGTTTTCTTAAATTTATTAAGAATTAATGGCGCAGAATATTTCTGGGAAACTCCATTAAAAATCGCCCACCCTGTGACGAATGAAGTCATTATTGCAATGACAGTTACGGATAGGCCTATATCCACGAATTGCGCAGGTTATTAAAGTTACTTTTCCTGGTAACGTAAGGGAACGTTTCGAGTTAGGTTTCGTTCATACAGGTCAGAAGGTTTAATCAAACATAGTTCCCGCCATTCAGTTTGCGGACTCATGATCCAAACGTATATTTGTTGCTAACATGACGACTGCTGTCGCACGAGTCCGAATGGGTAATAGCATATTATCAATAAGTTATTGAAGCCCTTAAGGGCCATATTTTTTCCGTTTGCCATCTGAAATACCTGCTGGCCATGTATTGGGTGCCTTCTCCTCTCCTCGGTTCTGAATGTAGCAGCAAAGTGTTCAAATTTTGCTCCCAAAAGGAACGGCGAGCTCTGATTGGCAGATCGTCAAAACACGTGTTGTCTCCAGCGGCTCTGCCAGTGGATGGAAGGAATCACGTGATAGTCTACCGGAAGGCGGGAACTGTTTCAGTATAAATGTTATTAGATATGCTATTTCTGCACATATTCGTTTTGTTTTGTGACGTCATACACGGATGGGCGAGACATGTGCTCGATGTTGGTGTAGAGAGGGAGAACCACGTTAATTGATGGAGTGTTGCTAATAAACTTAACCTATCCATGGAAAGGAAATCGTAATCAAGTCTATGGTGTTCGGGAAAAGGCAAATAATTCACAAACTGTGATTTTCTGTTGTCTTAATTTAAGTAACACTGAATCAATTAAAGGAAATATTATAATTTTATATTGGGCACGTATGAAGATTCTAAACGGTTATGCTCCAACATGTATGTAATGTCTGTAATGTTTTCTATTAGAATAATAAACATTAATAACTGTCTGCTGTGAAATTGCATTTTCTTGACTTACGTGTTTTTTTTTCGAACAGCCTATAATTAATACAATAATAAAAATGCCTGAAAAATCATTTCATTAATGATAAAAACAATATCAATCCTCGCAGCAACAGTCACCCAACGAATATATAAGCAACGTTGCAAGAGAAATGACAACCGACAATAACGGAGATAGATAAAATTAAATTGCATGACTGCACAAGTTAATTTAGCTCCGTCGCTTGGAATGAGTTATCTGGATCTGTCTGAAGAAGAAAACTTTCGAAACTTCTTTCTTGCAGGATATCTCGATGTTAAAGCCTCAAGGCTTCCACGACTCTTTTCATTTGCGGGGAATTCAAATCCACTTGCTAGGCGTTCATTTTTCAAATGTCAAGAGTGTTATCTTGGAAAAGTAACTTAAGTTGGTAGAATGAACACAATTCCAGTTATACATCCCATTGTTTTAGTGCAAATTATTTTAATGATTCCTAACGTAAACGATCAATTAGGGATTGAACCTGGCACCGCTCAAACTCCAAGGCAAGAGAGCAAACCAATCGACTACGTGGAAGCCCTGATATAGCTCGTATAGCCACGAATTATTATAACTATAGAATAATAATGAATTTAATAATAATAATAATAATACTCAGTGTGGTATTTGAAACATTTTCAGCTGGGGAAAACATCAATGATTGGTGGTACAGCCGGTCTGGCGTCTGACTACCACGAGGGAGACCCGGGTTCGATTTTCGGGATGGGTGATTTCAGGCTGGAATTTTCTCAGCACAGCATGGAGCGTCTCTGTGTTCACCAAGTCTCTAATAAATGAGTACCTGGTAGGGTGTGGAGCGTGGTGCTGATCACATCACCTTCACAAATATCCGAGATTGTGGATGTGTGTATAGGTTAAAAAGTTCACATCTCTTCATCTGTCCTCATGGCATTTTACAGCTTTATCTTACACTCCCCCCTCACACACGTACGTACACACACAGAGAGAGAGAGAGAGAGAGAGAGGTGTTTGTATGTATGTGCATATTAATTAAACGGTCAACCGTATTTATGTTAAATTTAATGTACTTTATTATTCATTAATTATGGGTAATTTTGTCTCTTTATAATCCGTTCGGCATTCCTACTGCGTTTCAGTACAGCGCACAGTGTATTAGTGTGCCATTCCACTTGGAGGCAGGTTTACAAAATACGGATAAATCTTAATGTCAAATGGGTATTACTCAGGGTTGTTAAAAGCTATAAATTCTAATAGGCTCTATTGGATTCCAATGCAGGACCGGAACCTATTTTCTAGAACAATTTAAATTCGGTCCAAATTGCGTATTGTTTCATTAAAAAAAATGTTCCTGGACTGTATTTATATTGATCCGGAAAATAGATTTCTGGACCTATTTAAATTGATCCGAAAAAAAGGTTCCTGAACTGTATTGAAATTAATGCCGGGAAAAATGGTTTACGGACCATATTTGAATTGAGTCGGAAAATATGTTCTTGGTCCGCATTTAAATTCAGCCGGAAAAAGAGGTTCCTGGATCGAATTGCAATACTTTAAACATAAAAAAGTTCTTTTACGGTCTAGATCCCCATTTACACTTGCAGATTTTCTCTCCCGGCCGGGCATTTAATTTATTTACAAGTCTCGGACCTTTAACAATCCTGGGATTGTTAAAGATCCAGGAACACATACGTACATTCTAATGTGGTTCTATTTGGTTCCGTAACAAGACCGAAGCCTTTTTTCTCGCACAATTTAAATTCGGTCCAAGTTAATTTCAATACGGCACTTGGACGGTATTTAAATTCATTCGGAAAAAGAGGTTCATGGACCGTATTTAAATTGACCCGGAAAAAAGGTTCCTGGACCGAATTGAAAAAATTTACAGATAAAAAGGTTCTTAACGGTCCAGAACCCATTTACGCTTACTGATTTTCTCTTCTGGACCGGAATTGAATTTATTTAAAATTCCTGGACCTCTAACTACCCTGGTATTGCATGTAATAAATTGCAGTTAGCTTTAACGTTCTTTTAAAAAATGATAAATATAGTGCATGTAATGTTGAAAATATTATGATAGAAACGTGCATGTACTTCACAAAATTATCAACATTAGTAAAACAATAACTAGATTGTCAATACTTATAACGAATAATTTGTACTCCTCCCAAAAAATATAATCCTCCGGGATGATGCTAACAACAACAACTCTTTGTTGTATTATGTTATTATTTTTTTTGTCCTTATGTTCTATAAAATCGTTCCAATGTAAAATTGCTAACGCTGTATTTGGAATCTTCTATTAAATAAATAAATAAATAAAATAAATAAATAAATAAATATAAAGGCTAAGGGGTGCCAACCTCTTTTCCACGCAGTACACACGTGGCTTCATTTTTACAGTCTAACGAAGCCCTGAAGTCTGGACCCAAAACCAGGGAAGCTAATACTCTGTGGGAGTTTGCGTTTTGTCGTATTTATTGTGATTGTTCCGTCATCCAGCTGATCACCGTTCATCTCAATCGTCGCGACCACTCAAAAGTGGAAGAAAAGCGACGTAAAATAAACCTAATCGACAGCAGATCAACAACGCTACAGATATCACCCTGATATAAAGCGACTTCGACAACAATATTGCTCATAAAATATATAATATATACTTTTTTTAATCCTTGAGTTGGTAATACAACTTCAATACAACAAACACCCAATTGCAGAGCAGTTCACATCAGCGAATCACAGAGGTGCAAATGATATATCTCTTCCACTGGAGCCACAATTCAGAGCCGAGATCCCATGTTAGAGGAAGATTGCAACCGTGGATGATGTAATACTGCATGGGAGACACCTGGTGAGGAAAATCAATAAGTTTCTAATACCAGGAAATGCTTTTACCCCTACGGCCCTTCCCCTTTAGTGCCCTCCCTCGGTCTAAACCCCCCTCCTCTACTTTTTGCTTTTTTTGTAATCCCCAAGAGCTAAACAGCATGGTTTCTCTGTGTTTTATGTCCCTCAAAACATAATCCTGATGAACGTCAGCTTTTTTTATGAGCTGCCTTGCCACCGCATTGCACTCTGGGAATAAGGTTTTTGTTACACGCTTCGCTGCCTGTAATAAGAAGATTCGCACAGCAAGCATGAAAGCGCCCGGATATGATGAATCGTATTTGAATCGAAATTGGTGAAAATAGAACTCACATAGGCAACATGATAAATTTTGAGGATCATTTACAGTAGAGCAAAAACCACACACGGAGGAATGAAGAAAAAGAAAGAATGGACGGGAGACGAACATAAAGAGCGAGCAAGAATTACAAGGAGATAGAGAAAGACAGACAAGAGGAGGAAAACAGAGGTGACAGAAGAAAGAATGATAGAATGGAAGGAACGTAAATAGAGAGAGATAGCGAGAGAGAGAATGATAGCAGGAAGTGAAGAAAGACGGACAAGAAACAGAGGAGAAATAAAAGATAAAAGAGATATGGACAAAGAAAGAATGAAAGGAGGGAAATAAAGTTAAACTAGAAGAAAAATATTTAGAAAGACGAGGAAAATGTAAAGAAAGAGATAAACATAGGAAGAAAGAATAAGAGGATGGAAGGAACATAAATAAATAGAGAGAGAGAGAGAGAGAGAGAATGATAGAAAGACATAGAGAATATTTGAAAAGGGAAGAAAGAACAGATATAAAACATCGCAGAAAGAAAAATATGCCAGAATGGAAGGGACGTAAATAGAGAATAGCGGAGTGAAAAAGTGATAGAAGGAGATAGAAAGAGACGGACAAGGAATGGGAGAAAGAAGAAATAAGACATAGGGAAAATTTGAAAAGGGAAGAAAGAAAAGATATAAAACATCGAAGAAAGAAAAATATGACAGATTGGAAGGGACGTAAATAGAGAAAAGAAGAGTGAACAATTGGTAGAAGGAGATAGAAACTGACGTACAAGGAATGGGAGAATGAAGAAATAAGAGAAATAAAATATATAAAAAGAAAGAATGACAGAAGGGAAGTAAGAAATAAAGAAAGAGGAAACAGAGAGAAATATAAATAAACAGACAGAATGAGAGAGAGAGAGAGAGAGAGAGCAGGATAGATAGAAAGAAACATACTAAGAATGAGAGAGAGAGAGAGAGAGAGAGCAGGATAGATAGAAAGAAACATACTAAGAATGAGAGAGAGAGCAAAATAGGAGAGGAAAACATACACAAAGAGAGTAACGAAAAGAGAAAGAATGAAATTAGATAGAGGAATAGATGAAATAGAAATGTAAAAAGAGAGAGAAAGAAAGTTGCAAGGAAGAGCTATTACCAACAAGACGCAACCCAACCATATGAGCTAGATTTTGTAGAATACAGAAAGAAACACAATTTCTCGTAGCTAGAAACGGATCTGATTGCTTTTATTTGTGTTCCCCACTGTACCTTTTGTTCATGGTGTCTGGTATTCATCCCGAAATAGCGCGGGCAAATTAGTTTCCAAAAAAAAAAAACGAGCTTACGGCTGTTGGTTACACGCCAGGAGGGGATAATTTCTAGGTAACTACAAATCCGATTGGGGAAGGGGGAGTCATGTATATCTGGTTCGTTCGAACCGTAAGTCTCCCAGAAGGCTACTACCTCTCAATGCAATCATCGACAGCAAGCATCCCTTCTCATCTAGTCAATGTTGTTAGCTCAGAATTCTCCCTTTGTTTGTGGGATGGCGTCCCAGGTGAGATATAGATGTATGTGTTGTTTTGCTTTGTCCATTCATTCTCATTAAATTTGCTTCGAATAGCACATGTATAGTCAAATTATAACACTGCGATATGGAGGCAAATTGTCCATCAGTTGTGTTTCAGTTTTTGAAATATTCACGTTGCTGAAAGCAAAATGAATCAATCTGAATTAGATTTGATATTGAACTTTATGTAACATTGTTATTATTGATATCAATAAAGTAATGTTGTAACTTGAAATTTGATTTCAATATTAGGTAACGTTATTTACGATCTGTGAATGTCAATATTCCGTGGTATATAGGTATTTATATATACAAGGTGATAGCGCAAACTGAAACGGTGAAAATTACACGATAGGAGAAGCAAATAAAGTCTCCCAAGGAAATTATCTAAGTGTCCCCCACCGATTTCCATGAAACTTGGCAGTGTATAGAGGGTCCCAAAGGAAAACCTACGTTACCTCAGTTCCGATGGACTGATGAATGTTTCGGACATTTAAGTTTTTGCACGACATTTTGAGGAACCTGGTGACACAAATGAAACAGCTCGGGTATTCGTTGAACCGGAAATCTCACCATGTGTTCTTTACGTGGGAGACTCTTTCAAGCAGTGGCCAGTCTCACCTGAGATGTGAAGATCGGCATTCTTACATGCTAACGAGGCTGTGTGTGCCGCTATATTAATTTTTCCGTCGCTACACCTAACCGATACGTACAGATACATTTGCAAAGCGTCTGATTCACAGCTGAAATATTGCAAGTTTAAAGTTCGTTGAAGTTGAATCACGAACAATCCAAATGGTCCAGGAAATGTTTTCAAAATTTGGCACAAAACAGCATATCTTACAAGCAACAACTTGATCTTGTAGCTTTTATCACCCAACATTTATACTGTAAACGATTATCTCCAGCTAATAATAACAGGGAGCCGGACATTTTGGTGCCAGGTCATATTGGTGTTAGGACATTTTGGTGCTCGGGCATTTTGGTGCCAGGCCATTGTGGTGCCTTTCTCTTTATAAATCCTTTCACCTCTTACCTCTGTCATTCATGCAATGCAAAGTACGCAGCATTCTCATTTCAGTGCCGTATGATACCAGCTTTGGCATTGGTACCAGAAATGGATGTAGCTCAAGCTTTTGAAGAACTTTGCAGCAAGGTATCAGATGATCTTCAAGCAGTTCTGGATTACTTCGAAGACAACTACGTAGGACGTCCGCAGCGAAGGGGTGGAAGACGTCAGCCGAAGTTCTCCGTCGGACTTTGGAATCACTACGGAGCTGTTCAAAATGGAGATGGAAAAACAAGCAATGCTGTGGAGGGCTCTGGCATCGAGGATTCCAGTCGCATGTTTCCGCTGACCATCCCACGATTTGGCGGTTCCTGGAAGTCCTGCGTCCAGAAGTAGTTCTGAACGAAACTCGCTATGGACAGATAATCAGTGGAAACGTCGAGCGGCCAAGAAAGAGATACAAAGACTGTTGTGTTCGACTTGAAACACTGGTTACTGCATATGATAGGACAGACATCGTTCGCTACCTACGAGGTGTTGCTCGTAACTTTTCCATGTAAAATTGCTTGTATGAAGGAACACAATAAAGAGAGGTCAATTCAAAAGAACATTATTTTCTTTCTGTGCATAAAGTTATATGTTGCACCAAAACGTCCTGGCACCAAAATGTTTTGGCACCAAACTATCCGCCCCAAAATGCCCTAGACCCGATATAACAATGTAATTTACAGAACAAATTTGTTTTTAAATATGTACGAACTGTCTACAGAATATGTTAGTTGTACAATTCATACTTTTATACACTAACAATTCATATCCGCCACTCGTTTCTGAGAAAACTTTCGTTTTCCTCGTGAATAATTAGTGGACGTGTAACATGACTTATTAAAATATGTGCTATGGACGTCACTACTTAATAATATGTGACACTTCTTCCAATTTTTTAAAGGTCCTATATTTCAGGAATTAGCAAATGTTAAGCTAACTTCTGTGGGTTGATAATATTACGATATTTACAATTAGCTGGGTATTTTAGGAAAGAAAACGCAGAAAATCACGGCTTGATAAAAACATTTTATGGCTATATCCCGAACTGTTATTTTTTGTTACCAATGTTGCCAAACACATCACCGTTATAAAACTTATTGAAGATAAAAAAATATTGAACATTGTACAGTTTAAAACATGTACGAATGAAATATTTAAATTTACAATGAAAACATAACAAACATTGATTTGTCCTCAATGGAGAACAGTTACAAATTTGTTTTTTTTCTTTTCACAGACCTATCACATGTAGGGGAACCAAAAAAATAGGAAACTGGGAACGTTTAACGAACCGATTGAATGTGAATTATTTTACAGCAACGTTGAAATTTGATCTCAGTTTTTCCTGCTTGCCTCTAAACCCAAATATTTATAATTGAAGCCTCGGTTGTAAATATAAAACACGTATGGCAGTGGAATAAAATTCAACTGCGCAACCCCATAGGGAAAGCACATGTCCATCTCTCCATGAGCATTTTTTTAAAGTGGGACAATGTAGTCCTGCGTTTCATGTGGTAAAATATTCGTTTTATCCCGAGCGTATTCGTAAACTCTCGGGAAATCTCGCATTCTGTTCACACAATATGTGTCTGACACAAGGGAATCCCTTTTTTTATTTACAAAAAGAGAGAAAGGAAAAGGTTGTAGCTCTCGCTTCATGGTATGCTTATTTAATGTTTCTGTCTCCGTGGGAGCGTATTTATGAAACCAGCATATATTTTTTTGTGTGTGTGGGAATAAAATAACCAGTGTGATGGTATTCTTTTGTAAGTTAGTGATTTTATCTACTTTCTCTCACGCTCTCTCTGTGAGTGTGTGCGTGCACTGGCGTATGCAGGGGGGGTCGATGAACCTAAGTCCCTCCTAAATTATGAGAAAATAAAAATATACAAATTAATGCAGTGAACAACTCGAAAAAAAACGAAGTGATAAATGCAACCCTCCCTTAAAATTGACCTGATTATCCCTCGGAAAAAAATGCAGCTATGCTAGTGTATGCTATGTAAGTGTGTGTGTGTGTGTGTGTGTGTTAGGTTGGATACAGATATTCATATCGTATACTCACTTACGATCGTACGTTTGTACATAATAATTTATTATTTTTTTATTAACACCAATGTCTAGACGTCCGTGGCGGAGTGGTTAGCACAGCACGCTACCACGCGAGGGATCCCGGGTTCGAATCCCGCACTGGGCATAGATGTTCATTGTTGAGTGTCTCTTCATCACTGTCATCATATCATCACTTATCCTCATCTTCGCGATTAGCCAAAAGGGGCAGAAAATATGCTAAATAACAAGAATCAACTTAACACAAATGATTATTATGATGAAAAGGCGAGAGGACCGCGTACCGTTGCGTAACTAAAAGAAAGCACTGTGTGTGTGCATGCAAGTGTGTATTATATATATATGTTTGAGTTTTTAAGTCCACTTTATGCACAGATAGGGTAATAGGGACTAAACCTACTGTTTAAAGTGGGATCCGAACCACTATGTGCTTCCACCGGTATTATACGTATATACCAAATGTAGTCAGCGGCAGATCGTACCCATACATTCGCAATTATCTCGCAAATGGTTCGCTTGCGACCCCATGTTTACTGAGACTTTTTTGCTTCTACTATTGTGTACTTTTGACCGATTCAGTTCTAGTGCACCCTGTATATACATACACACGCACAGAGTGCAATTTTGTCGTACATCGTCTCCGCATCTTTTCTCACAGACAAGGAAAAATATAATTTATCCCTTATTATTTGGGTTACACACACACACACACACACACATACACACACACACACACACACATAAATCTGTCTCTCTCTCTCTCCATTTATATCTCTATAGATTCTTGTGTCTGCATTTCTCTACATCTCTCTCGACATTTCCCGCTGCCTCCAGAGAACAAGTCCACGGTTACCTCATTGACCTGGCACTTGTGTCGCCCATTAGCATGAGAAGTGGTTCCTCGCTTTTGTTGGAATCGTGGCTTCTGAATGTATTCGTTCCCCCTCACGGGCGCCTAACGACCTATAGTTCAACTCAAGGGGAGAAATTTGCGTTTTGTCCAAGAGTCGGATTCGGTTAACATTTGTTCCACTGTCTTGCGTGTCTAGACCCTCACTGCCAGTATATAAAGTTATCTCATTTGTAATTTTCGATAATATTGGGTTGGCAACTAAGTTCCCGCCGTTTTTTAAGGAAGGTGTTGAAAGTTTAGTTTTCAATAAACAGATACAAGTAGTTAATCAATAATGTATTCTCCTGTGTTGTTTGCAACATTTTACCAACGTTCAACAAGGTTTTCAATACCTCGTCGGTAGAAATCACGTGGTTTAGACTCGAAAAAGTCATCCAACCAAGCTCTCAATTCTGCATCAGTTTCATCCTGTTTCGCGCGTGGGGTCGCTTGTTTCCCTGGGCTCAGCCATTCCTTACGCCGCTTCATATTCATGTAAAGGCACCATTTTTCATCGCCAGTAACGATTCGGTGAAGAAATCGTTCCTTGTGTCCATGGGTTGCACGGTGCCGAGCAAGCAAACCAGTGGAGATTGTGGTGACACTTAAAGTGTGAGGCACCCATGCTCCACACTTCTGAACCTTTCCCATCGAGTGAAGATGCTTCTCTACAGTAGTGCGGGAGCAACCCATTGTCTCTGCCAGTTCCCTTGTTGTTTGACGCGGATTTTCATGCAACAGGTGGTTCAATCGCTCTTCATCGAACTCAACTGGATGGCCAGAACGAGATGCGTGTTTGAGGTCAAAATTTCCTTTTTTGAACTTCGCATACCAATCACGGGCGGTTCTTCCAGCTATAGCACCCACTCCATACACAGCACAAATGTTGCGAGCAGCTTCTGCGGCCTTAGAACCTTGATTAAAGGCAAAAAGGAGGAGGTGTCGAAAATGCTCATTCTTCTCAACTTGACATTCCATTTTAATGATCTGTAAATAACAAAGAAATGTGTCTTAGTAACAAAGAAACATAAATTTAGGTAGAACAATATATTCTCTTTCGCATGATGTACACCTTCGTGCCAAACGTATTTAATGTCATAGAGATTTTTCCAATTAAAAAAAACGGCGGGAACTTAGTTGCCAACCCAATAATAACATTTTAAAGTCATGTTAGAACTTGAAACTGTTCCCAGCGTGGACAGTTTGTTCCAATATTATTTGATATTAAAAGAAGAACTCGACAAATCAGTCACCGCAAGATTACATTACTTCTCACACACCATCTTACAAAATCGCCTTAACAAAACTAACAAGACATAAGAACATCAATATTTCAGCAAAATATATGTGAATTTCCTTCATTCTTTACGTACAATATATGATTATACAATCGAAAAATAAGAATAAATGATCTCAAATGCCTTTCAATGGATGATATTCAGTGTGACGTTAGCGGCGCAGAGCATGATGGGAAATCTGGCCAAATCCGCACGTGGTCTGGCATCAGTCCGGCAAACCAAACCATAGCAAGCGTAAAGCGAAGCATATGCTGCGTGCATGAAAATGACCCGAAGTTTAACATTTTTAATTGTATTGTTGTACACTTTCAAATCAAGTTTCCTTTTGGTCAATTAATACGTTGTGTGTCTGTTGTGTGTGTGCCATTGTCTATGTATTAATTGTGAGAGAACATCATACCTTTATACAGTTTCGTCGATGGTTAAGATGGCGTGATTTTTCCAATGCGGGGTGAAATAAGAATCGTATTTTAAAGACAAGTACTGTGTTTCTGGCTAGCGTTATATGACTTTTGTGTTACTCCTTACATCCGAATGCTTTGCAACGCGTGTGGGTGCTGTACGATCTCGAATAACGTTCACAAAAAAGAAAAGAAAAGAAAATTAAATGCTGCTTATCAATCAGCGGATGCGTTCCCAGTATGCGTATATTTGTATATACTTTTCAGAATATCTTCTATGGCTGTCTATATACATACAAAAAGTGACAATGATATGTTACGGCCTTATAAAAAGTAGTACACAATTTTGTACTTCGGAAAATTTCTATAAATTATCATTTTCACGAGACAAAGTGCTTTTCATTCACTTTTAAAATTTTGTTTTTAATTCCCCTCCACCGGGAATCGAATTTTCAATTCTTCGATTAAAAGGAGATAGCATTAGCCTATCAGATAGGGCCGATTGATTCCATGAGAAACATGCTCCATAGTCCTGTATTTTCTTCGTATGTGTACGTAGCTTTATAACGTTGTTTTGTGGCAAATAGCATCTTTTTATATACTCTGGTCATTGTTAAGAGTCTTAGCAAAATGTGAAAGGCTATATTTGGCATATGATCGTTATATTTGTACTTTGAATCACTGCCACAAAAGCTGTGATCGCAATGCTTATCAAACGTGTTTCCAACACGCTCCGAAACATTTGCCGGAATCATGACAGCGGGCGTGCTTTCGCGCAATGAATTGTGGGGGAAGTTGTTCGCTGAATATCATCCATTAGAATAGCTAGTGTTGCAAACTTACAAGTAAAAAATGTACTAAAATGTAATGTTTTCGACATCATATTAAAATATAAACCGCTACGTTAAAATTTAAACTTACGGTTACAGTGTACTTAAACATGTAAAGCATTAATTGTATTAACATTTTTGTGTTATGTGAATGATTATTAGTAGTGGCGGCGATTAGGGGGCAAGGGGATGCAGTCGTCCCCCCAAATTTTCGCCACTTTTGCCCCCGCACTATGCTAAACCTTATCTACAAAGGAAAATATACTGTCTTTGCCCCCCCCCGGTTTTGGAACCAAATCGCCGCCACTGATTATTAGCCATAAGATGATTCGGTGAAATATTATGAGATAGAAAGTTTTGATATCATTAATCTACTTTCTACAAAAACTTTAATGGCTTAAATCGATCGAAGCTAATTACACAACCTTAATCTACAATATGAGGCAATTACTTCATCTTATCTCTCTCAAACAGATCCTCAGACCCACTGCTTCAACAACCGATAACGCAGGAGTTCTCAACTGCTCATTCCCTCTTCGTAACTCAAGTGTCCACTTAAAATATTTTACGCATTTACGCACTGTCCCTCGAAATCCAGAACGCATCTTGAATATCTGTACAGTACAGCATATTCTAGCGGGCAATAAGTGTTAATGCATCACTATTCAGTGTACAAATTTAATTTACTTTATAGCTGAAAACACAAAAAAATATTATTTAATTGAATATTCTTGATTATGTTTGAAGTGTAGGTGTTGGTAAACTCTACCCTTGTCTGTAACCTTTTAAATTTTATTTAAATCTTCAAAATAGTTTGCGTAAGGCCTACATATGTTTTATCGCTGTCTTCTTTGAGATTAATTTTAGTTTTACATCAAATATTTATTTCTATGTCGAGCTGAACCTTAATGCTTAAATTGATGTGTTTCTTATCCATCAGCTTTCTCGATAATGCATTTAAACATTTGGTCTGAGAGACAGATTTTATGCATTTTTCATCTGATGCATTTACTTTTGTGGGTACAGGAATGTGGTAACATAGGAATATGAATGATAGTGGCAAGAGAATATGTGATATAGACATGAGCAAGATCCAATATGATGCCAAAATTTTAATATGAAAATTGTCCTGTGTGGTGTTTTAAATTTGCTGAAATGTTTGATATGACGCTCGTCAACCTATTTTCGAGTTTCCTCGTTTCAATCATATCTGCGCAAATCTAAGTCCTGAAGCAAATAGGTTTGCGCTTGTAAAGGTATATACATATGTATATATATATATTGAAATTTCTGACTGTCACGACAAGCAATTCTCCGCAGCATCTTCGCTGTACCGAGATTTTGGTAACGTGACATGGATAAAGGACCTGTCCCCTGCAGAATCTGCAAATCTCTTTGGGGCTTTGTCAACTTCTCTTACGTACCAAGCTCCTTTCCCCTGACGTGGCAAATTCTAATTTACGGAACAAAAAGTGACATTTGGGAAGATCTGTTTATTTTTTCCTACACTTTTTAAAAGCTCTCTCCTTTTTATTTTTTTAATCAAGAGTAAAAGCATCAGAAAACCTAATGTCTTCACGTAGGTTTTTTTCTACGATTATCTTTATGTGCACCAGAGGCTAACCATGACAACTTAAGAAATGGGACGACATAGATAAGGTTATGGAATTAGATACAATTCTTGTGATGTACAGGGTGTTTAAAAAAGGATGGTGCAAAAGTATAGCTGATTTATTCATGCTAGAGCTGACATACCACAGCTGTCATGACCTGAAGAGACAGAAGTATCTGATTTAAGCGCTGTTGGTCCAATGACACAGACCAAGAAGACGATAGTTCAATACGCCAAGATTTATACTATTTCCTCTGATTTTGTTCTGAATTAGTGTTCATTAGCGCCATTGATTTGTCGTGGGATGTTTGCTCTCGTATTAAACAGTAGCGGTGACTCATGAACTTTTACTTTGATGTGTAGCACCAAATGTTCAATACGCGATGGAACCATCTCCTGTTGCATATCATGTGGCGACACTGTTGCCGTAAGCCTCATACTGTACTCTTAACTGGGGATCGCCAATACAGTGGATGTGATGCAGTGGCGTATGCTGGGTTCAAAACCTGGGCTATCTCTTCTTATCATAATGTTCAAATGAGAGACTCTTTTTCGTTCAATTTCTTGGATTTTAAGGTGATGTGACATTGCGATTAAAATACATACATTACAATTTAGTAATAATTATAAAAATATCACTGTTTCATTAATATAGAAACAATAAGGAAAACATTTCAAATATTTCATGGTTATTTATAAAGTATAGAGGCCCATATTGTGAAATATTTATGTACGCCTACGTACGAGAATAAAATATACGCGTATAATAAACTTCTTACCTTGAATATTTAATTTGAACGGGAACTCCATTCTTCTCTTGGCAACCTCTGTGGTAAAATGGTTATTAGCACAGCCAGGGGACCCTGGTTCAAATCCAGGCATGGACATGGATATTCTTTGTGAATGTTCTTTCATGAATTTCATCGTATCGTCATTCATCCTCATCGTGGCGATTAGCTGAAGTGGCAGAAAAGCAACGCAAAATAACAAATCAAATCCATTCTTCTCTTCTTATTGATGCCAGAGGCCTGCATATCTTCACGATTTGAAGTTTATCCTCATGCAAAAGCCGAGTAAATTGTTTCGTCAATAGTTCGTTAATTATGTCACTCATTTTCGTTCACTATACGACGCAGCACAGATCATTCAAAACATATATACATAATTCACTCACTCAATACACTTAAGAAAATCCACGCAGTAAGAAACCTAATTTTCTTAAACTTGAAGGTCAGCGGCCTGCGAGTTCTGCATGTGTTCGATGGGACAGCGTTGTTTTGGCCTAGAGGACAAATTCCCTACCACATGGCAGCCACTCTTTTCCCGTTCCTGTAATAGTAGTTTAGTTTCAAAATTTCCCTTACCTGGGAAAAATCCCATGCTGGTTAGCGAAATGACATCGCTGTAAGGTTTTATCGCCGTTGTAAAGTGAAGACTACCCTGTCCACACTTGGGTTTGGAAGATACTACAAATACGTCACCGACCGCCTCCAGGTGCTGGTCGGGGAAGAATTTAACCGCTGAAGCCTGTTGGTAGTTTTAAAGGAAAGGAGTCCATCCCCATGTATAGAGCGAGCATAAGGAAAACAAACCTTGGATGAAAAATCCCCACGCAGCCTTTTCTTCTTCCGTTCAGCTTGAGCCATAAGGGACCATAGTCCATTGTTCCCCTCTCCTCCTTGCGGGAGTACGGCGCACAGGAATCGCGGGTTTTATACTATCGTTTTCTCACGCGGTCGTTGTTTGAGATTGAAGCATCAGTCACATTTGCTAGTCGATTATGTCCTGTATTTAATCTGGGCTTCGGCGATAGCCTAGGTAGCCTACAATATACGCGCCTGATGTGATGTGACCAGTTCCATCCACCTTTTACCTGCCAGAGCTGCCCCAGATAGAGTGCAATTATTTTCATAACTTATCTAGCTGTTAGGCATTTGCAGCTTGGAAGCGAGTCGTAACTTCCAAGGGCATCAATCAACAAGCGAGCAGATGACGTCATCTCAACGCAGCACCTATCGCTAACCCTCCTGCTTATGCGGTGCATTGTTGGTATGCTCGATCGCTCGACTTGCGCGGTCACACGGTTGTTCTGGAAATAATCAGACTCTACCCATTGATGAGAGGCTGGGTGAACTCAAGAGCCGCTTGTGAGGACACAGGAAGAAGTAGTGAATAGAGAGATGAGTAGGATGTATAACTATTGTTCACGAGAGAAGGAGAGTTCGAGTCGAGATTAGGTTCCTCCACGGATATTGTCATTTGAGAAGCTTTTCTATGGTACTCAGACAGAAAAACTTCCGATCTCCGAGGAAACTTAAACAATGCGTTGATTGTAAAAGGAACAATGAATCTCTCGTGTCAGCATGTCGACGCTCTTCGCGACGCATACCGCTGGATCCATTCTCCCCATAATCCAGCTCTCTGTGCCCACAAGGACTTCCTCTTATACGCTGATAAAATGGGCTTCACAAACATTTGACATCCATTTTAGTGTTCGTCAGTCGAAGAACAATGCTTTGAACAGAAGTTCATTCGTTTTTAATACGTAGTTAATTCATTCTCCAATTATTGTGAACGGATCGTTCCTGGCCATTGTTCGACACCGAATTCCGTCTACAAAACACTTGCAAAAGTCCATCCATCTGCATATGTTAAATATCCAAACTCCTCAAGAGAGACATAGACTGGCAGACCTTATATTACTACATAAAATAGTGAATGGAAACATCAGAAGTGACCGCCTTCTTCAGGAAATTCACTTTTGTGTGCCGTCCCGCTCAACAAGAAGCACTCAACTTTTTGTTTCTCAGAAACCAAGATTGTGCCTCATCCAGCGCTCTCTGTTCCATAGAGTGACTGCCCAGCGAATATAAGAATGTAAGAAGCTAAATAGACATTTCTGAAAATCTGGACCGTTTTAGCAGAAAGTTAATTAAAAGTATATAAGTCTCTTAACCACATGTAATTTTATTCTATGTTATTATTTTTGTTGTTTTAACTTATTAGTTTTGTCCTTATGTTCTGTTAATTCGTGCCAATGTAAAATCGCTAACGCTGTATTTGGAATCTTCTATTAAATAAATAAATAAAATAAATATTTTGAAGTTTTACCTTTGTCGAAATCGTATAGTCAATATACATAGGACGTTTATAATTTTTAAGCACACAAATTGCTACAGAAAGTTGACAGCTAAAGCTACTAACAATATATTTAATGTGAAGCAAAGCCAGAATTTATTTATTAATTTGGTTACTTTTCGTCGCTTTTATTCCTATTTTGGCTAATCGCGACGATGAGGATGGAAGGTGATAACATGAATATAATTAAAGGACAATCATAAACACGCATGAACAGGGCACAACACAAGTTCCACAGAGATTCTACTGGTCATGAGTCCCTCGTTAGTAGGGCTGTGCGATAGTTCGATATATCGATATCGAGTCAATATTTTTAATATATCGAAGCGTCGATATCGATATGTCGATATATATTTGATATCGATATTATCGACGTATGGTGGTGTTGCATTCCTTACTTACAAATTAAATCAAGCATATGGATGATACGTCACCACGCGGGGACAGAACAGGTGAATGATGAGAAATTGCCTCTCATTAACATGGAAAGCAAATACGTGCAACAACCAATAAAAAGAACAAAGTTCCTACTTTATAGAACTTGCTGGTTGCCCTTGTATGCTCAAGTATAGGGATTGTATCGATACGATACGAGACAATACTTGGCAAAGACTCGGTCTCAAGTTGTAAATGATCGTCTCGTTCTTAGTCTCGCCTCGATATACAGCATATACACAGCGCAAAATATTTTGTAATAACATTTATCTGTTCGATACATAGTTTCCACGCAGGTCCAGCTCCAGAAGAGGGCAGGCACGAAACTTCAAATTGAAATATATAGATGCGTCGGTATTGTCGCGATCCTCGATATCGGTATTTTCGGTATCTTCGAAATCGGTATTTTCGATATTCGATATATCAACTCGATATCGATATTCAATCATATCATCATATCAAAAAATCGATATCGTAGTGCCCTACTAGTTAGTCTGCAAAAATGCAACACGGGGTGTGCTACGTGGTTGAAAATTTATTGTCCCTTCATCCATCTCATCTAATCACCTTTTATTTCCATCATCCCAATTAGTCAAAAGTTGCACAGAAAAGCGACGCAAAATATACTTAATAGTCTTTCATAGTGCATTTTAGTTTGTGCCCTGACCATAATGACACCTTCCACAAAATTTCTCTTCAAGCTGTCAAGCTTAGCTATATTCCAGGGAAAAAACCTATTAAACAAAATATTAAGTAAATTGTTGGATATCACTTTCAATGACTTAGATACAATTTGGGTAGAGGTTTTCTATCCGAATACCAGTGTTGTTCTAGGCTTGCATTATCTCCCTGTATATGTATCCACTAAAATATTTGAAGCATACATAAATTTTATCATAGACAACTTTATTTATCGATCAAAACACCTTTAAATAATTGGTGACTTTAATACTGTATTTCTAGTATTAACTGGAGTGAATAAAATAGTAGTAATTTCCAACCTCCTGAATTGAAAAGTAGCAAACTTCTTGAATTGCTAAAGGTACTTAATTGCAAACAAGTAAATTTAGCATTCCATTCTCAATTCACAAATAATGTTTTGGATTTAGTTATTACTAATATAGAGTACTTGAAATTGGAAGCTCCTTTGTCTACTCTAACAAATGTAGACTATTTTCATCCACCTTTTAAATTTTTGATGAAATATAGCACTGATTTTAAAGAACACAAAGAAAATATGAATGTTAGTACTGAATTTACTGAATGTATTTAATCAAGGTAATTTCCTAGAATTATATTATGACCTCCTAGAATTTAGTGAAATGAATATTGAACATGATGATGTTAATATCTTTGTAGAAAATTCATATGAATATCTGTTGAAAGTAATGGATAAAAACATTCCTAAAAGAAAAGCAGATTTCCTGGATTACCAAAGAAATAAATCGTTGCTAAACAAAAAAGGAAGGTATTATGATAAATATAGAAAATCAGGAAAAGTTGGTATTTTTATTTATGTATATGGAACTTAGAAAGGCATGTAAGAAAGAAATAGTTAAGGCCAAAAAAATTTAACAATAAACTACTACTTAGCTACACAGAAGACAAAAAGTAGTTCTGGAGTCAAGTAAAAAAAATACACAAAATATATACAATAATATTGTTAATAATGATGTTATTATCAATGATGACATAACTGCTGCTAACACCTTTGCAAAATATTTCGAATGTAACTAGAAAAATAATGCCCAGAATTGGGAATATAAGATGAAAGTCAATCATATACACTTACCCATACCTAGAATAGATGTAAGTGATGTAATAGCTGCGATTAAGAAAATTATACCTAGTGGTTTTTTTAAACCATCATTTCTTCCAATCATGTAATAAAAGCCAATATAGAAACATTGGCACCTGCACTAGTTAAAATCTTTAATTTATCATTAAGAAAAAGTATGTTTCCAAATAAATGGGAATGTATTGAAATAGTACCTGTTTCAAAAGTTCAAGGTCTCAAAGATATTGAAAATTATAGACCCATTACCATAATTTTCTCTTTTGTAAAAATATTTGAAAATATAATACATAGTTTTCAAACCAAATCTCTAATAAACGAAAATCAACATGCTTTTATAAAGAACAGGTCCACAACAACCAATTTAAGTGTGATCACAGATTTCATACTGAATCATTTTTGAACAGGACTCAGGGTTGATGTCTTGTATTTGGATATAAGAAAGGCATTCGACTCTGTACATCATGAGATATTATCATATAAAGTTGATAAACGTGGGTTTTCTGATAGTTATTGCAAATGGTTTAGAAACTACCTCTTGGACAGGTAGTTTTAACTTAAACTTAAAATTAAGAATTGTTATTCAGAAATAGCCAACATGAAGAGTGGTGTATCGCAAGGGTAATTCTAAGGACCACTACTGTTCTTGCTCTTCATAAATGATATGGAACATTCTGTCTCAAGTACCAATCTCCTACATATGCAAACGATGCCAAGGTGTAAAAAGAAATAAATTATATTAATGATTGTCATTTGTTACAGAAGGATTTAAATTTCATAAGGAAATAGGGGCTGAACAATTTCAACTAAATTTAAATGTAAATAAAACAAAATTTGTAAGGTATATCAGGAAAACACAATACATAGTCTCTAATAACAAGGTTAACAATGTAACAGTACAGAATGTAGACCACATCAAAGACCAAGGTATTATATTCGATACTAAGCTTACATTTAAGCCACACATAAATATGATTAAGAAAACAATATCTATTACGGGAAACCTGATACGAAAGCAAGCAGTAGATTGGAACTTTTCATCTTGATGTATACCATTATGGTTAGGCCGTCCTTAGAATATGTTTGTCAAACATGGCATCCATTCAATTTCAAAAGTAATGCATTGCTAATTGAAAATGTTCATCGCACATTTTGTAGATTTATGTATAATAATTTTAAAATGTATAATATCTATTACGAATACAGTAACCTAAGTAAAACATTTATATTATGTAACCTTGAATGCAGAAGAAATATATTCTGTTAACAGTTTATACAAAATATCTTAGCAGGTGTAATAGATAGTAAAACAAATCTGGAAAAATTATGCGTGAAAGTGCCTCACTATAATACCAGAAGACATCATAATATATTTACAAGTACAGTCTTGAAATCTAACTCTTGGATGGACAAATTGGTAACGCTAGTGGGGGTAAATGCCTCAATGTATGGAAATGAAATTTGATAATTTTAAGAACAATTATGTTTAACTTTTAATAATCTTTTTTTTAAAATTTCTGACTTATGTATTGAATGTATATTATTATAAGCTTCTTGTATGTATCTAACCTTAATCTTACTCTGTAAAATAGTTTTATGCATGTATGTATGTTAAACACACGGTGTTGTACAAAGGTGTAAATCTGTTCACAACACTTAAATAAATATATTTCAATTCAATTCAATTTTTACAGTGTAGACAGAACCTTGTAGTGATTTTTTAAAAACAATTTAAATATGATATGATTCTTTCTCATCACTTGAAGGGCAAATTAAAGTTAGTTTCAACTTTCTTTGCATGATAGTTGGTGGACTTCTAGACGTGAATTAGTATTAATTGGATAGGTAAAGTGTACAAATATTTCCATTGTAATACAGAGCAGCCAGCTGTTTATATAGCACTTCTATTCCATATGTAGGTAAGAAATGTGTGGCTTTGAGATGTAAATTCTACAATACAAAAGAAATAATCAAAGAGAATTTTTTTTAATACTTTGTTATTAATGTGACTGTAGTTACGAAACTGTTGAGAATCAAGAACTCCAGGGTAAGAGTAAATTAACACCGCTCCTATTATTTTGCTAATATGTGTACTCTAATATATATTTTTCACAACTTTACTCAACTTCACTTTTAGGGGGAGACTTTATTGTCTTCAACTCCAACCATGAAAGTGCTCTAGGCTACCAGCCTACATGTGACGCTACCTGATATTTTCAGTTGTTACAGGCACGAACCATACAATAAGTCCCCCAGAGCCCTCCGAAAAGGAAATTGTGCAGCATTTCTACATGTGTATGGCACCTTCGTGGCCGAACCACAGTTGGGCTTGATTAAAACTTACACTTCCTTCGGGAGTTGGCATGTTGCTTGGAAACAAAGTTCGTTGCACGCCATGAACAATGCATTTTCACTCTCATACACCCTACGAATTAATTATAGGGAGAAACTTTGTGGGTCTACGAAGAGGGTGTCATAAAGTTTTCTTACCCTGTTCAAGCTCCCACGTACAGCACTAAATACTGCATCTTAAGCAGCATACGAACCTCGTCAATCCTGGGCAAATCATATTGTAATATATTTACCTGTGAATTGTTTTGTTATAGCTCACAAAACTAACATAATTACATACATCAATATATCCCTGTAAGAATCTCCTGCTCAGAAAAGTTTAGTCTGGGCGAGTTCCCTTTTTTGAGTGTGCACGTATTATTTGCTTTTTATTTTTATTTCGTTTTTGTTATTTTCTTTGTAACCTTTCCTCTGTGGTTTATATACGTACAAGAGTTACATGTAAACTGGGTTGGTGAAGGAACGGTCGTAGACTGATGCTCGACCTTTAATAAAGAAAATTTGAATCTAAACAGCAGCATGTGTTAGCACGAAAGTAAGTATGAAATTGAGGTTACCAACTAATTTTCTCTTATAATGCTACATTTTCATCAGTGGCGTATTGACATTTTTTTTACAGGGGTAAAGTTTCTTTACCGTCCCGATAATACTAGATTACATTGCCTTATGAAAACTGACGTACATTGTGCATTTAAAGATCAGTGTTTACTGAGTAGAAATTCCTTTCTACGTCTTTCGAAGTGATTTGTTTTTGCCTAAATGCAGTTTTTCTCTTCATGGACATTCATGCAATTTAACTCAACGTGACATTTATTTATACAGGTTGGCCTGTCGGACAAAACTTTTTTTAAAAAAAAATCATGCTATGTAGGCTGGTGAGGGCCTAAGAATTGCACAAATATTTCTTTAATACTTGTCACTGTATTTTCCCAAAAATAGTTTTATTTTATTGCAACATAATCCTTCCTTATTAGTATTTTTTAAATGTTTAATGCTAGTGTAATTCTTTTGTGATGCAGATTTTGGTATGACTTGCTGTAGCGCTGAGCAACTTCACTGCAGAAGCAAGCCGAAGAAGTCAATAAAGCCCTTAAGATGTGAAAAACTCCAGATTATTGGCTGTTTCTCGAAGGGGCTAATACAGAGCCAAGTTGAGTCGCGAAAGTCGGGAGTATTATGTATTTTCTGGGCACGAAGGCTTTTTTCAGCGCGTACTTACTGTGGCTGGTCTGGCGGCTAGAGGTCAAAGCACTTCCTTAAAATCCAGAGATAGTGCACGTAATTTTTGATTCGTTTGGTGAAGAGCCAACGTATTAGTTTCTCGTGAATGGTGTTATTTCTTTAAGTACCCTTTTATTCGAGCCACTGAATGGGGTTGTTTATTAACTGGGAGCAAGAGCATTAAGGGACGGGAATTGGAATTATTTCTACCCATTGGCTGAGAGGCAAGTATTTTGTTGTGCGGAGTCAATGATAACTTTGTAGATTCGACATTGTCAGGGTGTCATGTAATTTAATCTGGGACTAAAGGGATCGGTACCTGTGGAGAAGGTAATCACTTCAGTTTCAATAAGTTCAAATATTGCATAATTATTAGTTTGGCATATTTTCATACTAGGCTTATTATTTTTTTGCGTAATCATTTTTAAACAAAAGAAGGAAGGAATTAGAGAACTAATCCTGTATACGAGTGTAAAGGTCATGTGTATTAGAAATAGAACTTCTGGTCTGCGTACGACCCATTTTTTCTATTTCAGACAGAGAATATCATTAAATTAATTAAATTGGATCATAATTTTTGTACCTTTTTGAATACACTCTTAATCAGGAAATACAGTGAACGTCTGGTCTATCATAAACAAGAATTGAGTTTTCCCAAAATCCACTGTCGGTATAATATTCTGCCACGCTGGATATGCCTTCTGATTTTAATTCGATAAAAACCGTATTGTAATTAAATTTATATATTCTATTTCCACCCTAGTGATAAGTAAGTAGTGAAGAAACTACAGAGCAAATTTCATAAACACTATTAGTATACCTATAAGTGTATTTTTAAAAAAGGAGCAATTGCACAAATAGTTCTAGAATACTTTTCAGCATGTTTTCCAAAAGAAAATACAATATTTCTAATTATACGGGGCCAGTCCAGCGTCCTGAATTTCCAAACAGGTAAACTGGATATGATGAGCCATTTAATTATTCTTTCTGGTCGAAAATATAACCTCGACATCTTTAGAATATACAGAAACTGCCATAAAGACAGTGAATGTGCATAATTATTTTGTATTACAAGTTCTCTACAATATAAATTAATGTGGTTGGTCAGTTAGTTAAAGAATAATAATCAAGTAGCGTTCAACATGCCATGTTTTAAGTAATGCCAACTGAACACAATCTGGCTATGCGCAACTCCGTGGCGGAGTGGTTAGCAGATTGCGTTACGACGCCAGGGGACATGGGTGTTCGTTGTGAGTGTCCCTTCATCAATTTCATCATATCATCAGTCATCCTCATCTTCACGACTAGCCAAAAGTGGAAGAAAAGCAAAGTAAAACCAAACCAATCAATCACATGATTACACGGCAAATGCAGCAGAAACTCCCGGGAAGATGCTTGCTGAGCAAAGACGATACACGATAATAGCTTGAGGTAGGATAACATTGTCACTTAAGCTTGTAGGAGGTGGTGGACACTGCAGGGATGGAAACGAGGAACTAATATGCACACGACCAAGCATGGCGTCAATGGTTTCTGAATGGTAATTAATCAAGTTACCCCACGGAAGTATTGGAGGTCGTTAATCAAACAAATGGTCCCAGAAGAGCCATTCATTTGTTTCGGGCATAATTGCATTTCAATGTTTGGAAACTCTGTTCATGAAGTAGCTGAGTGGACATTAATCCTCAATTTAATTTTCATTCTGTTTCGGTTTATAAATTCAACTTTTTTTTTCTCATTCATTTTTTACCAGTGTACTTGGAATGTATTATGGACCTACATCACATATGAAATAAAATTGTCTATTGTACGGTAGCAGTTAGGATAATACGATATCCTAAGAAGGATAGGGGTAGTGCAGGAGGATACGAGGACAATACCAGGAGTAAGAAACTGGTAGAGAATGGTTCTCTTGCCCGTGTTTATCAGTTGTCTATCGCCAGAGTGCTGTTGTTGCCAAACGCGTGTTACGCGCAAACATGACTGCCCATGCTCCTACACGATATCTTCCGAGGTATGTTTGAGGTTTCTTTTAAGTCCACAAATTAGAAAAAGTAATTGCAAATTGAGTGGTATCAATCTAACATGTTGAAAGTGAATGAGTCTAAGACTCAAGTATTAATATTATCCAAGGAAAACAATAACATCACGCAAGTTGACAATATTAAAATAGGTAATTCGAATATAAAACCAAGTGAGAGTCTAAAATATCTTGGTGTGTACCTAGATAAGAATTTATTCTTTTCATAACATGTGAAGATTATATGTTAAACAGTTTCAATATGTCTGCAAATATGTACACCTTGCTCACAAATTAGCGTTCTACAAAGCATTTATTAGGCCGTTACTTGAATATTGTTCCTCAGCACTCTATGTTATTAACATAAATAACATCAACAAATTAGGAAAAAATGCAAAATTGGGCAATTCTATACGAAATACACCACACACGACTTCACGATCGAGCAGAGAAGAACTGCAACTACCCACGCTTGAATCCAGACGAAATAAGCGTTCCTACTCAAAATTCATCAGGCAATTCACACACACAACCACTTACTAAGCGGCAAGGTAATTATATGTAGTAACATGCATTATCCCAATCTGCGATCTAATAACACCAATAGTATCCGAGTACCAAAATGTAACAAGGCAAGATACGGATCAAAATCCATATCATCGCTGGCAAGTAAGGCGTGGAATCAACTGCCTGTAGCCTGGAGAAAGGAGAAACATTTGTCCAATTTAAACAACAAATTAAGATGTTAATCTACGAATACTGACACCGTGCCTCATTTGCCTCATTGCCTTCTTCACATATAATTACTTAATTTCTATTTCTTGTGTGTTTTTATTCCTTGTATTTTTTATTCCTTGTGTATTTTTATTCCTTGTATGTTTCAATTATATAGGCACACTTACATTCTTCCATATTTATACATTTATAAACAGTTAGCAGAATTGTATAGCTTAACAAATTAATCCCTGTAGGGCAAAAAGCTGTTTCTATAGTAAGATAATCCGTGTAAAATACTGTAAGCTTAAGTGTAACCCTACTTTAAATAAATAATAATAATAATAATAATAATAATAATAATAATAATAATAATAATAATAATAATAGGACAGACAGGACCTGCTGTGTGAAGTGGGATCTGAACCACTCTATACCTCCGCAGGGTATCGAACCCGAGACACCTTGGTTACAAGGCGACAACCACGAGTCCTTACGAAAAGCAATGATATAATACCAATATTAAATCCTTATGTCTTCAACGCTCTATTTAGTGGGTGAAAAGTCCTTCAGCAGACAGGAGACCACCCAGTGGCGGGAAATTTGTCAGGATAAACCTTCTGAGGTATAGTAATCTTCGGAATTCTGTCATGGAAATTCCTCAAACCGTAACCGCATGATTCGGCGCGATGCATGACAAGCAATGGAAACTTCTTGTTCTGCTGCGCGGCGCGTCTTAGTTGGTGATAAGCTTTTATGTTTTCTACATGCTGTGAAACTTTGTAGGCATTGTGTGTGTAAATTTTCGTGCTACCTGCGATCTGGCCATTTAGGAAGTGATTTTCCCAACACTGGCAAGTTGACACGTAATATTAATTGGTTGCTTTGATCTGGGCGCTTCTGGAGTGGAATCTTCGTGGCTAACGTCACGCTGCATAGCTCCATAATTAACCGTTTCCATAGTTCCTTGTTGTGGCTTCATGAGAAATCTCACAGGCTATTTCATTTGTTTGTTCAGAATGAGTCGGCTAATTAGAATCAACGATCAGCGCCGCATAGCGGGAATCCTTTTAATCTCCCTCCGAAACAAGCGCAGGGAACTTATTTTTACGAAAAAGAAGGGAAAATCACTTTCGCGTACGTAGTTTTGAGGTCGTAGGTGATACATATGAATATGCACGCTGTTATTCACGTCACCACATTAAATTTCACACTACAAGGTAGAAAGTAGCAGAATAGAGGAACAAATTAACTGCTCATACTGACTCGCGAAGTATCGTATTGACTTTAAAGAGCCACTTTACATTTTTGAAGATTTGCAATTAGCTCAGAAGGTCTTAGTGGCTTCACATTCTCTCTCATTCTCATTTATAACAAACGCTTTAACAACAACGCAGAACACACACAAAACTCACAAATTCTAGTTGCTATTTGCATGCGCTCTAACAAATTCATAAACGTTAGATCCAGTAAAGTAACCTGACAATTTTGTTTCGGTGGGCTCTGCTTCGGCTTTATGTTTCTCTCTATCTTTATATCATTCTATCTTCTTTATTTTCTATCTTTTTCTTTCTCTGCTGTTCATTTCTTTCTTTCTTATTTCTCTTCCTACTTGTATATTACTTCCTTTCTTTCCTTCTCTCTCTCCCAATTTTAATGTCTATCTGTCTCTCTCTTTCACTAGTTTAGATTCTCGCTTTCTTTCTTGCTCAGCCTCCTTTCCCAGCTTTCTCACCCTCTCCTTCTTTATCTTTATCGTTCCATGTTCCTTACCCTTTTATTTTCTTCCTTTTCTTTCTCTCTTTTAACTTTGTTCTTCTTTGTTTCCTTTTTTCTTCGCTGTTTATGTCTCGTTTTTATTACTTCTGTTTCTAGCATTATTATCCTGTTTTCTTATCTCATCTCTCACTCTTCATTTGTTTAACCCTCCCTCTCACACACACACTTTTTCTCTTCCTCATTTTTATCCTTCTTACTCCCTATTTTCTCTATCTTGTTCCTCTTTCTCTCCCTCTCTTTCTTTCTCTGCTTGTTACCCTTTCTACCCTTAGTACGCCGCGCGGTCTGACGAAAGTAAGCCCAGTGTCGCCGAGGCTTTGAGCGGGAAATTTGAATTCGTATACATAATGGACAAAAATCGTAATAACTTCGGATAACTTTTGTTTTGCAGGCAATACATCGGTGCATGCCACCATGTAAAATTTGGATACCCCAACCGCGGGGGGCTTACGGGCGGCGGCCGCATCCCCCGCATTTCAATCAAAAAAAAATAAAAATGTGGAGTTTGCCCCCTCTTCTCCAGCTACTTTGGGGAGAAAACCGGAACTATTACTTTTTTTTTCCAAAGAATGTACCTTCCGCAACAGAATGAAACTTGATTCATGTTCGTGGGTGCAATACAATTTGAATAATAAGGCAAAACGTAAAACTAGCGAATTTTAGCCAATTTGCATATTATTCATAAAATTGTTATATAACTGACACTATGGGACCAATCTACTTCGGATAACTTTTGTTTTTCAGCTAGAACATCAGTGCATGCAACCAAGTAAAATTTGGATGCCCTAACCGCGGAGGGCTTACGGGCGGGGGGTGCATCCCCCGAATTTCAATTAAAAAAGCATGAAAATGTGGAGTTTGCCCCCTCTTCTCCAGCTACTTTGGGGAAAAAACCGGAACTTTTGCTTTTTTTAAAAAAAAAAAAGAATGGACCTTCCGCAACAGAATGAAACTTGATTCATGTTCGTGGGTGCAATTCAATTTGAATAATAAGGCAAAACGTAAAACTCTAGCGAATTTTAGCCAATTTGCATATTATTCATAACAATGTTATACAGGGTGATTCTAAAGGTATAGTACAAACGAGAACCACAGATACCTCCCATGAAATAGAGACGAAAGTTCCCCTTCCACTTTGCCGAGAGATGCCTCCGTGAGGAGCTAGACAACGCCGAAAACGTGTGAAAATGAAGTTCACACCTCTGTACAGCCAGTACCAGTGAAGATAGAAAGGCGGAACAAACGAAGTCAAAAGGAACACCAAAGTCGCCCATCCGAAAAACACTAGGCGGCAGCTGCGCAACGCATGCGCATGGGGTTCCACAAAGGAAATAGGAATGTCCCGCAAGACAAGTGAAGGGAAAGGATAGCGATCGACAACGGTAGGGACAAAAGAAGCAATGAAGCATGAAGTAACAATTGCACAGCGGGAAACAAACACATGCAGCGCGTGGGGAGTCCCCAAACACAGTGGTGAGACACCGCAGCAAGAACAAAGCACGGTGCAACAAAAGAGAAGGAGGACCGGACGGGGAATGGTACCTGTCAAGGAGACAACAAATGCGAGACGAGGGATTCCCCGTAGCAGCACCGAGGGGATGTCACACAGAGGTCGTGCGCCAGCAGGACAAACACAGCAACTACGGGCACAGGAGGTTTATTGCCACGCAAAGGTGCACTTACAGATAGGAATAGTACGTAGTACGTAGTCGTACCCCGGACTGACGTTGTTACAAAAGTTGCTCAAATTGACGACCACCACATTCAATGCAGGCATTGCAGCGTCGCAGGAAATTCTGGCGAACCCTATCAAAAATCCCTGGCATGGTACACACTACGGCCGATGCTGCAAGTATCCGCGCTACCAATGTTTCCTTGTCAGGCACCGGGGTCTCGTAGACGAGTGTTTTCACATGGCACCACAAGAAGAAATCCATTGGTGTGAGGTCAGGCGAACGGGCGGGCCAGGGGACGGGGCCCTCTCTGCCGATCCAGCGCTGTGGGTAGGTACGGTGCAAAAGGGTTCGCACTGTGCCATCAAAATGTGCAGGGGCTCCATCCAATTGAAACCACATACGATGTCGCACGTTGAGGGGTACATCTTCTAGCAGCTCTGGAAGGACTGATGCAAGAAATGTGCGATAGAGGCGGCCATTTAAACGTGGTGGCAGCAGGTATGGACCGATAATCTGTTCATCGATGATACCTGCCCAGATATTCACTGCAAACTGGGTCTGATGGTGCACCTCGACTGTTGCATGTGGATTTTCATAATCCCACACATGGCTGTTTCGGCAATTGAAGATGCCCTCACGGGTGAATGTTGCCTCGTCCGTGAAAAGCACATGGCGCAAAAAACTGGGATCGTCGGTACAAAACTGCAACAGTCGTTGACAGAATTCCACACGTCGTCGTGGGTAATCCCCAGCCTGCAACGCGTGGACTCGCTGTGGATGATTGGGATACAGCAGATCATCATGAAGGACACGCCACACTGTCGACTGTGATACTCCCACTGCACGTGCAATGCTACGGGTGCTAGTGGACGGTGTGTCGTCCACGCGAACAAGTACGTCCTCCTCGACCGCCGCGGTGCGCACATGTCTTGGGTGACCGACATGATGGCCTGCACGTAACACACCCGATTCACCAAGGGTACGGTGAACGTTCGAAAACAACCTGCTGTCGGGTTGCCGCCTCTCCGGATAGCGTCCGCCATAAAGGCGTGCAGCTGCTCGGCCATTGCCATCTGCAATTCCGTAGACAAAATGCATGTCCCTCAGTTCTACAAATGTGTAGCGTTCCATGGTACGGTGAGGATAGTGCCAATTATGGAATACTGTACTGCAGTGCACAGGTGGCACACACACACACACTGGTCACAACGCCTTCGAAACAACGTACTCAACTGTCGTACGTCAAACACACCACCACCGCACCGGCTCTTTCACTGACACGCTCCCTGACGCTGCACTTCCAATCAGCCCACACGTCCGCACGGCGCTGTGGTACAATCAGCTGACGTTCCTGAGCCACCCGTGCCTGTGCTCTTCACTACCTGACCACTGCCGTCAGGTGGGGCCATGTATTCTGGGGCCTTGTCATCGTGGAACACATGTAGCGTCCTTCATTCTTGCCCCATTCACCCACAACACGTACTTCGTCCGTCTTGCTCGAGCCGACGGGGAGCACTACGTACGATCGTGTTGTGTTTGTGTACACCAATGTGGGGTAACCCAGCAGTTGAACAGACGTGCATACTCCCACGTAGCTTCATTACACGATTGTCCCACGCAGTTTATCTGTCCAGCCTTGCTCGGCCCGGTCTCACACCCACGCGGCAGTGTGCGGCTGCGGTGGTGTGAGGCCACGCTTGGTTTCGGAGCGGAAGGCTGCGGCCGAGGAGGGACTCGAGTTGTTCGGCTGGGGTTGCGCTCGGAAGCAAGCAGCCGCGTCAGGTCTGGGAACGGTGGACCTGGTGATCGGGATGGAAACATTCCGACCTCGTCCATTAGTGTCGTCCACCGTACGGAGTGGTGGGGTCCGTACGACACTCCAGCAGTCTTTCGCCCGCTCCCACCCAGCGATGTGCCTCCGGCTTCATTTCTAAGAGGCTGATTGGGCCCCATCACGACGTTTGTTACAACGTCAGTACGGGGTACGTGGTCCTATCTGTACGTGCACCTTTCATTAGCAATAACCTCCTGTGCCCGTAGTTGCTGTGTTTGTCCTGCTGGCGCACGACCTCTATGTGACATTCCCTCGGTGCTGCTACGGGGAATCCCTCGTCCCGCATTTGTTGTCTCCTTGGCAGGTACCATTCCCCGTCCGGTCCTCTTTCTCTTTTGTTGCACCGTGCTTTGTTCTTGCTGCGGTGTCTCCCCACTGTGTTTTGGGGACTCCCCTTGCGCTGCACCGCCAGCGCCGCCATTTCTGCCCCGAACCATGTACGCGTCTGTTGCCTGTCGAGTGTCACGGACCACTTTGCTTGCATTCTCGGTGTGTTTTTACATCCTACGTCGTCCTCCCGTGGTTCTGCAACCCCGCACTACTTTTCTCGACTGCACTGCTTCAGTCATGGTGTTTGTTTCCCGCTGTGCAATTGTTACTTCATGCTTCATAGCTTCTTTTGTCCCTACCGTTGTCGATCGCTACCCTTTCCCTTCACTTGTCTTGCGGGACACTCCTATTTCCTTTGTGGAACCCCATGCGCATGCGTTGCGCAGCTGCCGCCTAGTGTTTTTCGGATGGGCGACTTTGGTGTTCCTTTTGACTTCGTTTGTTCCGCCTTTCTATCTTCACTGGTACTGGCTGTACAGAGGTGTGAACTTCATTTTCACACGTTTTCGGCGTTGTCTAGCTCCTCACGGAGGCATCTCTCGGGAAAGTGGAAGGGGAACTTTCGTCTCTATTTCATGGGACGTATCTGTGATTTTCGTTTGTACTATACCTTTAGAATCACCCTGTATAACTGACACTATGGGACCAATCTACTTCGGATAACTTTTGTTTTTCAGCTAGAACATCAGTGCATGCAACCAAGTAAAATTTGGATGCCAGAACCGTGGGGGCTGCATCCCCCGAATTTCAATGAAAAAATCATTAAAATGTGGAGTTTGCACCCTCTTCTCCAGCTAAGTTGGGGAGAAAACCCGAACTTTTGCTTTTTTTCGTTCGCACTTTCATCTTGTGTAGCTACTGTGAATCTATTTCTTTCCTGTTGACTCGGCTCTTTGTGGAAATATGTCCGGAAGGAAACGATTGTGCGTTAGAGAAATCGATGAACTGTTACACGATACGAACTGTTTATGGTGAGGCCTTTCCTAACAGAGGAGGGAAGGGAGCCTTTGGAATAGTTTGTTTTGTCTATACTTCTGGATAGACGCACGCTTTAGACTCATGCTTCTGGCCTCTGGCTATCGTCAAGCTTCATTGCATTTCTAACATACAGGGTGGGAAATAACCTTTTGCTAGGGGTCCCCAGTAAAAAGTAACAACAATTAAGAAATTATGGTAATACCAAATGTTTACTACGACAATTGTGGTTACAAAAACAAAATTAAAAGTTAGTATGTCCGCCGTTTGCTTCTCTCACAGCACGAAGACGATTAGGGCAGGAGCTCAGGAGATTCGCAAACAGTCCGTATTCCATTCCATGTCACGGAGGACTTGTTCCAGATGTGCAAGGAGTGTTCGCCGGGAATAGCGGTCCGGTCCACGTTCCACTATCATCAAGGACTCAACTGCGTCCTTCAGAATAGCCCCAAAGTGCTCCGCTGCATTCAGGTCCGGTGATGCACCCGGCCATTCAGAACTGCTGAAGAAGTCAATGCCACTTCGCCGAAGAAGGTCTTGGTTTTAGCATTTGCCTTGAAGCAAGGTGCCTTGTCGTGAACTAACTTTTAATTTTGTTTTTGTAAGCACAATTGTCGTAGTAAACATTAGGTATTACCATAATTTCTTAATTGTTGTTACTTTTTCCTGCAGACCCCTAGCAAAAGGTTATTTCCCACCCTGTAGATGCGACAGAAAGCTGACACCGCCAAACCTCATCCAATTCCCTCTCTCCTTGCCCTACCCCCCCCCTCCGCCACTACTTCAGCTGGATCACCAGGTCTAAACACAAAGAAGAATGTGTGCCTTATCAGTACTAAATCACAGCGTTGGAAGCTTGGAGGAAAACAGCATTGTAAATACCAAGCATTTATTGTGTCTGTCAACTGACGCGCCAACACGTGTTTGGGTGAGCCCAAACACGTGACATATTCCGAGAAAGGAGGGGGGATTTGGAATTTTCGTAAACATGATTGCAAAACATGTTCCCGAACGAACTGTCGGTGTTTCAACCTCAATATACAAATATAAGTGTGGCAAACCCTCGATAATTGTATCTAAAGCTGTTTGTAACATACGTATGTGTTACGGCGGCTACAAGGGACATACTTTTTTGTAACATATGTGTTACGGCGGCGGATAAGAGATTTGTAGACTCTCTCTCTCTCTCTCTGTTCCATCTTTTATCTTTCTCTGTTTATTATTTCACCCCTCTTTCTGGTTATCTCCTTTTCTATGATATTCTTTGTTTATCTCTCTTCTTCTTCCTCTGTATCTATGTCTTTCCTCGCTATCTTTCTCTTCCCTCTCTGTTACTACTTGTGCTTCTCGCTTTCTTGCTGTTTTCTTGTCTCACTTCCCATCCTGTCTGTCTTCCTGTGATAGTACTCAAATTGGTTTTCCTGTATTTATCCCCTCATACCCTTGCATGCGCATCAAAAGGAGCGTAGAGGACAGCAACACATTAGCGCTTCAACTTGTCTGTATGTGTGTATGGGAGGACAGTTTGTTGACAGGCAAGCGAGGAAGCAATATTGGTACACAATCAACATTCCGAGGAGTCCAGAGAGGAGGATCGCGGCGGCGAAACGCCCGTTGGTAAATAGACGCACGCGATGCTTGCATTTGTACCACTTGATTTGGTTATTTGCTTTCGGGAGCTTGGATTGAATAACGAACGCCGAGATCTCCTTTCATGACCCAAGCCAACGAAAAAAACGTATCCATCGCTTTAGCATATCCTTTCCTTCACCATGCATGAAATTGAGTGAAAGATTTAGAGTAACGCGTATGTTTGTAACGGAGGGAGTTTCAAGTTACATGGAATAATCTTATTCGTTGTGGAGTTTATATTCTTCCAGAATTCTCAAAAATTGAAAAAGAAATAATAATAATAATCCTATCATTGAAAAGTCCGTCTGTCAATCCGTTCGTCCATGTCAACTACCGACCGACACCACAGAAATTGAAGTTGCAGAGATATAACTTAATGATCTGTTACAACTACTATCATATTTTGTCGTAATCATTTCTATCATTCAATTTGTAGGTCTCATAATCTGGAAATGAACACCTCTATTGGCGTGAAGGCAAAAGCATTTGTTTGTCTCAGCTAAAATTATACATGTAATTGCTTATAAAATAAATTAAATTTACTGAGTTAACACTTATTCATACTAGCAGAATATTAGTTTAATAGCTTAATATAATATTTTCATAAGGTTTGTGGTATGTTTCCGTCTATCCCTCCATCGAAATTGAAAGACTGACAGAAAGAGACAAGTCAAGTCAGTATCTTGGTGAGTTGTGTTTGTATTTGAGTGTCAGCCCTTATTGGGCTATGATTCATTATTTTCATTGCACTGATGACATGGCAGGATTTTTTATATGTTATTTTAGTCCTCCCCGAAACAGTCGTGGTTTGGATTTCTTTGTTTTTCCCCTCATGGCAGGATAAGGTGAAGGAGTTCCAGATAATTTCAGATGTTCTTTGTTAGTCGTCCATCCATGGCAGCTTATATATGTGTAGCAGCGGAAATTGCAATCCAATTTCACTAATGGTCGTCGGATTGGGATGATGTGGCTTAACTGCCCAGAACATTAGTTTGATTCGACGCATGAAGTCGAAGAGTGTTTCTTCTATAATAGCATCTCTAAGTCCAACGTTTGGAGTATATCTGTCTGACGTTTCTCCTTCCAGTCCCTGCTATCGCTGCTGTTTCAGTGCGAGCATACCCACACCTACATAGCTCAACCAATCATCATCTTCATATCTTTTCTTCGGAGACCCTCTTTTCAAAGTTTGACTATTCTCCTCCCAGTCCCTGCTATACATATCTTCTTTATATACGTATAACTTATACCACACAACATATAATATATCTTACTATACCTATTCCTACTAACATTATTCACCCTTTATCTCCAACTTTTACATATGTAAACCTCGATACTAATCTTTTAACATTACTTAGGCATTTATCTATAACAATTTACAATATGTAAACCTTGATTGTTTTGTAAACTTTGGAAACCAGAACAGCCAAGGTACCTATAGCTATAAATCAAAATTAGTGTAATCTTAAATATCAGTGTAAACTTTTCTTCCTTTATTTTTTATTTAAATATAAATTGTTAAACAAAAAATGAAATAAATTAGTACATAGTAAACGGGGGAACAGACATTCTGAGGAAATGACTTCCTGGTTTAGGGCACCAGGACATAAGCGCCTACCCCCTGAATGTATGCGGGTGGAGGCGGGCTTTTTTAGGGAGTCTTCCCTTTATTAATATATCTGTCTGCTGCAGTAATAATCCTCAGAGTCTTGTTTTGTAAAACCTGAAGTCTTTTAAAATGACTCGGAGCACTATGCATCCAGATTAAACATGCATAGATGATTAGTGTCCAAATGAACACCCTGTATATATTAAGCCTATTCTTCCATGTGAGCGCCGATGTCTTCAGAATGGGGTAAAGTTGTCCGATGCGTCTGTTACCTCTATCAGTAAGGTCCTTGATGGGATCTCCAAAGGTCATGCTTGTATCGAAGGACATTCCCAGGTAGCGGACTCGTTGAGCAGGCGGAATCCTATTGTCATGAAGGCTTAGTGCCGGTTGCAATTGTGGTGGTCTTGTAAAAATAACGACTGAGCTTTTCTCCGCGTTTACACGGATGCGCCAGCGAGTTGTCCATTGTTCATATATCCTTAGATATCGTTGCATAAGTGTCTCACAGTATCCGAGATTAGTGCTTGCTGTAAAAACTGCAGTGTCATCTGCATATACTGCGACTATGGTGTTCATATTAGTTGGCATATCGGCTGTGTACAATGCATATAGTAAGGGTGATAAAATAGAGCCCTGCGGCACTCCCGCTGTGGTTGGTCTTGGCGTAGAGGTTGCCCCATTAAATCTTAGTATAAAATCGTATTCCCATCAAGATGGAGTATCCTTGCTGATTCATCTTGTATAGAAGTACTTCCAGCCAAACTCTATCGAAGGTCTTTTCAATGTCCATAAAGACTCCAAATGTAAATAACTTTCGACTAAAGTTCACCGCCTTCGTATCTGTCACTCGAAGTAATTGAGTGTCGGTGATGTGTCGGTGCCGAAAGCTGTGCAGAAATTCAGGTAAGATGTTTCTCTCCATTGTTTGCTGCTGTAATCGTGAATGAAGGAGTCTTTCGAATGTCTTCCCTATATGACTGAGGAGATTTATCGGTCCGTAGTTGACAGGGAAGAGAGGAGATTTTCATCTCTTTGAAATTGAACACATTAATGCTATTAATGCTATTTTCCATTGCTGTGGGTAATATGAGTTCTGCGGCTGTCATTGAAGAGATTGAGATGCTTGGCTTTTATGTCGACACACGCATAGACTGGAAAAGGTGAAATACGATGATTTTTATTGATGTTTAGCGGAAAAATCTAAATTGATTTTATATTTATTTTGTTCCGCTCTTGTAATAATAATGACTAGGAAGGCCTAAGAAGGAAATTAATCTTAATAAGCATTTATATTTAGTAAAAAAAATATATAGACACTCTTCTACTTGTGAAACTTCATCTTGTGATTTCCAAGTTTAATTGTAAAATCTAGCAAAAAATCAAAAGTTGAAGAGTAACATGTGTAAGAAATAGTATTTTTCAAATGTTGTCATTATATATTGGCAGCAAAATTATTTTCTTTCAAAAACTAGGGGGCACTCAATCCCCCCCTTCCCCACCTTAAAGACTCCACTGCCAATCACTGCCTTCAATTTAACTCAAAAAACATTTTATTTCACTCCAACCATGGCTTTCACTTCTGGATCGAAGACTCATTATCCTTGCTTCCTGCAGATGTTGCACAAGTCGTGATCCGTCAACCATTTTTTTAAAGAAAAAAATCAGGGATGGCAAGACAAAAAGCAGCACTGGCGAATTGTCAATCGCTCGTCGAATTCTCCTTTCTGATCGGATGAACACCTCCATTGTTGCACGAATTGAGGCCTGGCGAGATCTCTCGAACGCTGTCCACTACGAATTCGTTCCCGCCAAATGCTTCGGTCCTTTGTTTGCGGGATTTCTCCCGCCAACCCGTTCGTTCTTTTTTTTTTTCTTCCTTCAGCTCCCGTAGGATTCGGCAATCCAGAACCTTTATGCCGAGGCACAATGCAGGATTTAAGCAGAGACAAATGATCCACAATGACAGTGCTGCATTTCTAGAGAGGCATTAATATTAATGAAGACAGACAGACATTTTTCCGCCAATTTTTGTTGACGCCAGAACGTTACAATCTGTTCATGCAGCTCTTTCCCAACAAAGAAACGGGAGAATAACATAGTTTAAAATTCAGCTAGAACTTTTTAAATTGAAGTATGTATGATTCAGTCGTAGGTTCGCGTCCAAGCTTCTTCAACTTTATGTGTACAATTTTCGTAAAATTTCTTAAAAGTTTAAGAAGATTATATTAAACTAAACATTAAAAATTAGTTTTAGTTTAGGTAAATTGCATTGAAAAGTTATTTAGTAAACAAATAGACTTAATAACGCTCTCTGTAACTATATTTACATATGGCACCCATTAGATCTATTAAAGAATTGCTTATCGTAACAAAAACCAACTATCCATTTGGTCGCGGGAGGCAACAATGTATGAACAATGACCTGTCGATATCTCGGAAACTATTAAATGAGAAGGTTTAAAATTTTCTACAAATAAAGTTGTAGTAATTACTAATTTCAGATGATATAAATTATTTTGATTGGAAGGTCCATTTGTCTGTGGGGAGACAAACAAATTAAAGTAAAATATCGACACTTTTCTGTGCCTCGATACCTCTGAATCCAAATACGAAATTTTGTTGTATTTGTCTATTCAGGCCAACAATCGAAAGCAATCAATATCTATCGATTTCTCGAAAACTGCTAACGATAGAAACAAAGAAATTGGTGCACAGAAACGTCCTCCAAAAAACATAACCTAAAGTGATAAAAAGGATATTGATATAATTGTTGATCTGTTTGTGCCAGTTGAATAATCGAAAGTCAAGTCGATATACGAGGGGCGTACTATAATGATTTACACTTTTTTTTTCAGATCCCATGGTCCACCATTCGAGAAGTGAGGACTGGCATATGAAGCTACGAGTCTAGTCTTCCGATTGCAGGCAGCAGTGCCCAAAAAGGATTTCCGGTGTTCACACAGCAGCACGTTCCGTACATCATTGACAGCGGACTATTGGACAACATGGAAAGCGACTATAATGGTCAGCGTTGGACAAGTTGGTTTCTATGGAGAGAGAGTGTGACCACAGCAGAGATTTACAGACGAGAGTACGCGGGGTGGGAGGACCTCGAACCCCATTTCAGCAATGGCGTGGTTGATTTCCAACTGGTGTGGGAGCGTGCGTTGTCGTGTTGCAGGAGCACTCTTTTTGCCCATTTTCCTGGTTGCTTTTTCTGAACCCATCTAGCGAACACTTTCCCCATATTAAGGTGATCGTGCACGATTCGCTGCAGGGTGTTTCTGGACAGGCCCCTGGTTACCTCCATTTCAGAAAACGTGATGCACCTGTTCTCAAGAATGACTTGGTCAACCTGTGTAATGTTTCTTGGTGTTGTCACAGTCACTTTCCTTACATAACTTGTCTCTTTTTCGGTTGACGTGCGTCCTGTCACGTCCGTTCTCACGGTAAACCGTTTACAATTGGGTGGAAGGCTGGAAAACAGGACGCACGTCAACCGAAAAAGAGACAAGTTATGTAAGGAAAGTGACTGTGACAACACCAAGAAACATTACACAGGTTGACCAAGTCATTCTTGAGAACAGGTGCATCACGTTCACCACACACTGCTGCCAATCGTCTGTAAATCTCTGCTGTGGTCACACCCTCTCTCCATAGAAACTAACTTGTCCAACGCTGACCATTATAGTTGCTTTCTATGTTGTCCAATAGTCCGCTGTCAATGATGTACGGAACGTGCTGCTGTGTGAACACCGGGAATCCTTTTTGGACACTGCTGCCTGCAATCGGTAGACTAGACTCGTAGCTTCATATGCCAGTCCTCACTCCTCGAATGGTGGACCATGGGTTCTGAAAGGAAAAAATAAAGTGTAAATCATTATAGTACGCCCCTCGTATATGTTTAACCTTCAAAATATTAGAAGTAAATATAGTAGCAAATATGTAATTTGGTGGACCGGAATATATCTCAAATGTAACTTAATTCGAGAGAACTTGCCATATCAAAATAGAACCAATCGATAAATTTAATGGCTGTTAGGGAAGAATGCAGATACAATATGACTCAACAATTGAAAACAATCTACAGTATAGCGACCAACTCGTTACCAATAAAAAGTACAAATATATTTTGCGCGTAAAATGTCAATAAGATAATTAAATCATTAGTTGCATTGAATCAACACTTAAGAAGCTACAACTGCTATAAAGATAAAATTTTGTAGTGAATTCGGATTCGAACGCTTATTTATTATAATATAAATTATCTTCATTACCAATTGCTAAAAACCTATAACTAATAAACAAGGGAATATGCCAATGCACTCATGATGTATATCGCAAATACGTAATAAATGATTTTGACAAAATTTGGGGTCGCACCTCCCCTTCCACACACACACACACAGACACACACCAACACCCCCCCCCCTTTCACACACACACACACTTGGGACAAATCTTTTTCTCCAAACTAATAATATCAATTTTATCTCAAAAGTGGGCATTTCTATGCAACAAAAAACTTTTGTTTTCTAACTTTAGGAACACTCACTAAGACAAAATTGTATTTTGACAAAATGTTTGAAATGCACATGTATGGCATTATTGGGTAATTTACAATTCAACAACACACAGTATATTGAATACTATTGTTACAGAACAAAAAATCGTCAATATAATAGTAACCTACTTCTCTTGTAAAAATGGTGAATGTTTAAAGTAGTATAATGAAAGTCCACGACAAAGTTTTACAACTAAAATTAATGAATACTGATAATATCTTTATGTGTTCAATGTAGTTGTGGTATATACATTCGAAATCACTTACCACTTACATGACAAAATAAATATAAATGATCATAGAAATTAAAAAGAGTTGCTTATTGTCTATCTGCCGTCCCAACAAAATACATAATTAACAATAACAATATATACACTTTTCAGTGAAAAGTATTTGGGGGAGGAAAGAAGAGTTTACAAGATTCTCATTGTGGAACCTGAAGGCAAGAGACTTGTAAGAAGGCCAAGACGAAGATGGAAGGATAACGTTGAGATGGATGGAAAAGATTGTATTGATCTTTCCCAGCATAAGGACAGATGGAAGGCTTGTGTTGCTTCAGCTATAAACCTTCGGGTTTAAGAAGATCTATATGATTTTATCTTCCTCCTGAAACATTAAAGCCTCTTCACTCTAAAGTAAAATTATATATTAACTGTTCTTTTTCGATTTTAAAAACACCCATAAACATACATATGAAATCATCATGAACAATCCGTTTATAAGCAACAAGTATAAATTTTAATATGTCTCTTAGAGCAATTATTGTACTGGAAGCGAAACGGAGTATGTGTGTGTGTGTGTGTGTGTGTGTGTGTGTGTGTATGTATACACGTATATGTGTATGCATTTCTTTGCAAACCCTCTCTGTATTAATAATTTAATTACGCGCAAATGCTTTAATGGTGGTGCCGCGACGTTTTTAAACGTTTTCATGTTTTTGCTCAAGGGTTCTCTCCTTGCCTCGACACCCGGGGTACCAGTTCCATGTCCCGCCCACCTAGCTACGGCTTTGATTGAGATACTGTAATTAGGATGCAGAAATAAAAATAAACTTCACTCCTCTCTATCTCTCTCTCTCTCTCTTTTTGTTACAATCTCGGTAGACAGATACAGGTAAAATGTTCGTAAAGGAGCTCAACATATCTGGAACGGAAATCAAAAGCAATGGCTTTTCCTTGAAAGCAGGATTCTTTCTGGTAAACCATTCTTTTTAACCTATTCACAGAATGAGAGGGAGGGGGTTGAGGGAGAGGCAGATGAAAGGAACAAAGAGAAACTTCTTTCGACTACGCAAATAAAAGTTCTCATACTTGAGGCGGTTACAAAAAAAAAGGCTGGAGTTTGATCTTCGCTCTACAATTAAGAGGGAATAGCTGGAAGATAAATTACCCTCCTGATGAAATGGAAATGCTGAGATGCTCTTTTGTTTCTCCACGCTCCTCTTCCCCTCGCCATAGGCAATAATGAAAGAGCACCCCCTCCCCCACCGTGATTAATTACCCTCCATCAACGGAGTGGAAAGCATCGACAATGCCACAAAGAAAGGATGGAAGGAAAAAATGTGTCTCCCGTATTTCGTAAAGCTGTGCATAAAACAAGACAAATTATGTACGGATATCTTCCCTTTTTTTTCATTACTTACGAAATAAGCGAACATGAATATTTACGAGGTTTGTTCACTAACTGTAAAGTTTAAACAATTTCAATTAGGAACTTCACATCAGGAATATATTCAAAGTGAGGTTGGTTGGATGTTACTTGTTATTTTACGTAAAGATCTGCAAAAAAAGGAGTTAAATTTTAGCAAGAAATGTCATGATAAAGCAAATATTGATAATATTCAAACTTAAACGCGTATTGAGTTTTAAAGCTTTGCGAAAAATATAGGTACCAATACTTTTCAGGTTTTTAATACGGATTTTTAAAATAACTTACTTTATGAATTGAAATATCTGGTTACTTCGCAATACATTGCAATTTGCATTACTTTTATTGCATTACTCTTATTGCCTTACTTGCAAGAACAACAGGCCACTGTGGTATCGGTATCGTCCGATACCAGCATTGATTGATTGATTGATTGAGTTGGTGTTTTAAGTCCACTTTATGCACAGTAAGGCTTATCGGGACTGGACCTACAGCGTAAAGTGGAATCCGAACCATTATATGGCTCCGCCGGGTATCGAACTCGGGACCCCTTGATTACAAGGCGTCGACGCTACAACTATGCCGATATCAGCAGTCACATTACACAGAAGGGAGGAGCAAGCACAAGTAGAAATTGTTGAATCCACAACCCTCCCTACTTGCTTTAAAGGAGATTTTAAAGAAAACGAATTCCACAGGAACCTTCATCCGAATCTCCCAAGAACTCCGCAATCGCCTGGCTCGAAATCAGCCCAGCATGATAGTAATGCTGGTTTAGCAAGGTCCACCTTTTTTACCCAACAGGTTTACGAGAGAGAATAGGAAATAAATGATTTCTTTTATTTCCACTTAGGCTTTACCAGGCAGTTACATGTCTTCGAGAAGTTTGGGTTCAGCTTGCTTTTACTTATGCCTTTGATTTTGTCAATCATCTGATTCCCAGGAGGGTATGGGTATATCCAGAGTTTCTCGGAAATCGTGCCGGCCTTCCAACCTGTTACAAGAAAGGGTGAAGGAACCTTCGAAAATGGCAAATGCAGAGATCATTTTGTCTTTATCCTTGGGACAAATATTGTTCTTCGCTGCGCTTTCAGCCCCTTAGGAACAATGAAATCGGATTGTGTTTGTGAAAAGAATTCAACCCATACATTAGTATCGGCATCGGCTTCAGCTCAACCTTAGTTATTAGAATTATTTATACGTTATTTCCTCTAAGAGCGTCCCATGAGGCTGAAGTGTGGATGCTAAGTAAAGACCTTTCTATTGCTCTATTCTGTATAGTACCTTTATCTCTATAGCATTCCACGGCTTTCTGGGAAAATGCATACTTGCTCAGCAAGCCTTGAAATGCTAAAGAAAGCTAGCACTTATGGATAAACTTGTTGTAGTGCATATTCTTTAGTGACAGAGAAAGGGTAAGTTCTAAACAGATGTAAAGTTCCAAACTTTAGAATATCTTCTAGACTCTTGGAAAAGAGAAATTTGTTTCTGAGACAATCCCAAGGTCCAGAGGAACCTCAACAGAGATTTGTTGCTAATAAAAATACTGCGAAGAGAGACCAAGGGCTCTTGTGGAAATGACAAAACGCTTCTCTCTGTGGAATCCCACGTTGCTGAATAATTCCCGTTGCGCTCAAGGAAAAAAGAGGGGAAAAGGAAAAAAAAACTGAAATTAGCACCGGATTTTCCCCGAGTGAGAACAACAGCCGGCACTCTTGTTATAAAGCAATTTGTGCCGACAAATGCATGGCGAGAAAAAAGGATGGAGCGAGAGAAAACACAGAGAGAGAGAGAGAGAAGAGAATGAAGAAAAGAGGAGATAGTAACAGAGAAATGGAAGAGAGGAGATAAGGCAAGAGCGTAATGTTTCAAGGGAAACCATGGAAGGAGATGTTCTGGACCCTTTTTTTAAGCCCCTCTCTCTTCCTAACTACGCATTTAAGTCCGGAATACATGTGACAATTCGCTAATTGCCTCCTTAAGCTTCTGTTGCGAAGGTATGTTTTTTACCTGGACGGCAAATCTTTCAAACGTTTTTTTTTATTCCCTTGAACACAGAAAACTTCCAGCCACAGGTAAGTGTAATCTGGCCCTAAGGTGGACATATCCACAGAAACCGGTATGGAGAGTTAAGTTCAACCGATCAGTTACCCGACGCAAAACGGCGTGGTGCTGTTTCGTTACGCACATATAAAGATGTCATAACTGGGTACACGGAAAATGTGTACAGAAGTTTATATTTTCAGATTCAATGTCATTTTTTACCATCATATGCAATGAACATATTTAGTTTCTAACTTAAAATAAGCCCTAGGGTTAGTATCGAGACGAGACGAGACTTGGCACAGTCTCAACCTGGTCTAGAATTGTAAATGGCCTGTCGTTCTCGCTCTCGTATCGATTTGTAAACTTCAGATTTGTTCTCGCCTCGGTCTCGTCTCGAAATAAGCACAAATGACCTGTGCAGAGTGTTACGGACTTTCACAGCGTATAGAAGTTGTTTCCTTATTAATATTTTATCTTTAACGCCTCGTCGTTACCACTATTTCATTTTCGTATTTTTATGTTTTCTGGCGTCGCTTTTCTCCCACTTTTGCAAATCGCGACGAGGAAAACGAGTGATGATTAGGAAAAGTTTATGAAGGGACACACACACACACACAAAGAACACCGGACACAGGCCTGAATCCGAACTTGGAAATTTTGGTATTTATAACTTAATAAGTTTAAAAACAAGAAGCTGCAAATAGCTGTTGCGCATCTCGCACCACATTTACCCACTCCATTCTTCGCAACGACGTTGGTTCGCAGTGTTGCAACCTGGAGGGAGCGAAATGGTATGAGAATTTTCATCGAAATTTGTATTCGCTTTTCCCTGGGCTGTTTTCTACCTGTCGGAGTATAGAAATTCAGCTCACCTTTCGCCAACGACTCTTTTCCTTCTTTTAAAATTTGGCCTCGCCGATGGCGCAGTGGTAGCGTCGTCGCCTTGTAAGCAAGGGGTCCCGGGTTCGATTCCCGGTTGGGGCACATAGTGGTTCGGATCCCACTATAACTGTAGGTCCAGTCCCGATTAGCCTTACTGTTCTTAAAGTGGACTTAAAACAACAATCCAATCCAATTATTTTAAAACTTGAGAAACCATCCATTTAGATATTCCCGTGGCGGCGCTTGTAGACTCGACAACATTATACTTAAGGTTATGTAACTCCTCCTTATTTCGCAAATATGTTGCAACATTGTAAACAATTTATCTGGTCTGTCCTCTAAGGGGCTTTCCAGAGCAGATTGTGGATTTCGTTGGACCCGGCATGATTTGATTTTTGCATTTCAAAAATATGCAGCCAAGAGTAAAGAGCAAGAATATTTCAATGCTTTAAAAAAGAACACAGGCAAGCATGTTATCAGATTGCTTTCTCGTAGCGATTGTTGTACGATAAACAAAATAACCCCCACCCCACTCGGCTTTAAAAAATAAACCAGGCCACTGCTCGATGTCGCAGAAAATCAAGTCATTCGCCCAGTAGTTTCTCTTCGATATAAACTTTAACGCGCGTGCGTAATATTACAGTTTATGATCTGCGCACCGCACACATTTTCAAAGACCGGATTAAATCAAATGAACCACTGATAAACTGATATGAGCCGGCATCGTCAATCTACACAGTAAAAATCGTTTGTCATATTTGTTTTAGCTTAATTTTTCTGAGTTGGCACCACTCGTACTCTCAAGGCCAGACTAGTACGTAGAAGAGTGGTGAGGAGGATGATGCAATAGGAAGTGCTCCGCAGCGATCTGCGCATATCGGGACTTAACTTGTCAGGCTATAAATCAAAAGTCAATCACATGCGCTTAGCTACCGGAACAGCTCATCACCATTGTCGCGATTAATCCAATATGGCAAAATGCAATAAAAAATAACATAAATAGAGAGACATTACCACGGGCGTAGTATATACTATGTGCAGCGTTGGATATTGGATATCCTATGGATATTCAGCACTAGATTTTCCATGTACGTACAATGGATATCCAGAACTGGATGTCCATGATTGGGAATCCTATGGATATCCAGAATTGCAGATCCTATAAATATCCAAGACTGGATATACCGTTGACGTCCAATAGATATCCGGAAATGGATATCCCATGGAGTCTAATGAATATCCATAGTATCCATGGATGTGATCTGAATATTGTAAATATTCTATGGAAAACTATTGTAGATGTGTGCTGTATAAGTAGACATATAGCCTACGGCACATAGCTGGAGTACACATGATTTTAGAAGCAACTATTTTTGGCAGAATTTGCAAGTAAGAATTGGCAACACTGCTTGAACTTTGCCAAGAGCATGGAAAGAGAAACAACCGTGGAGTATTTCTTGGAAAATAAAGGGAAGTTGCAGTTTATTGGGTTGTTTTCAAACAAGGACTTCTGACCTTACTTTTATTTGCCCTGTCAGGATTTCAGGGGAGGCAGGGCGCATCCTTCCTTGTTTGGAAATCGAAATAAAGGCTGATCGATTCCCCATTCCCAGCGCTCGGAGAATCAAGGAAGATGTTGCCGGGTGCTTTCGGAGAAATGTAGGCGAGATGCATTTTCCCTCCGCATTGAAACCTCCCGCGAGGAGGTTTTGCAATTCAAACGCGCCAAGCTATCTTCTTTCTCTCGACTCTATTTCTCCGCCTGCCTCAGTAGGGCTGTTCTCGAAGAGGTAGACCCATGAAGAGGCCTCGTGAACAAACATCGGTGTCTCCGTACAGCGTCGTTTCAAATGTAGTCGCCTGCTTTGCTCTGCGCACAGGAGGAAATCTTCTGCAACACTCTCAGTAAACTGCATCTAAGTGAGTTTCAAGGTGCCATTCGAGGCAAAATGTAAGGAACACTTTCTAAGATAGCCGACCTCTGTGGCGGAGTGGTTAGCATAGCACGCTACGACGCCATCATATCTTCACTCATCCTCATCTTCGCGATTAGTGAAAAGTGTCAGAAAAGTGAAGCAAAATGAACCAAATCAATCAATTACCGTATTTGCTGGCGTATAAGACCTGCTCCTTTTTCGTACACATTTTTGAAGAAAAAGCTTTATCACTGAATTTATAGTTAATTTCCAGTACTTTAAATATAATGTAATATGTAGGTCTACTTTCAAGAAATAACTTTCTTAGTCTAACTTTGAAATAACAAATTTTAATTTAATTTAATACATACACACACACACACACAAATAAGGAGATGTAAAATTTACATACGTACAGCGTGTAAAAACATGCTCCGCACCAAGGAAGGATTCAGAACCTGAAAATAATAAAAGAATATAAATATATGTTGTTATAAAAATATCAATAGTGTTATATGTTTATGACACTGTTGTCTATGGGAATAAATTCACCAATGTGAAAGAAAAAATGGAAGTGTATTCAAATTTGAGGTCGGGAAGAATTTGTTTTGACAGTCCACCCCCAAGCACACATGTTACAACCGGGACTCAACCTGCTGGTTAGAGTGTCGTACGAACAGCCGAAATGTCCCCAACGTCAATCAATCAACGAGGTATATAACCTTGTTGATTTTTAACCTTACTTGGATCTTTTTCCAGTAAGCGTTGAAATTTTACCTTGTGTTTTCTTGCTTCCATTACAATGCTAAATTTCTCCTGATTGTAGTATTAACTTTTAGTTTTTACGAGAGCATGGGTCAATTCATTTTATAAATTTCTGTAGATTTGTAGAGTTTGTTAAATATGATATTGCTTTTTGGAATTAGAACTCACCTCAGGAAATCTGGAAAACACAACAAATATCCTAGCATATTGCATATCTCAAGTGATATCCGTTGAGATTTATATGGACGAAGTGTGTTTGTATTCTACTCGAGAAATGTGATATTTCGTAAACCTCTCCCTTTTCATTGGAATATTTCATGTACAGTGTCTCTCAAAAGTTTTAGGACAACGACATTTTCAATCAGACAACCCAAATTACGTAAGGCGCTGGTGGGTTGCGTGTAGAGTTGGGCTCAATTTCAGGGTTGCCATATGCACAATATATATTTATGAAATACGCGAATGGAATATAACCAAGTATTATTGTATAAAACTCTAAAAAAAATCAGTATTTCATTTGTCGCAAATAAGAAATACTTTCTGAAATAAAGAAAATCGATTTTCTAGTATTTAATCGCTGATGAGTCTACACAAAGGAAAAGCAGAGAGAGGAAAAGAAAAGGGACAACAAATGAGAGGAGAAAAGAGAGAGCGAAAGGGGAAGAGGAAAAGTAAAGGAGGGAAGAAAATATTGGACAGATGTGGATAGGAGAAGTAATGAGGAGAAAGGGAAAAGATGCAAGGAGAGATGAGGAAAATGGATCAAAGAGGAGAAGAGATTAGATAAAGAGATGAGAGGAGAGGAGAAGAGGAGGTTTGAGAGAATAGGAGAAGACGAGAAGAGGGGAGTGGAAAGTAGAGTAAAAGAGAGAACACGAGAAGAACGAAAAGAAGAGGATAAGAGTGCAATGGAGTCGGAAATCTAAGACAGGAGAGGAGAGAAGATTCGGATGGAGACAAGAGGCGAGAACAGGAGGGAAGGCGATATGACATATAAGTAGAGGAGAAGAAGGGGAGAGAAGAAGGAGAAGGAGAGAAGAGAAAGGAGACGTATTTGTAGAAAATATCGTCTCAGCGTCAAGAATTGATGCATTGATCAAAATATCGACATGAAACATTCAATAATATTTTAAAATGAATTGAGGAATGTATTAGATCGGTGCGAAATGCCTTTTGGCTGAGTTCAGAGCAGTGGCGTCGCTAGGCCATCTGCTTTGTGGGGGGGGGGCTTTAACCAGATGCATGACTTACTACTATTGTAAATATTTTTAATCTTTGAAAATAGCAAAGTGATTAATAAGACAATAATATATAACAAGCATAAGGAATTAAAACTAACATAGACTTACTGCATTAATTTTTATGAAAACCGATGGATATTCTTGTCCTGTTTTACTAATGCTGGTGAACTATGTCTTTATGTATCAGCTGTACTCTGCGGTTCGAATTTCTTGCAAAATTATCAATAACACAATCCACACACAATTCATGACACTCTTCCTTTTCCGATTTCCGATTTCAGGCGCTTACTTCGAATAATAAATTTGTCCATTGTTGTACGAACAACAGTAAATGTCACAAGAAGCTTTGATAACAAACACGCAATATCACAAACTCCGTAACACAAAACGCACCACTACCGTTTCCTCGCGTAGCAACCGTTGTGAAAATAGAACAAATGACGGCGATCGTTTGCACTGTTGCCAGCTAAAGACATGACGTGTCAGATGTAAGATCGTGGTTTAAAAAAAACTATGTCACAACGAAACGAGTCTTTCCAAGAATATGTATCTAGAGGTATGTTCCTGCATTAACAATTGTTCAAATATGTTTTCTCGAAATACTGTATGTAATAATAGCTAAAAATTGGGGGGGGCCTTATCGAGGAATTGGGGGGGCTGAAGCCCCCTCCAAAAGGGCCTAGCGACGCCACTGGTTCAGAACGAGGATAAAATCTGCCACGCAAGATTCTTGATTCTACCTGCGATTATACTACTAAAAATATGAATGTAATTTTCATATTTATAAGAATTATCCAATTTTTCTCCACTTCTAAGTTCGTTGAAATGGAGGTTTTGTTATTAAACATTTCTTCTCCCCAATCTTTAATTCCAAAGAGAATCATTCCGTTTCACACTGCGTGGACAAGGAACACAATGGGAGGGTATGTCTAAAACTTACGAAAATGTTCTGCTACCGGAGGGGTTTGAACCTACGACCATCAGGTTCACAATCTACAAAGGTAACCACTACCCTACAAACTTTAGTTCTTGAGAACAGCTAGGATGAGCTAACCAGATTAAAATGTAGATGCAACTCTCCTCCTACATGAAATGTGCAAAGAATAATTGTTTGTAATAAAGAAAACGAAGCCAAATCGGCGCAAACATTTAATGGTGAATTGCACATGATGAAAACTTTTCATTCGATATTTGCAGAGGCATCCTTGCATTGAACTGGAGTGGGTAAAGAGGTAAAATGTTTGTGTCCTGAATTGCCACAAATATAAATAGTTATTTCATTAATATTTGTCAATGTCTTTGAAGCAGTACACAATTATCGTTAGAGTATCATTTTTCACGATCAGAGAGAGATAGAGAGAGAGAGAGAGAGATAGAGAGAGAGAGAGATAGAGAGAGAGAGAGAGAGTTGTTCATGCTACCGTCCTTTACAGAAAACCTGGCAACGAGAGAGGTGTTGAAACCCATCGAACGTCACATGGGGAAGCCGCTGATTGTCTCCATTGGAGGTGAGACCCATCACACACACAAATATCGTCATTCTGATTAGAGCGTTACACAGGCATTGTAATATGCTGCACGGCTTAATAGGCTTGTGTGCCAATTTCAGATCATGTTGTTTAAGTATTTACGGCACACGGCACACGCAGAGAGGTCTGTGGACCGCATGATTACCAGGAATCCCGCAAGTGCCTGGAGGGCGGACAGGATTTCACTAGCCGCAAAATCTCTGTTTCTGATTCGCGGTAGAGATAACTGACAACTCCTCCCCAGGAGCACATGAAGTAATGAGTTCTTAAATTGCTACAAAGCAACGCTTGAAACTTTCAAGTCCATTACATGCACAATATTTGTATTTTTGTTACGCGTAGCTTGTCTACCACTTTAGCTAATCGAGACTCTAACACGGCTCGACTACTTTACGAGCCAGCTATGGTTCAAGTCCTGATTGGAACGACACTTTACTACAAAGAAAGTCCGGAAGGATCAGTTTCACTCTACGTGGAGCCCAGTAAATCCTCCCCTCAAACCTTTCCCACCAATAGCGTCCGTTTTAGGAACTGACGGTAGTTGTCAAGTCCACGTGGAGTAAATAAGATGTTGCGAACTGGCGTTCGAATCAGGACTTGAATTTTACCTCGAGCCCCGACGATAGCGTAGCGGTTAACGTTGCCGCATTACAATCTTTTGGTTCCAGGCAGTGTTGTTACATGAAGGGATATTCGGAGTGATTTTTTGTGAAAAGTGAAATTCGATGAAAAATGCCAAAAATTTCAGGGTAATTTGAAAAACTCAGACGATATTTGTACAGATTATGTTGCATTTTTATACCCATAAAATGTTGGTGTTACTTCTAATTTCCACTGCTTTGAGCATAAGCCTATTTGTCTATTTATAATTCTATTATTTTGGTTATATATGTCGTTTTTCTACATCTTACATACCGACGATCAGAATGAATGATTAACTTATGAATGGGTAATAGAACAAACACAATTCTACATTATACCTGACCTGGGTTCAAACCTGTGACATGTGGCCCGATGACGAGGGGCCTGGCTTAAATTGTTTAACATTTTTCATACATGGGCCAACGAATATAAAACTATTACGTCTAATATATGTTTTCTTTAGATGAAGGGAAAATTTGGAAGAAAAGTAAACTTTTGTCTCTTGAAAAAGGAATTTCTTCTCTTATAATATAGTAACACTGTTTCCGGGTTCGTTCTAGATGGGTGGAACATTGCAGAGGTAAGGATGTCGCTTGAAACTGTAGAACCACAAAGTGCACATGGCAAACTAGCCACAGAAGGTTGCCGGTTCAACTCCTAGTCTATACATGGTGTTTCTTTGTATGTATCCCTTCATCCTCATCAATGTAATCAGTTCATCGTTCATCCTCACTGCGGTCACTAGCCTCAAGTGTAAGAAAAGTGACGTAATATAAAAGAAATTTACAAAAAACATAAATAAAATATCCACATCGCAGCTAGAGAATGTTGTTTTTGTTAATCCTACACTACATTCAGACATCTAAATTAAATATTTATAATCCATAACTTAATAATTATAAATAGAAACGTACCATCACTAATTGTACGTAATTTATATTAATCGAAGTGATTTTCTTAGCATTGGTGTTTTCATGAAAATCTTTGTTTGTGTCAAAGACTTCTGTTACAATGAAATGGCTATAATTTAATTATTTAAGAGGCAGCCTGTAGCCCTATTTTACATATTCGTGAGCGCAGTTTCCATTAAGGCAGATTTGCGAGACTGTTAAGGCTGTACGTCAGTTGGTAGGAAGGAGTTGGCGACAAATTTCTTTTCCTCCACCTCATACATCTGGCTTGAGAAACTTGATTGCCATTGTAGAGGCCAGCGAGCGTCCCGTGCGGTAACGCGACCGACGAAGCCTCCTGCCTCGCTCCCTCCCCCTTTTCTGCCCATCTTACAAAGTCCCAGAAAAACTTCTCTCTCTCTGCAGTCCACACGTGCATACGAGAACGATCTTGCACAAATACAACTAGTGACCAGCCCTGAATATCAAAATGTCAACGTAGTTCTCCTTGGGCTGAATATTTGCAGCCTAAGACTGAGTTGATTTTTGTCATTTTAGCGTCGCATTTCTGCACTTTTAGCTAATCGCGACGATGAGGACTAGTGATGACATGATGAATTTAATGAAGGGACACTCACAAAGAGCACCCATGCCCAGGCCAGAATCCAAACCCGGGACCTCTGGCGTCGAAGCGCATTGTCCTAACCACTCCACCACGGAGGTCGGCCAAGGCTCTGTCGCCTAAACTCACAGCCAGGATAATCCTCGGTGGGGCTCGTGTCTTGACCTGTCCATGCGTGTTTGTGACTCTCCCTTCACCCATCTCATCACCATTCATCACCATTCATCACCATCGTCGCAAGTAGCCAGAAGCAGCAAAAAAAGCGACATAAAATAAATAAAATCGAGCAAGATAACGCAGTTCCTTTGTACAAACAAACCGTGGAAAGTGCCTCCAACGGGGATCGAACCCGGTACTCCTTGATTACTACGCCATCATGTTTGGAACTTAGAACCTCATGGCGCTGCCGAATACATAAGCTTCAATTGTATCCACGTGGTAAATGCGAGATATTCAAAGTTCAAAAGCGTAATTAATCTCTGCTAAAAACATTCGTAGCGCGTTTCAGAGTGCTAAATGTGGCTTGTTGTTAACTTGCTCGCATAATAGCAAAAAGAGGAATCTTCAGAAACAGTCCGTTGCCATGACGATAATTAATGGCGCGCAAACTCTCCATTCCACGAACCGAAAAGTTGGACAGCACGTTTGCGGCGAAGCGAAAGGAGCAGATTTGCACCCTGGAAAAAGTTGCGCCTCTCCGGCAACAAACAAAATTTACTGTTTTACGTATTCGTGGAGAGTTGCGGCGGAACTTTCCGCCGATTCAACCACTCTCGCTTCGTAGCAACGTGCTTGTAATAGAGTCCATGTATTTACCCCCACAGTTCCGATGGATTACGTCCTCGGGGGATTTCGGTTGGGTTTCCGTTTCACCCTGAAGGCAGGGGGTGGCGTCAGACCATGGGACGGGGTGGGAAACAGGAGCAACCACAGGGAAACCAACAAGCAAATTTTGAATGTTTTCTGCTATTAAAAGCTGCCTCTGAACAGGTCGACAGTGTTGGACGCTCGATTCGTGCAATTTTTAGTTATTTTATTGCAGCTATAATATGTAGTTTCCTTTAGTTACATGCTGTTAAAGAGGGGGTAGTTTCTGACAAGTCGACTCTCGAAATCACCACTGAAGTTCTTGGGTTCGAGTCACGGCCTGGACAATGTGAATGCCCCTTCATCAATTTCATCTTCTCATCATTGATCTCCATCGCTGCGATTATCCAAAAGTGGAAGAAAACAGGCACTAAATAACAAAAATTATAATACTTACTCTCTTATTTTCACATTCATTATTCAACCTGCTGCTGCAAACAATTTACGAGCTGTGAAACCATGAACTGTCATATCTGTTTTCCGACAAAGGAACAATCAACAAGTTTTCTGTAAGAGCTAGTACCCTCCCCCACAATTCTGAGTCTTCTTGCGCAAGTTAATGGTGTTTGGAAAATAATATTCACGTCCGATGTTGTGACATGGATTAAAATAAAAGGACTGCCTCAGTTAATTTCGAATACCCGGTAGCTATAAATAATCGTGTTCTACAAAGACACACTATATCAAGTCTTTCAAAAAATACAAAATGGTAAATGAATATACAACAAAAGGAATAAAATCCCCCAAAATTAAGAATCAACTAATTACACCAGGTAAGGGGAAGGATTAGTGAATTTCTCTTTCTATGTAGGGACGTCTTCACAGGGTGGAAATAGCCTGAAGACATACAAATAGCCTATATAAGAAACAAATAATACAAATTATAAATTAATATAAATAATATAAATTCTACTATACAAGGAATTTTCGGGATGATTATTTTTTTTTTATTTTGATTTTAAAATTGTGGGAGCGTCAGCACTTAGGCTATTTTGCTCCCGTCACATTATACAGGGGCCAGCCCCTTATCATTACAAAGAACAACTCTAACGTTGCATAATTAAAAATCTTAAAATGTTCTGACTTCACTTAAAAGCTGAGGCTATAAAGGGGCACTCAGCACACATAAGGACAAAAGAACAGGACAATACAAACAAAATTATACTGGCCATGGGGCCAGTCGCCAGAGCCTCGTTAGTTTTCAGTCCAGGGTGTACTAACGTGGAAGTGAGGTTGGCATTTGGGTGTACTACGTGGAAGGTCACCCCTTACACCCCTCGGGATGATTAATAGCAGGCAAAATGGCACACATAAACAAATCCTATAAAGTCGGGGAAGATGAATACAAATGAGACAGAAATTGATAGAAAGCCATAAAAGAGACAGAAAAGTAAGGTAAGGAGAGAGAGAGAGAGAGAGAGAGAGAGAGGGAGAGAGAGAGAGAGAGAGGGAGAGAGAGAGAGAGAGAGACCGATACACAGTGCTGCTCGAAAGCGACACGTGATTCCAGCCGCTACATGGGCAGCGTTCGACTGGCGCAATAACCAAATAAAGGTCCCGTAGAAAGAAGATGAAGAAATGGCTTTGATTTGATTTGATTTAGTTTATTTTACTTCGCGTTTTGTGCCTCTTGGCTAATTTGCGAAGATGGGGATGAGTGATGAAATGAAGAAATTGATGAATGGACATTCACAAACAACCAAGCCCGACCGGGATTCGAACCCGGGACCCTTGGCGTCGCAGCGCGATGTGCTAACCACTCGGCCACAGGGTCGGGCGATGAAGAAATGGGATGAGAGACACAAAAAGAACGAAGAAAGAAAGGAGAAATGGAAAGAAATATATAAAGAAGGAAATAAAAACTACTTCAAAGGAAGATGTCTAGAAATGGAGTAAGAAGAAAAGAAGAGTGGAAGAAGGAGAAGATGGAGAGAGAGAGAGAGAGGGGGGAGAGGGAGGGGGCGGGGAGGGGGAGGAAGGCAGAGTAAGAAACTTAGCAGCCATGGTCACAGAGAGAGCTTGGTCCACCTTGAGTCCACCAGAACGAAATTCTAATTTATCCCAACTACTGAATCTCAATAAAGAAAGCGCTGGATACGAAAAAAATAGTGTCTTCTCAAATATTTGCCCTAAAAAAGTTACAACACTGGAACTATTGATACAAATAATTTTTTTGTTGAATTTAACAACAGAATTTTACAACTATATCTAATAATAGTTGCAGTGTATCTTTACACCACTTTTCTACAACTCCAGGTTAATCGCAACGATGAAGGTGAATAGTGAAATGACTAAACATATTAAATGAAGAAATACACTGGAGCATCCATGCTTTGGCCAGGTTTTGAACCTTGAACTCCTTGCTTCGTGATGAGCTGCGCCTACCATGCCGCCATGGAGTCTCGCAAATATGGATGAAATATTACACACTTGTTGAATTAATGAAATCATTTATTTAATTCGCGTTTCTACCATCCTCATCCTATTGCGAAGATGAGGATGAAGTGGATGAAGGCACAATCAGGTAGACAGGACAACACAATTCCTATGGCTGGAGGTCCAGGCGCCAGAATCTCGCTAAACTGCGAAATGTAGTCCAGGGTGTTCTACGTGGAAGTGAGATTGACATTTGGGTATCTTTGGAAAGGACACCCTTACACCCATACGCGCTTGTTAACACAACTAAAGCATTCCTAATTTATTTGAAGTAATTCACGTAAGAAAAATTTCTGAGCCCTCTCCCCCCCCCCCCTCGCACATATATATAGACATATCTTCTCAACCGAACCTGGACACCAGTAAAGAGCAGTGTAATATAGTTGGGTGCGTAAGTATTACTTGGCAATTTGCCTATCACCATGTTTTAAATGTCTTTGTTTTACGCAACGGGTACTTCAAAAATTGAAAAGAAGTGCCAAAGAAACTACTAACAATCTTTGCAGAGACATACGTAAAAATTCAGTCCTTAGAAACACGTAGGATGCAAGAGAAGTACGGTATGCGCCAAAATATACAGTACTGAAACTCCCGCATCTCGAACACGTGGTTGCGTTTCTCGACGGGGCATAGCTCCAGCCGCTCGTGTTCTCAGTAGTGAAAAGGAAGTTGTGTTGTGCAGTTGTTGTTGGAAATGGTCTCTCGACGCAGGAAAAAGTATTCATAGTTGATCATTATTTCCGCTCATACGGAAGCGGTCGTGAAGGTGGACCGAGTTTGAAAAAGGTGACTGGTCTATATGCAACCCAAATGACAATCGTCCACTCCACATGCCCTAACCTAACCTAACCTTAGGTTTCCTGACAGTTATGCAACCGAAAAGGCACGACTGTTATTTGGGTTGCCTATACCCCAGTCACTATATTGTAACATGTCTTATACTTTTGTTCATCTTTTCATTTCAGTACTGTATATTTTGGCGCATACTGAAAAGACTCAACGCAAATTTGACGAGCAGTATTTGAACATCCCACTGTACCATGGATGATTCGATATTCAGAAAATAAAAATTCCACTTTTTTTTCCGATATAGGCCAATCAGGGCCGGTCTTAGAGATTAAAATGGGCTCCTAACCGCATTTATGCACCTGGAATCGTACTTGGGACACCTCGATTACAAGACTATTGATTCCTTACCGTGAACATAAAAGCAGACAAGTCTTTAGAGTTCTGCAAATTTGCTAAGAAACTCCCTGGAGCTTACACCTCGTAAACTTCTTCCTCCCTCCTAATTCGAAGCAGGTATAACTTCACCTTCATCGCGTGATGCTTATTTTCCTCGGCAAGCTGTAGTCTTTTAACTTTTGGCCCATGCAGCGCTCTCCTCCGCCCCCTTTAACTTTTCCGATGAGTGGGTAGCTGACCTCCGAGGATAAGTGACGTTAATGGTTTCTCCGAGAGATGGGGTCGGAGCAGCGTGGCTGGACGTTGATGACGCAGTAAACCGTGTTACCGGAAGATTCCTGATGGCACTCTCTCATCATTTAGTCGGCGGTTTACCAGGGGCGAGGGATATATTAGGAGTCCCAGTTGCAGGATTGCAGGGAAGACATTTTATCAGTCTCTGCCGTGAAGGTTCATCACGACGTAAATGAAGCGGTGGAAGTAATTTTGCTACTCCCCCTCTCCCTTCCTTGGCGGGACACAAGGGGGGGGGGATGTGATATTCTCGAAATGAAATTTGTAGCCCCCGTTAACTAGTACCGTCGATTGGGTGCCAAGACTGTTGGGGGGGGGCACTTTACTTTCTCTTGGTAGGAAAGGCTTTCTCGGCTGGGCCTTTGGCCGACGAGAGGACAGTTTGTTTTGTATAAGATTCCAAAATCCCAAGAATTACATCTGCTTAGAATCCCTTCTACGCCATTCGCATTATCATGCTTAGATATTCTCAATAGTTTTGTGATTACGTAAGTCTGGCACCCAAAGTGTACGCCGCGGCGCTCTGTGGCGCCATGGCTAGCTTACAGGGGCGCCGCGAAATGTTCCAATATTTTCACTGAAATGATATGATTATTCCAACTCGTATGTGCTTATTTAGTACTTTTTACACATAAAATGTTTCCGAATTTGAAATATGTGTTTATTTTTTAACTTAAGGCAAGCAAACTAAGAACACTAAGTGAGCGTTGTAAGTATTATAGGCCTACATTCTGACTTGGGCGCCGCGGGAAAAATCTTGAAACACTAAGGGCGGCGTGAAACGAAAATATCTGGACATGAATACAAATTTATGCAGTTCTAAGCTATGTAACCTTCGCCACTCACCTGTCTCATTATCTCTTTTAGGTCCAAATATTTTTGTAAGGATTTTATAGAAAGCTTCAGGATTTATGGTTTAGAAGTTGATCTAGACAATGGCGAAAGAAAACCACATGAAGATTCACATGAATGCTCTGGCAGGAATTGAAAGCTGATGCAATTTTTAAAATTGTGGAATGTCATAGCGGTTTTTCGAAAGGAGAGGAGAGGGAAATTCGACTGCCCTTGCGTCGACCAAACGTCAAGCCGAGCCAGTTCGGGGACAAAAGTGGCAAAACGTGGGGGAGAACCCCCCCCCCCCCCCCAATAGCCGGCACTTGCTTTAACTCTTGAATACGTGAAAGAAAAGTTACAACTGGCCGTGATGGATGGCACATTCACAATTTCGGTCATTTTATGGAGGTGGTGTGATGAGCACCGCACTCTAGGCGCTTTTACTCCGCAGGGTTGCTCCCAGATACGACATGGACATTGCTGGGCAAATTCCAACCTGAAATTATCCACCCTGGAAATCGAACCCGGTTCACCGCTCGTCAGTCAGACTCCACACAGACTTTGGATATGAGGTGTCACAATTTATATTAGCGTAAGGTTTTTAAACTCCTAAACCATAAATTCTGAAGCTTTCCCTGGACCTAAAAGAGATAATGAGACAGGTGAGTGGCAAAGGTTACATAAATTAGAACTGCGTAAATTTGTATTTATGTCCAGATATTATTAGAATAATTAAATCAAGAAGACTGAGGTGGGAAGACCATGTGGCAAGATTGATCGATTTGATTGATTTCGTTTATTTTAATTCGCTTTTTGACCACGTTTGGCTAATTTGCGAAGATGGGGACGAGTGATTTTATGATGATATCTATGAATGGATACTCACAAACACCCATGCCGGGATTCAAACCCAGGATCCCTAGCGTCGTAGCGCGATGTACTAACTACTCCGCCACGGGGGCCGGGCACGTGGCACGAATGGGAGAGGAAAGAAGTGTTTACAGGATTCTTGTTGGGAATTCTGTAGGATGGTCAATACGAATATGGAGGGATAACGTTGAGATGGACCAAAATGAAATCGGGAAGGATGGAAAAGATGGATTGATCTTGCCCAGGATAGGGACAGATGGAAGGCTTGTGTTGCTTCGGGTTTAAGAAGGCTAGAGTGTTAATTCGTTAGGCCCTGACGACACGAAATACAACTTAGACTACTGATATATGAGATGTTTCTATATTAACCGAACTGTCTACCTTTCTAAGGAAAATTAATAAAACGTTCTTCAGACATTCAATCCAAAATAAGTTTAAACCCTATGGTCGGATAAAGGAGAGAGAGGGAAGGGTGGGGGAAAAGAAAGGTTGCCGTTTCTAGAGATGAAAATGTAATTTTTTTAACTTGTTCTGCAGAATGCCTCAAGAACGTTGTTACATCTTGCCCCTGCGCTAAGTAAACAAAAGCTTGGAAAACTCACTTTCGACCTGCGTTTTCTCGGGCTTTGGGATCCAATTTTGCAGCTGCTCTCTCTCGATCTATATATATAATGTAGTTTCTCCGTCACTTCCGAACGTAAAGGAAAAACAACAGGCGTGACGTAGAGCGACTTTCCATTTCCATGCTTTTAGACCCACAACCATACATCAATATGTAATCCTGGCAAGCAGTGTAGCCAGCGCACATTTTTAAACATATAAATCATGTGTGCAACCAGATTTATGTTTAGCAGGGCAGATGCAAATCCTAATGGAATGTTTAAATTTGTTATCGCATTGTAACGGACGCTAAATCATTTTCGTTGTTTGAAACAGTAACTAGATATTAAAATTCGGTACGAGTTGCAGTTGACACACGCGTAACTTAATAGAGTAGAATACTAAATAGATAATAGAATAGGTTACCATAATAGTACCATTGATCTACAATTAGCAGACCATATATTTTCAGTAATCAAATCTCACGATAAAATGTTATATACTAACAAGTATATTTAATGGATACATATGAATCAATAAATGTAATATAATATTCAATGCAAGTGCAAGATGATCAGCCTCAAATATGCCGTAGATATTAATTTAATTAGGTTGTAGAATCTTCAATTATGAATTATGCAGTGTGATATGATTTAAGTATATTCTTCTTCGTTATGCATGTTATGACGTCAATTCTAGTATATGACGTAATTGTGTAATTGCGTAAAGTGGTTATGGACTAACCTGTACATTTAGGTTACTACCTAAGGAAATATTTGCTTGTTTCATTACTATTGGAAGAACGGTTCTTAAGTATTATTATTTCCTTCGGTGTTTCTTTTAAAGTGCAAAGTACATAGAACGGATAGTATTAAGGTAGTTCTGATTAGAGCTGAATGAAAGAAACTATATACTGGTATTTATAGCATTGGATTTTAGGTTCCATAGTTTATTCCACATTTGAGGTAGTATTGTTTGCCGCTAAGGGGAGAAAGGCCAATTATAAATTGACTGAGAAGCGGAGAAACGCCACAGAATATCTTCCAGTTTTCATGTAATAACAATTATCGCTGCGCGACTTTTGAAACACGCTGTAACGGCTTTATAGGAAATGCCATTACAATGATTTTCTAAGTTTTACAGAAATATGTACGGTTATTGTAATACCAATAATATTTTTGTGCTGAAGATTATTGGGGTAGAGTAAGGATGAGTTGCGATTTATTAGAAAAAATAAACTATTTTTCAGTAGAGTCCTTAAAATTTGAGATAATCATTGTTTCTGATACTACTCGGTGGATCTATGACCTCATCGAAAGCCATGCCAAGCAATGACACTTTAACACACACTTCAACTTCAAATTCACTTATATCTTGAGATAAACGTTCAGGGAAGGCGCTTTCCATACAGTTTTCGCTGGCATATACCCTGCGTAGTCCATTCCACTGAACACTTTATTCTCATCCAAATTGTTGAATTTCATAGTTTCAATAGAGTACTCGTCCAAATTAGTGCATTCATGGACAACTCGTCTAAATTAGTGTACTTCATACTTTCAATAGACCCCTAGACTACTCACCCAAATTAGTGCATTTCAGTTTGAATGGACAAGAATGGAAGGAGCCCCCCCCCCCCCAATGGCGTAGTGTTAACGTTGTCGCCTTGTAATCAAGGACTCCCAGGTTTCATACCCGGTGGAGATACATAGTCGTTTGGATTGCACTTTAAACTGTAGGTCCAGTCCAAATTAGCTAATCTGTGCACAACGTCAACTTTAAAATTCACAGTAGCTCAAGTGTATTGAAGCAGAAACACTCATATAACGCAAGTTTCCTTTTTTATATAATTGTTACTTCACACATATTCTTTTATACTTGTATATTTGTTACTTCACACATATTCTTTTATACTTGTATATTTGTTACTTCACACATATTCTTTTATACTTGTATATTTGTTACTTCACACGTCGGAATCTTCATACGGAACTGGGATTCTTGTTTTAAAAAAGCATGGATATTCGTAATACTAATTCTGGCCGAAACTAATAAACCTTGGTGAAAATGCCGGAAACACAATAATTGATTCATCAGACAGCTCTTGATTGACCCTTTAATTCTGAACATATGATTAACATCGCTCAATTGCCCTATAATGAAATCGGCGCAAATTAGATGACAGCGCATATATTTATATCCTAGAACATTCCGAGTGTAAAAAGGACAGGAACTTTTGCATTAAAAGTCTGTCAATGCACCAAATGCCCACGTAAAGGAGAAGTTATTTTGGTCAATTGCGATGTATTGATCACGTGGTCCGCAAATATGCCGCACAACACCAAATTTATGTGAAGGGAAAACAGGTATATATTAATATACTGATGTATTTTTAAAAATCAAAACTCTGTAAAATTGATGCTCATGATTGAAGTGGAATACTCACACACTAGTATTAATCAATATTTTGAATAAGTTTTAATTGTTACAATTTTTAAACCGTTAATGGTATCGGTATCGATGAGTATCGATATCGGTATGGGTATCGGTATGGGAATCGATATCGATATGAGTATCGATATCGGTATGGGTATCGGTATGGGGTATCGGTATCGATATCGGTATGGGTATCGGTATGGGTATCGGTATCGATATGAGTATCGATATCGGTATGAGTATCGGTATCGATATGAGTATCGATATCGGTATGGGTATCGGTATGGGTATGGGTATGGGTATCGGTATGGGTATCGGTATCGGTATCGATATCGGTATCGGTATGGGTATCGGTATCGATATGAGTATCGATATCGGTATGGGTATCGGTATCGATATGAGTATCGATATCGGTATGGGTATCGGTATCGATATGAGTATCGATATCGGTATGGGTATCGGTATGGGTATCGGTTCAAAATGCTATCGGCTCAACCGTAGTTCTCTCCGACCTCAATCCTTCTTCTCTCCGCCAAATCGTTAATCCCCCGAAACTCGGTCCCGTGTCCGCCCCTGAGATAGATAGGTAGAAATAGAGGAAGGAGAGAAAGACAGAGAAACAGGGGAAAGAAGAAAAAGAGAAAGTGCGGGAAAACAGAAAAATCTACATTTTAGTTAACGCGGCAATCGAGGCAGAGCTCCCGTAAAATTCCTCCGGCGACGCCACTGTTACGCCTATCTGCACATAAAATAGACTAGAAACCATTTTATCCGGGACAGTTGTTTCAACGCGGTGATACTGCAGCAATTATAGATGCCACCGTATATTAAGATAATACCGTCAGTGTTTGACATGAGCGCAGAGCGTGGTTGCAAGTTATGAATAATCATTGTAGTCTGCGGCTTGGTTTGCTGAGAGGCAGCTGCAACCTCTGTCCTGACGTGTTTGCGTCACAAGTGATGGAGAGCGGCATTAATAATCCCGCACCACTCGTCGACCTCGCCGCTTCGTATGTTCCGAGAGTAGAGTACATGCTCGCCTCAAAGGCAGAGCGAGTAAACAACATTGCGAACCGGAATTTTCAGCTACTGAGGAGCGACAATGAGGAGTGGCGGATTGAGTGAAAGTAAACGTCTGTAGACTTTGCACGGAGCTGTGAACTTTGAGGCTTAGTAGAGCTATGCTCGTAATTCTATCCAAATTATTAACCTGGCTAACTGATAATACACGCCAGCTGTTTTAGAGGAGGCCTGGGGGTTACAGCCCCGGACTTCCACCGGAGAAAAATGCGTTGAAAAGGGTCACAATGACCCAAAAGTTATAACTTGCATAAGCATTCGCATGTGTGTTCATTTATGGCGCCTATCTGCCACTTTAGGCCAATCGCGACGATAAGGACGAGTGATGATTAGATACAGTTTACGAAGGGATAATGACATGCCCAGCCTTCGATAACAAAAAAAACAAACACAACAACAACAACACTGTTTTCGAAAATTTCTAGGGGGAAATAGTATTGAAATATCAAACTGTCACTATGTACTGGTGTATCAGTTGTGAATAATGTATTCAATAGTGCCGGCCCCCGTGGCGAAGTGGTTTGCATATCGCGCTTCGACGCCGAGGGTCCCGGGTTCGAATCCCGACCCGAGCATGGGTGTTTATGAGTATCCATTCATCAAATTTATGTATCATCATTCATCCCCATCTTCACAATTAAACCTGCCGCGAAATTAGTTTGGTATTGACGCTTGTGAAGCACGTGGAGAAACCGGGTCTACGTCACTGCGAGAGGGTGGATTGCTGGCTTGCAAGCCAATCAAAATCTTCCCAGTGCTTCATCCAAGCTCTGGTTACCTAGCAACAGAAAACGTTTATCACTGTGTTGCCGCTGATCGGGCGATTCTTCTTGCGATCAGTTTTCATGTTGTTGGGAGAGGACGTGTTGTTTGTTTGTTGCGTTGCGCTGCTGTGATATTTTAACCGGTCCGTTTGTTTTGTGTATACTGAATTTAGAGTATTCTTTGTTGTATCTAGCGTGTTGTTTTAGTGTATTATTTTTTTGTACATAATTTTCTGTATTTTGCTTGTGTGTGTCCGTGTGCTAGTGAGGAAAATGACAAACACAGGAGACAATACTCGAGATGACAATGTACCAAAGAGAAAGCCTTCGGTAAAGGGATTCCTTTCAAAGGCTAAATGCGGGAGATGGTTTATTCTGCGCGCAAATATTTTGAGCAAGAGAAAAACAATGGGTGGGAGGGCAATTATTTCTGTAAATAAAGTTCTGGACAGGACTGCTGCTGCTGTCGGCGTGTCTAAGAACACTATTGTTAACATAGGGACAAAAATAAAATGTGGTGGAAATAAATCAATGCGAGGCTTCAAAATTGGAAACCCCAGGAACCTTTCAGCAAGACGCTTACATTTCTGCATGACAATGTAGATTCCTCAGGGAAATTACGAAGCACAATTTTATCTTATGTTATATATCTGATGTAACTGACTTGTCTTATCTTTCTTTTAGCCATATTTTAAACAAATGCATATAATTTATAGTATGGAGACAAATGGGGGATGTATAGGTAGGGCTCCACACATTCTCGACCTCGACCTAGGCCATATTCTGGAGGTGATGTGGTGATGTGGTTCATACCGCCTTTACCCCAGGTTTGCTCTAGGTACTCACTTGGGCTGAGTCGATCCCGGAGCCGCTCGGGATATTTGAAAAAGTTCCACAAACCAGCGTGGGTCTCCCGCGTGAAAGTCAGACACCCCACCAACTGGACTTCTGTGCACTTCAGTTGCGGTATAATAGAAAGATGGGCAGACTTTAACGGCGACTTCGGAAATAAATGGTTTTTGCAAGTGTATATATTCAATATTTTCAGAATGGATTGAAAAGATAACCTGTAAACAATGCTCGTTTCGTTAATTCGTTCATGTTGTAAGGGAGATGGAAATGAAGAGAGAAAACAATAACACATTCGTCATTGTTGTCATCATTGTTACTCCGTTTTCCTCCAAAACAATAACACATTTCATCCTTGTTTTTTTCCTTTTCATAACACGTTTTCCTCTACACATCGTCAGACGGCTGCACTGCGTACCGTGCCGTAGTGCACGATATGGCAACACCGTGATGCGTGTTCCTTCAGCTCTCAATACCAAACTAATTTTGCGGCAGGCCATCAGTGGCACAAAGGCGAAATGAACTAAACTAAACCAATCAATCAATGTATTCAAGAAATATACGAAAGGTCGGACCCACGTAAGTCTATGCCTAGCTACTCAAATGACTTTGTCAGTACTTTGATATCCTCTCACGTTTTCAATACTTGCTCTAGTGCTTATCATGCCTGTCAACTTTGTTTTCTCTATTCTTTTATGTCGGTCTGTGTTTATAGCTTTGCGTTAAGTGCGACAATTTACATACCACGCCCCATCAGACATCACAATGCCCAATATATTGATATTTTCATTTTGCACGTTCTCATTTCGAGTGTAAAATTAAAAACATTTAAAACGCCGATGTAATTTGTTGCAGGAAAATCACTCAGTTAAAACAGTGAACAAAATCAATACCTATGTTTCGATCCACAATTGTTTTATACAGGTATTTTTACAATTACACTCGTGGACACAAAATTAGGCAGCTGGTAAAATTTGTGGTGTTGCCACATCATTGTGCGTTTAAAATTGTATTTATTCGGAGGTTGACAACAGTTGGAGTCTGTCTTTATAATGTACATAATAAAAATGGCAGAAAATGCGTGCTAGAAAAATCTGGAAGGACAAAGTCCAATTTCCTTTGGAGAGAGTGTTTGGCGTTTGGTCTTGGCAACACTGCATGGTGAACGTTGCCACACTGTACATGGAAACCAGCGATACTTGGCCTTCACTCGGTTTTCCTTTCCCATATATGACGCTCGCGAAATCCTGGGAATGCAAGATTCATAGTTTCGGATACTACAGATTAACTGCATTACACTTTCCAATCCTACTTTTTGTTTGTATCCATCTAGATTTACTCTGTCTCCTGCTTACATTTCACGAAAATATTTAGTTTTATTTCCGTAAGAATGCGCTAGTTGTGCGACTGTGTAGCCATTTATTGCTGATCTTCATTGTTGTTAAACACCAGGTTCGAATCCCGCCCTGGGCATGGGTGTTCTTTATGAGTGTCCCTTCATCATTCTCTCTCATATCGTCACTCATCTTCATCTTCGCGTTTAACCAAAATTGGCAGAAAAGCTATATAAAATAAACCTTATCAATTAATCAATCAATCCTTTGAGGTTAGCATTTCTCTTCAATTGCTTTAGCACTGCTTATGCCCAAGATTTTCGAGACGAGGAGTTGCATATACATATTTAAGTAGTCAGCCCTCATCTTGTCATCTTTTTTACTTTTTATTTAGTAATACTGGGACAAAGAGGTGGGGTTTGGGAGATTGGGCACGCCACTGGTATGAGTGTTATATATGACGAGTGTTATATGTGGTTATCTTTCGATCACGTTCATCTAAAAACATCTTCATCGTAAAAGTGACGGTAAATAACAAAATACAAATACGTTTGGCCAAAGGCGACGATAAATAACAAAAAGACAATACAAAAAGGAATGTTTTGTTGCAACAAGTCTGAATATTTTAACACTACGATTAGCGTTACGTTGTGCCACACTTTTATTGTGTAGTTTTGTTACATTACGTTTCCATCTCTCGAGGTCATTCGTAGCTATGAAAATGAACAGAGAAGTATTGAATGAATGAATGAAGAATTGCAACGAAATGTTATGGACCAGTGGCGTGGAGTGGGATTTTTAAAAGTGTTACCGGTTATCAGCAGGACATTTAAGGGAGACTTGGGCGCCTCCCCACCTTATGCCCCCCCCCCCCAATGTCTTACAAGTAGTTCATATAATATTAATCTGGTACGTCTGCAATTCAATACTAGATTTTGGTAAAGTTATTAATCAGGAAAAAAATGTTGACATAAGGACTGAAGTGAAATCGCAAACATTGTTTGTTGACACAATAATACGTAATTTGATGCTTACAGAAACATCGAAGGCTACTTATAGAGCAGATCAATCCGACGACTCTTCTTTGAAAATAGTTATATGATGCTGGGGTCCCGGGTTCGAATCCTGGCTTGGGCATGGACGTTTGTGATGTCTATTCATCAATTTCATCATATCATCACTCATCCCTATCTTAGCAAATTAGCCAAAAGTGGCACAAGCGAAGCAAAATCAATCAAATCAAATCAAAAAAGTTCTATGATGCTGTCATAAAGTGAAGTTTTTCATTTGAATTTGAATTTTTGGGTGCGTCATGGTCATGGTCCATGTTATCCACACCTGAATCCCACACGGGTTTTTTTCACCCGAGAATAGAGTACATGGCCAACAAAAGAGTTTCGACAACTGCGCACATCCACATAACCACGGATAGTCGTTATACCACGAAACATTGAAATGTCGGTCATATCCAGCAGACGACTTGGTTTTTAAATCGTTCAAAATAGGCTTTGGCCTCCCTTTCGCCACAATTTCGCTTTTTCCTGCAAAAGAACGAACTTGGAGATTGCTTCAAAATATCTTCTATTGCACGATTACACACACTGTTCAGATAAATTGAACCCGCCACCTCGGAACTCGGAGCAAGCTCCATTAATTAATTGACAATGCCCGAAAACAACATAAAGACGAAAGACACCAGTCACAAAACTCGCACTACACAGTCCCTCCCACAAACCGTTGTTTACTTTTGTAACACGTGAAGCACCCAACTTGCCCCCTCCCCTCTCAGCATCGGCGCTTCCCCAATATTTCCTTCGGAACCTGAAAGAAGTCCAGTTCTACTACTGTTGCCATCTTAGTTCTTTTGAAACCAGATTTACCCAAATCGCGAAACTTTTCGTTTCAAATAAGACGTATGTAGTGTAGATGTAGTCTTCATCTGTTTCCTAACTACTCCCACTCCCATGTTTCGCTAAATCCACTGAAATCTCATTTCTGACACCACTACTATTTCGTATATTTTACGTCCCTTGCTACCTTTAAGGCTTTCGCTTTATAGGATAATCGTGACGATGAGGATGCATGGTGAATTATTGAAATAAAATGATTATTTCTTTGTGTATGTAATTATTAATTTTTACAATTATGTAAGTAAAATAATAACAACGAACATTGAAATAACCATTTCTTGTTGAGGATTCGAAACTGCGACACCTGACACTTCAGAGCGTGCTAAGATAACAATCGGGAAATTTGAGTGTAAGTAATGTTTTCACCCAAAAACAGTTCTACCACCTCCAAAACATTGCTTCAATCCGAAATTATTGAATTCCTGCGACAACGTATGTCAATCTCAATCGGTCCTTTCAACAATTATCACAAATTCCTGTAACCGAAATAATATTATATGTGTGAAATATAGAATTTTAGGTTGACATTTTTAGAAGGACAGCGGACTCCTTGATCATACCCATCCCTCTCCTCTCCTTCTCGCCCATGATGTCGAAGAAGGACAAAGAGGACTTTCGTAATCGCTGATATTTAGAGTAAATACAAAATATCACTTGATAGTTTGCTTTTCACCCAGTGTGATTTGATTTTTTAAAATTTTGATTTGGCGATTTAAGTCCACTTCATGCACAGTAATGCTAATCGGGACAGTTTAAAGTTGGATCCGAACAACTTGTGTCTCCACCGGGTATCGAACCCTGGATCCCTTGATTATAAGGCGGCGACTCACCACTCCGCCATCGTTCCCCAGTGTGACTGGACACCTTCAGAGTAAGATAGACCCGATTAGGCGACTTAGCTCTTTTCTGTCAATTGAATATGGCAACACTGATATGTATCCGGTAAGGATCACAGGCAACTACGCCGGCTAAACAGACATGGCATTAAACCGCCGCCTCCTCCCGCCGTAACAGTCTTTGCCGCTAAGCGAAGTCTTCCTTTGTGGGCTCAGGGCCCTTTCCTCATGTTGCCTGAGGAGGGTACCGGATCAGTCCTCCTCTTCGCTTTTGCCGGTGTCAGAAAAAATGTCAGTCTGCAATGTTTACTTTACGACAATATTACCAGTTTATGTAAGTAATAATATTTTAAGACGGGTTCTTCAATTCTTTATATTTTGGTGTTACCTGAGATAACAGCGGCTACATGCACGCCACGCCTCTGGCCCACACCATACATAGGATTGAAACCCAGGACCTCTGACATCGTAACTAACTGCTTTGGCACGAAAGCTTCGTGCACACTCAGTATTTAACGTGGCACGTGTACCGTCCTAGCCCCCCTCCACCGCAAAGTAGCTGCCAACCTGAGTCAGAACGCCCGACCGTGGAATTTCAAACGTTAACCTTTCAAATACGTGAAAGTTTGACATCACATTTCTCCTTCCATAGGGATCATGCCGAGCAAGTCAACATTGAGAAGCATCCCAACCAGTGACGCAAATTCATACACAGTCCAAACACGTGCCACCCTTCGCAACGCCAACGCAGCACGCTGAAAATTGCGTCTCCCAGATTCCTGATGACGTGCTGCCTTGCGGTGGGAAGAGAGGAGACAAATATCTCCCCCTCCTAAACCCGTCCATCCCGGTAGAGCTTTATCTCCATAGCGTGTTGATTGAATTTGGAACAATGAAAACGATCCACCTTTTGCTCCGGAGCTTCCCCCTGTTTTCTGACATAACAATATGGCCGCCCTTTGTGTGACGCAGGTCTCAAACACGTTTTCAATCAACATAGCCCGGGAAGCATACACCGCAGAATTGGCCGTCCATGGCCTATAGCTTCTGCTTGTTTTCCTGCCATGAATTAGTTCTTTTTTTTCGGCGCCTGCATCGATGGCGCTTTTAAGCAACGTCAAACGATAACAGCTGCCCATTTTATTAGGACAAAAGGCATGTGACCATCATACGATATTGTGCAGGTATTCTTGTTTTTGGGGTACTGGGATACTAACCACCAAACCTGAAACAAGTTACCTCACGCGTTTCCATACGTCTGTCTTTGGCAACTCCCTATACACTATACAGAACACATATGTCCAGGGGACATCTAATGTATGTCTTTTGGATATTCATGCTGAAGTTCTAGATATCCAACAAATATCCAGGAATATCCAGTAGACATCCATCAGATGATGTCAGGAATGATGTTTCATTAATACTCTATATATTATTTTTGGATATGTTTTGTGCACTTGCAGTTACGATAAATTTACGAACTGTAAATAATCTGTAGATTCCCACTTGGTATGCCTAAATATGGTGCATATGTAGTAAGGAAATTTCGATTTCAAGGATGGCGCCAATGGGTAGAGAGGGACACGACCTACAGAAACTCATACTGCTGGCTCATACTGTCAAAATGTAATAAGCAAATTTTGCAGAAAAAATTAACATGAACGTGCATAGATAATGATGAATATGCATTATTTGAAGATGTAATGTACCCAAATTTGAACGAATGTAATTTTTCTTCGAAGATGTAGTTCACCCAAGGCTCCCAATAAATATACATTTTATTTGAAGATTTTTTCTACCCAAATCTTTCAAGAATGTAATTTTTCCTTTGAAGATGCAGTCCACTCAAACCTTCGACAACCATCCAGTGAACCACAAGAAAGTCTGGCACCAACAATGTTCATATTATAGTTTACCAGAATCTCGGACACTTAAGTCTCGTCTCGATTTTACGCATGTCTGTCTCGTTCTCGATCTCGACTCTACCAGTCTCGAAGGCTCTGATCTCGTTCTTGTCTCGGCTTTAAAAACGTCGTCTTGGTAACAAATACTCGTACATCGTGAACAATCATATAACTAATTCTTATTGGTAATTTTGTTAGATAAACTATAAATCAATGAACAGTGGACATACTACCTAACCGCACCCAGTTGTTGATTTGCTTGAATGATGTAATAGTAATGAAAATTGATGAAAGATGACCTTCAGAGAGAAACCCTGTATTGGCAATATGTTCCGATAGTCACAAATTCAGTCAATCGAACTGGAAAGAAAGTTGATTTTGTTAATTGTTTGCATTTATTGTTTTGAAAGTTTTCGCTTCGATGTTCACAAACAATTGGTCATTGGAAACCACAAGCGAACGCTAGCTTGACTTTTGTAGAATTCAAATCATTCCCCAGAAGCCAAAGTTTGTTTAAAAATAGCTGAACTGCAATGCATTTGTTACGTGAACAAAATTGCAATCATGCATGAGTTGTTAACTTTACCGACAATAAGCCATTCAAGTTTGCTGTATTAAAGTTTAATATGCAATTTGATATACATAGGAAACAGAAACCTATTGTATATTTATTGGTGAGTTGTCAACCAATTTTGCCAGTTCTACCATCAGAGTATAAAGTTTTGTGGAATGGTATTTCCGTAGTTTCTAGATTCTCATCTAGACAGAAATAAGATTTGCGATGAAACTTAATTACTTTCTTGTTAAAGTTTGTTTTAAGTTCCCTTTACGCCCAGATAGTCTAATCGTGACTGGATCTACAGTTTAAAGTGGGATCCGAACCACTATGCAATGTGCCTACACTGGGTATCGAACCCGGACCCCTTGATTACAAGGCGACGACGTTTCCACTACGCCATCGGGGTAGCCGGTAGTTTGCTACATTTGTACAGGGTGATTTCTAAGTGATGGTACAACTAATTGAAGAAATTAATTCCCTGTATACATGGGTCTGCAAGAAAATTTCTGTCTATATTTATATCATTTATATCGGCGAATAAGTATTAGGTTACGTCTAGAAGACAAATTTTGGTTGAACCCTACTGTCATATTATTTATAAAATTGCTTCCAACAGGAACGCCTTTGTTTCCGTGACCCAGGGAATCCTAAGATTTCCACGGCAGGGGCGAAGACGCTCGAAGTTCTTGATGGCTGCCACAGTTTAATGTACAGTATGGAACCGCGCGTTGCCATGCTGGAAAATTTATTTCATGGAAAATGAGCTCATCGTACATGGTGGTGGTGCACGTTCTAAAAACGCATCCGTTTTGACATGAAGCTGATTTTCTGTACGTAAATGTACCACAAGCCTAGTCCTTCAATGTATGACGTCACAAAACATGAGAAAAGGGCGGAGAACAACAACAAACCTAGCTAGCCTAGTCTGTTCTCAAAATCAGTGGCGTGCCCAGGAATTTAGAAATATATTAGTCAGCCTATCTTGCCTTTGACGTTGTTCTTTTTTTATTTTAGGAATACTGGGCGAAAGGCGGGTTATGGCTCCTATCAACCCCCTTCCCTTGGGTACGCCACTGCTCAATATACAGGATTGCTGTGGGCATCTGGACGGACAAATATATAAGTACATTCTGTGTATGCCGGAAACTTTTCGTGGTATTATTATTTGTATGTTTCGAGTAGGTTTGTTTAATTGGATCGTGAAAATGAATCCCATTCCAAAATGCTTGCGATTTCACAACAGATATCCCACTCGAGGCGCTCTACATATATTGCTGTAAACAGCGTTAAAGGGAGAAGAAAAGTTTGCGGTAAATCTTTGGGTATGGAGAAGTGATTAATGAAAGTGCTGGCTTCTGTGGCGAAATGATGGGCGGAAGTTTTCGGTCCTAGGTTCGAACCTTGGAGAGACAAACAAATTTCATCAGTTTAACATTCATACTCAAACTTGTTCAAAGAAGTCTAAAAGCAACTTAAACTATTAGCAACGAATAGAAAATCACGAAGAGAAGATTTACAGAACGAAAGATCCTCTTGCTATTTACAGAGACCTGTACTCTCTCTCGGATGAACTGTTTCACTTGACGCTGGGAATCATCCTTCAATCGCCCTTCTATTAAATTAATTACATTCCGAGCACCCTTAGGATAATTAATCACCAGCTCGCCTTCTACGAGGGCGCTGAATTCATCTTGAATGCTTCTCAAATGTCGACCTCGCTTCTTGCTCCCACAAGCAGTTAAAAGCTCCATAATTTTTCCTGCTAGATTTTTCAACTCCAAAACCCTTTCAAATCGCGACATGCAATTAAAATAACAGGTTATTACATTACCAAAGTTTTGGCAAACATGGAATCCTGTCAACTTAAGGTAAGTTTCTTTATGGTGAGTGAGCATCTCAACACCGTAGGTAGCATCTAGGTTTGCATTCTACGTCGAAAGAAAACTGTCGTTCCTATATTTCTTTACCTTAACGCTTTACTTTAGCGTTGAAGATATTAGAAAATTTCTAAGGCATTCGAACTTAAAAACAAAGCAAAACAATACAAAAGAAAACACAAATTCGAATATCTTTAGATAGAGATGATTTATTAAAGGCTCACTTTCCAGACAACCCTCGTACGTATAATGCTTTGTCTATCGGTTTGAAATAAGAATTGATCTATTTGTTTACGATTGCTTTAAATCTAGTATTTTGTCAGCAAGTAAATACTCGTATACGCTCATGGTGAACTATCCATGTAAGAGTGGCACTCCTATGGATACTGTTACCATGATTGATTTGCTTCAAGCCTTCCCTTATCCTCTTCTCAAATCTCTACATATCTCTCTCTCTCTCTCTCTCTCTCTCTCTCTCTCTCTCTCTCTCTCTCTCTCTCTCTCTCTCTCTCTCTCTCTCTTTCCCGTTTTCTCTTAGTCTTTCTATTGCCATGCTTTTCCCATTTCTTTCTTTTTATGAGCTCCATCTCTCCATTCTCCCACTATTGTCGATGGAAAATGTTCCTTTTTATCTCCACATAAAATAGTTCTATTACGATTACGTTCTCTCCTTACATCTCTCTCTCTCTCTCTCTGTCAACTTCATTTTCATCTCATCTCTCCTCCTCTCTCTCCCCATCTCTTCTTTCTCTTTACTCTCCCTATTTCCTTAGATCTTCCAACTTTATCGGAATCTGTCTCCCCTTTTCTTCCATCTGTTCTCACTGACTCCCTCTCTATTTTTAATTCTATCTCTTCTCTATCTCAACATCTTTGCTCTCCTTTCTACCTCTTTATCTCTTCTTTGTCCACTGCCATATCTCTCTTTCATGCTCTCTATTTTTCTCTGCCATATATACATCTCCCTGCTCTTCTCTCTGTTTTCCTGTGTCATATTCAATTCTGTCTGATCTTTCTATCTGTTTTTCTCTGTCATATTTAATTCTGTCTGCTCCTATCTGTTATTTACTTCTCTCTACTCCTTAGGGCCTCCGGAATGGCGTAGTGGTAACGTCTTCGCCTTCTAATCAAGGATCCCGGGTTCGATACCCGGTGCAGGTACATAGTGGTTCAGATCCCAGTTTTAAGTGTAGGTCCAGTCTCTGTGAATTACTTCTTTGTAACACTTCTAAGTATCAAATGTTCTAAGTCAGTCCATTCTCTCTCTCTCTCTCTCTCTCTCTCTCTCTCTCTCTCTGTGTTTCCCTCTGTCATATTTACTTCTCTTGCGCTTTCTCTGTTTTCCTGTCATATTAACTTATATCTGCTCTTTCTCTCTGTTTTCCCCCGTCATATTTACTTCTCTCTGTTTTCTTCTGTCATATATACTTCTCTCTGCTCATTTCCTCTGATTTCTCCTGTTATACTTCTTATTTCTCTCTGCTTTTTCTGGTTTCCTCTGCCATACTTACATCTCTCGCCCTTTCTCTCTATTAGCTCCGTACTCCTTTTGTCTAAATCCTTTAGTTTCTCTCTCTCTCTCTCCCTTTCCCTGTGAATTTCTTTTGTGTAAGACTTCTCTATACCACATATTCTAACTCATTCTCTCTTCTCTATCTTTCTCTGTATCTTCCCTGATAACTGTTCCGTCTGTCCCTTCTAAACGCACTTTCTCCACTCCACCCACGCTGAATCAAACATAATTTACATGCGGGAAAATTGATGTTTATAATCTCCCAGTGCATTATTGCATGCCTCTTGCCTCTCAGGGGGGCACGTAAGTAATTGGCAAATCGTGTCCCCTATTTAATATGCAGAGAAATATAACCTTTCAGATCCAAATTCCGCAACTTCTCTGTCCAAATAAAAAGCTCTAAACTGCAACCAGGGGTGCCACGGGAAGGGTGGGGAGACCATGACAAACTGATGCTGCATGTGTTTGTGGGGAGAGCCTTCACAGCTGGGACTTGCTCTCTCGGGCGGGCGCCGTTAATCTTCATGAAACAAGCCCTTCCTCCTCCTCTAATGAGACGAAGCATGGGAACTGCAGGCACGAGGCGGATGGTTTTCGGGAGAACGTCAGCTAGCTCGGATCGTGACCAACATAAGAACTCGGAATAGCAAAACTCTGGTTCTCAGAGCTCGATGGAAAGAGCAAATCCTTTGTTCTTTGCACACAGCAAACCTGATAAATGCACATCACATTCGGTAATTAATAACAGTGGCGTATTTACGATTTAATTTCGGGTTGAGCCTAAGCTTTCATCTGTATCAGTCGCAGCATTATACACCGCGGGCCAAAACTCAGATTATATTTATGGTGTAAGAACAGGGGGACCAAGTTTTGAAAAACATTCGGTAGCTCAAACACTTGAGTTATAAGTTCGCCATAATGCACACCAACAATGTATCCTTACATATTTTTGTAAAAAATTGTTATTTACTGATTTCAGTACTACAAATTATAACAAATATACCTAGGTATGAAAATAATACGACGTGTAAGCAGTTATTCTATGACGAAGTTACGGTAACGTGTTACTTTCAGAAGCAAAGTAACTGTAAGCGTTACTTATTTTTCACTAACTTGCTCAACCCGATCACTAAGGGTGCCAGTTTCGAGTTCTGGCGTAGACATTTCTGTGTGAGTTCAACTTCATCATTTTCATCTATTCATTAAACATCCTCTTTTTTGAGATTAAAACAGGCAGAAATGTTACACAAAATTACAAAACTACAAATATAGACATTAAAAATACGCCTGGAATGGTCACGTTTTCAACAGTGATTTTGACATTATGGCTATAATTATTGCTTCTCATCCCTACTTTTCCCACCTTCCCTTCAACACATAATAAATTTGATATTTAAACGAACATTTAAAACAAATACTCTTCTTCAGATTACACAGTGTAATAGATGTGACAGCCGCTTCCACACATTGCATAATATTGTTACCTATTTCCTTGACTTTGCGAGGGTAGTCACTTTTATTTTGTGGATTATCCAGGTAGGCAAATGTTCAACGGAGGCCGTTGAAACCCTTCTTATCCACAAGTATCAATACGTGGTTGAAGTAGGAATAATTGTAACGCGAATCGTTTTTCATTTGTTTGACATTGGCACTCTGGCTACATCGCTCCCGTGAAAGGATGTAAAAATAATGTGTAATAATGAAATAAATAATGTGTGTAATAATCACTGCACTTGATCTTGCTAGTTAAAAACAGCAATCACAGAAAATCCCAGTTTAAAAGAACTGCGATTATCGAGTAGCAATCACAGTATTAACCATCCGTAATCAGTGACTCGATGTAACGAAGGGACAAAACAAGAAATGTTGCGGTAAACCGGGTACGGTTTTCCGGCACTGTTGTCTTTGTTTCCGCAAATAGAGCATTCCATGCTCGTTCAAAAAGAGCCTAATGCTGAGGTTAAAGTTGGTTCTTCTTGTTCTGACCGTCCGTTACTTATGTATACTTTTACTTATAGTTCATCGTCTGTAAGTTTACTGTGAACGATTTCAGATAACTAAATGAAAGTTTTTAAATGACCTTAAAATGATTTCATTTTAATATTTATTAAAGAAAGTGCACTAACGTAGAATAAACTATTTCCTAATATTTTAAATTTGTTTAAGATTTCATTACATATCAATAAAATTATATTTTAATGATGCTCCTGCCATCTATTGGCAGATGTTCTTATACCTGACACCCGAGCTACAGCGCCTTGAATAAGGTAGTGTGGAAAACGACCCAAGAAACTGGTTCCCCAGACGGATGAGAAACACAGATGACAGTGCGATCAATGTCGGTGCTAATTTTCTTATGAAAGTAATGCGGCTTTGTTAGTTTTTGGAATATATTATGTAGATTTGTTTGTCTTGAAAGGCGGTACGTGAATTGATGGAAACAGTTATATTTGTGGAGTGATTTGCAGTCACGAAATGACATTAATTTGGAAAGAAAAGTAAAATAAAATTAATAAGTAAATAGCATGCGTAACACAAGAAGAAACATCGCAAAGTGATTCCGGACTTCAGGTGTTGGATTGTGTACTAGAGTTTTGTTTGTCTATGTTATTAGAATATAAATAGTATCCTGAGAGATATTTCATACTAAGGCGACAAACCACAAGTGTCGCTTGGAAGCGAGCAGTCCGTAATCAATGCAGCCTTTCGAACCGTAGGGACACAAGCTCTGACTGCACCGTTTCCTCATGGAGATTTTACACCAAAGCGACACGCGACAAACGATACGAGGATTTCACACCAAAGCGACACGGGTCCTTCGGTAAAAGGCAACTTTCACACCGAAGCGACACATGTTGCTTGGAAACGAGCCAATCAAGAGCAACATTTCACATCGTAGCGGCATGACGGGAAGCACAGGCCAGCGTTCGGTTGGTGAAATCCTCAAGCGATAAGTGTCGCGTGCCTCTTGACGCTTTGGTGCGCAATCTACATAAAGCAAGACCCTCATTGCATCGCGCATGCGCGAACAACAAACCACGGCAACATGTTGCAAGCTATTGAGGAAATGGCCCAGTTTGAGCGACGCACAAGCGACAAAGTGACACGTGTGACTTATCGTGTCGCCTAGATCTGTTGTTGTAATGTGCGGTTTTTCGTGTCGCCTATCTGTTGTTCGCACAATTAGCAGCGAACGCTTTCCAATAGACTGAAGGCACCATGTCGCTTGTCACTTAGTTGGGAACTCCTCTTGTAGCGCGTCGCTTCGGTCTGAGCACCCTTCCTTTAAGGAGCTTTCCGACAGAAGTAACAAGTAGCACGCGAATACGCCATATGAACGTGTCGTTTGCTGTTTGGGCTCTCATGTGCAATGAATGCTATTTTACAGTCTGGAAGTGTGTGTCACTAGTGTGACAGTGTGAACATCCCGTGTCGATTGTCCCATTGGTTTGAAAGTTTCCTTACACTATATGTCGATGGCACTAAGAACGTTTTGTGGGGTTCCCCTTGTCGTTTCATGGAATCATCATTATCATCATCGCCGCGATTAGTTTAAAGCGGAAGAAAAGAGACAGTAAATATCCAAAATACAAATGCTTCAGTGTGTATATCTTTAAAAGAAATGATGATGATGATAATAATAATGAACCTAATTCATACACAAAAATTTAGTTGCCAAGAGCATTCCACGCGTATTTTTTTCTCCCGTATTATTAACGAAAGTATGACGATAACAGAACGTGGTCGACTGTCTAGAATTTTCGTTAATATCTTCGCGACCACTGTACCAAATATCATAGCAATTATCACATTCATAGAAATGCTTCATGTAAAAGAATCAGACGTTGCAGCGAAAACTCCATTTACTTCCATTATAAGCAGACGAATACCAAACACCGGGTTCAACACCAGCGCCTCTAGCGGATCATTTTCGAGTGGAACCAGCCAGAATGCGCAGAACTGCGCCGTTTTCCACACTACGTTATTCAAGGCGCTGTACCCGAGCCTTGTCGAATCTCGTTAAAGTTATCTCAACAAATGGCGCTGAACTTGTGGTTATTCTTTGACTTCCATTTTCATATGAAGAAATTCTCACCTTGCATAGTTAAGAACTTTTGGACCTATTGATATATACCCTCTGAACAGGCACGGTCGTAACATGGGACCTAACTTTGGGAGGGTAGAATCGATAAAAATTCCATTTCATAAAAATATCATCCAGTGCAATTTTGCTATATTAATGCTACATATGCAAAATCAGAAAAAAAAACTGCATAAGTAATAGGTATAGTAATATTCAGCTTTAATTAAACATTTTAAAACATTAATTAATTATTGGAAAATTAGAAAGCCCATTAGACATTTTAAACACGCAGTAAACTTTTGTTTATGCCCCCCAAAAATATAAGTTTAAAAGAAGCCTTGAATCTGAAGTTTGCTCAAAATACAAGTTATTGTATTGTTAATTTAGGCAAAGAAGTGTATTTTAGGTAGGGAAAGTATTTTTGTATATATTGTTGTAAGCCCGTTTTACCTGGGCTCTGAGGTCACAGGGAAGTTTCATTTAAACATTTAGGTAGAGCTTAATATAGTGTGATAGCTGAACCTGCTCCGTAGGAGGGTAGAGATATGGGAAGTTGGTGTAAAAGGTTATTCACGCTTGTTCATACCTGGTAGATGTGTGTGTGTTGTCTTGTCCTAATGCTTCTTGCAGACCGAATCGTGACAGTTCCAAGGTTCTATCCAGCGACCCTCAGTTCACCAAGCCAAGCGATCCCTTGCGCCTTGTAGTATGCTAGGCAGCGGTAACTCCGTGTTCCATCGTCGTAGTTAGCAGTGTAACGTGTTGTAGAGTAATCGGACTAGTTATCCATGTAGCGTCGATGAGTGTCAGAATCAAAAGAGAGCTAGCTCCGGGTAGGAGCTTGCTTTTATCATTATAGGCGTCGAAAGGTTGTTAAACCTTTCGAACGCGGTAGATCCTGTTTAGATCCACGCGTTTGCCTTTCCAGTTCCTGGTTTTTACGGAAGTTACAAGCTAGCGCATTCTTGGGATCACTCGCTGGTCGGACAAGTTCAGGAAATAAACAAGTGTGAATATTAACATGACGAGGTTTTCTCGGTCTAATGGTCTCCATATTTCTACATTCCCCTTGTTGAAATAATCGAACCACTCTGTGATGGTCGACTACCTCGGCCGGAGTAGGTTATATTTAAAAATTAGGATTTATTAACAAATCAAAACTCGGAGAAACCAATACAGCAAACCAATCAGTAGAAGAATCACATCACCGTAAAAAAAAAATTGAAATCACCAGAAGAGTCATATCATATCGTGGCACCAAACACCGTTGAGAAAAAAATATATAAAAACACGTAGAATAATAAAAAAAATTAAATTGTAGGTCATAGCCTCATAGAAACTCAAAAAGTACGAGCACAATAACTAAGTCTTGAGGCATGGATAAAAATAATTACATAAGTGTGACACTGAACTAGTTTTGGTTGAGTGATGACAGCACAATAAAAAAAAACACATGTCAGCACAGTGTGAGGAAACGCCGGGAACCGCAAGCGGTTGTATTTACTGTTTGCTGAGTTCAAAGTACACTCGGCGGAACATACACAATGCTGAGCGGAGCCTTGAGGTATGGTACCTATGGCAACTCTGTAAACTGCATGCCGCCATAGGCTGGACGTGCTGTGCAGCTGACGATAATAAAAAAAAACACAAAAGAAAGAGACGTATCTCTAATCCAATATGGGTAGCATTCATGGGCACAAACTTTGTCACTGTAAATGACATATGTTTGTATTAATTGCGTGTGCCTTACGGTACTTGAAGTAGCTGAGCACCGGAACACTTTGAGCCGATGAAAAATAACAATAAGGATTATGTGTCGTCAGTAAACACGGGCAGTCTGGAAGTCAAGTCTGTGATGGCGCTTTGGGTCAACAAACGTCCTGGGTAAAGCGCTCCACATCTGGGTCGCGGCGTGGGAGATGGAAAAATCAGCAATGAGTCCAGACGGGAACGGGTCCTTGTTGGTGCTGGAACTCCACAAGATCGTTGTTGGTCTCTGCGATGAGCCTAGGTCTGTCGCTCGATTGTACAAGCCGGTGGTCGTCATGGGTCCAATAACATCCGTGGCGATGAGATAATGAAACAAGCGCAAAAAAGGGAAAATTAGGAAAAGCAAAAGGTAGTGGAGCAGATTTTACAATAAGTGATGACGGGTTATAAAATCGATTGAAAAGGGACTTTCAGTTAAAACTGGTGAATTATTTTGGGGGGAGGGGAGGTAATATCTAATTTGAATGACGGCGAAGGGGCGTTATTACTTGTATGGTGTAGAGTTTTTAAGGGGACCTGTTTTTGATTAACAGGTTTACCTGAAGAAAAGTTCGCCGGGGCAACGGGGGAGGGGGGGAATAAGTGGAATAATTCCATGTTGTAAGGAAAGTTCGCCGGGGGGGAATGGGGGGGAAGTTCGAATAGTCGGCTTAGCCGGGAATGAAATGAGAAAAGAAAGGGAGAATTCAGCGATAATAGAACGAACTAAGTGATTACGAGACATTTCCTTCTGTAACATGTGTAAATGTCGTTTATAAAATCAATTGCAAGAATTTTACGTGTATTGTGGACAAAGGTTTAAGCGCCTTCGATTCGCTGCTAAAAAAAAATTGAAAAAGAAGTGAGAAAGAGTAAGTAATATATTTGTGTAATAGTTCATTGAAAAATAGAGTAGGTTTTAATTGCATGGGATATGAGCTATACCATGTTGTATGCTATCAATATTTGAACTATAAAATTAAAGGAGAGAGTGGGAACATTTGCCTATATGTATTATATGCTTTATTAACATATTTAGTGCATTGCAGCTTTCAAAGAAGCAGTTCGCGGTACACCTGAGCGTAAATAAAAAAAATTGCTATGGCCAAAAAGCCAAAAGTTCAAGCAAGTTCTACGCAGTTCATTTGTTCTTTAAATCGTTCATCTTGTTCTATCTTAGTTCATTCGTTCTTTATTTATTTGTACTTTTTTCTTCATTTGAGCGTATATGTACCAGCAAATGGGGAAAAAAAAAATATTTGCTAGTTCGGATCATAAACACACTAAGTACTTATTAGTCAAATCAGCTAAGTGATATGTTCTGACTATTACTATGCGTTTAAACGCAAAATATAAAATAACATTAAAATATCTGTAAAAAAAATTAATAATTAGGCAAGAAATGTATTATAAATGTTCCGACGATTGAGATAGCATTCTGTAATCCTGATCTTGTTAAAATAAAAATAACCATGTTGTATTAAAAATAAAAATGAGTTCGTTCTAACGCAGAAATGCAGTGCGTGCACGAGGAGTGGAAGGAGGGGGGGGGGTGGATGAGTGTGAGAAAATGCTGGATCATGCATGTGCAATGTACGCAACGAGGAGCGAGGAGGCTAAAGCGAGTGACAACGGAATGGCGAGTTAATGAATGTTAGTGGGGTTATCATGGCACTAGTCGTAGCGGGCTTTAAGTCTAGAAATAGTGATAGTGTCAGTCTTTTGCTTACTTCTCCCGTCGATGAAAGTTACCTCGTAGGAATTCTCGTTAACTTTGCGAAGAATAGTTCCTTTATACTTATAAGAGGACGCAAAGGCTTTTGACACGCCTGGAGTTGGAGTGGCATCTAGAATCCATACATGTTGTCCTGGTGAGTACTGCATTTTCCTAGAAGTGCGGTCTACGTACTTTTTCTGCTGTTCGTAACGCTTGTTCAAGTTGTCATGTGCGGTCTTACGTATGGAGGTCAGGAGTTCAAGTCTCTGTGCGTTCGTCTGGGAAACATTGTCGGGGTTCGAAGGAAGGACAGCGTCAGCTAAGATCCTTGGGTTGTAGCCAAATAAAGTAAAATACGGGCTCTGGAGGGATCCAGAATGGATTGTAACGTTGTGGCTGAACGCTGCGCTACCTAAATAGTCACACCATGAAGCTTTCTTTTCTAACACAAAGACTCTCATAGCTTTCTTTAAGTAACTAAATGAACTTTCAACTAATCCATTCGTGAAATGGGCACAAGTATCTACATATTTTAGTTGTACGCCTGTAAGATTAGCTAACTCTCGTAAGAGTAAACTTGAATTGGGTGTTGAACGATCTAAATAGATCGTTTCCGGGATGCCATGGACTAAAAAGACTTTCTCAACTAGGGCTGTTGCTATGTTTTGTGCATCGTGATTAGCCAAAGGAGCTGTAATTACATACCTTGTACAACTATCGACTACTGATAGGAAATATTTATATTTGTGCGTTTTTGAAGAGACTAAAGGACCACATACGTCAATATGGATTCGTTGGAAAGGAATTTGGGCTGGTTGAAATGTTTGCAGCGTATGCGGTTTAGAACCTTGTGGTTTCTTTGAAATCTGACAAGGGATGCAATGTCTAACCTTATCGTACACAAATTTCTTCATATTAGGGAAAAAGTAACGCATAAGCATTAAATTATATGTCTTTTGTGCACCTTGATGACTTCCATTCATTTTGTGTGCATGAATAAGATCGAAAACTTGATTTCTTAATGCATGGGGAATACAAAGTCTATCCCTATTACCAGTTTTGATTTTATTAGTCCTGTATAAGACTCCATTTTTGAGTACATAAGAATACGAAAGCTTTTCTAGTTTAGGGTCACTAGCTTTATCTTTGTTTTCTAATACATCAATAATGTCTCTGGAATAGGGGTCTTTACGTTGTTCTGAACTAATATCAAAATCTGCTGCTTGTGCATGAAATACTTGATGAAAAAATAAGTCATCATCATCATCTTTCTTGTCAAGATTAGTCCTTTCTATATATCCTATCTAAGGATAAATTGAGATTTGGGAACCCACGTCAATAAGTAAATCTACCTGTTTTCCTTGTATGCTACTATTAATAAAGTATAGGCCATTTCTCTCAATTATAGGAACTTTATCTAATCTGGTATTATCTTCGATTTCGTTCCTGCAAGTCGAAGACGATTTTAGTTTAAAACACTGTCTCGTTGTGGCTTGTAAAAGCAGTTGTCGCTCTCGTGATTATAACGACCACAAAACTTGCAGGCTGAGGTATTTGCATCGTCGCGATTAGCCTGATCTCGACGTTGAAACCTCTTGTTACCATTACTTCTGAACTGGCCTCTTGAGTTCGATCGAAAGTTACCTCTGTGATTAGCTCTAGAATTATTATTATTTCTGTAGGAAGAGGACTTATTATTCCCCTTGTTGAAACCTCTGTTATGTGCGTTTTGATTAGCCGTCTTCGCAAATTCCAGCACATTTGAGCAAAGATTGAAGAGAGAACTCGCATTCATCTCTTCGTTCGAAAAGAGAGACATGCTCGATATTTGTGACGAGAGTTTGTTTATTTCATCACCAGAGGTAGCATTTGGAGCGTGTTCTACTCTGGGTACGGCTGGTGTCGCCGCGCAGCGGACATTATCAGAACTCGGTACATGATACATTCCTTGATACACTGTGTGGGAACTATTTACAGAAGCGGGATTGGACTGTAGACTTTGGACTTGATGTGTCAATGGTGGGAGAGAAGGAGATGGACATTGGTTGTATGGTACAAAGTGCTGAGTCAAGGTGTGAGAATTACTGGGGAGGGGGGAATAGACCTGTGCATGCGAACAGCTGTGAAGTGGTGATGGGGTGAATGTCTGGGGCAAGCTCGCCTGAGCGATGGCCTGATCAATTTCCAATTTCTCTTCCAACATACGGGAATTAATTAATGACTGCTGGTGTTCGAAATTCTGTAGGTGGGCAATTAATTCTTCTGTTCTAGCAAAATGTTTGTTGGTTAAACAGCCAATGTACTTGGCTCGCAGTCCCGTGATGATATAAGAGAGAGTTTGTTCTTCAGTGGCGTTCGGGAAGTATTGCTGGACTAATGCCTTTTTAGCAATAACGTAGGTGTGAATGGGCTCGGTTACCACCTGTTTTCTCTGGAGAATTATCTGTACAGGATCTGCTGACAAGTATGATCCCTTAAATAGCGTACTTAGCTCGTCTTTGATATGGGTGTATGTCAAGTCTACAAAATTGGGTCGTTTCTGTATGTCATGAAAATAAGTTAAAGCGGTGTCCGTCAAAAATAAAGGTAACATCTCTTTACGCTTAGCTTCCGACCATCCTGCGGCGTGTGCTACATTTTGAAACTTAAGGAAAAATGAGTCAATGTGCTTAGGGTCATTTCCGCTAAATGGTGCCGGGTATAATGCAGTTGGAATTGGGGTGGCCATGTTAGTCGTGGGAATTTCTACAGTTAAGTGATCAGAGTTATTAGTACCTTTAGAGGGAGTAGGAACTTCACCTGGGGTACTTGCTAAGGGCTGGGGTTGGTTTTTGTTGGGTGTTTGTAGTCCAAGGACAAATTGAGGGTAATTTCGATTAGCAGACCTTAACCGTGTAAGTGGAGGGGAGGGAATTGGGGTTAAAGGTCGTGAATTTATTGGATTTGCCGTGATTGCAGTTGCTAACTCTATGATTTGGTCGAGGGAGGAATCTAGGTGTTCGTGCAACGCTATCTGTGACGTATTCATAAACGAAGGTTCGTCGTGCTGACCAAAGAACAAATGAAAGTATGGTTATACAGTTATTTATGTCATTAATATATCGCTGGTCATAGAAGTATAAGCAAGTGTTCTCATTCCTGTGTGAATGATGCTTGAATACATGTTATGCAGAAGAACTAGATTTTTGTTGAAAGAAAAAGGGGAGACTCGGCATAAAAGAAAAAGAGGGGTTGTTTTCCATAGGGTAATACACAAAATTGTCACTGGGTCTGACGCATCTTAAGCGTGCTGTGGGAGTATGAATTGGAATTACTAAAAATTTACTTTAAAAATGCTCCCAAAGTGGGAGGGAGGGGGGAGGGAATAATTTAATGTAAAGCAATTCGTACAGGAGGGTACTTAATTGCAAAAAAGGGCCTGAAGCACCTCCACCATGTTGTAAGCCCGTTTTACCTGGGCTCTGAGGTCACAGGGAAGTTTCATTTAAACATTTAGGTAGAGCTTAATAATGTGTGATGGCTGAACCTGCTCCGTAGGAGGGTAGAGATATGGAAAGTTGGTGTAAAAGGTTATTCACGCTTGTTCATACCTGGTAGATGTGTGTGTGTTGTCTTGTCCTAATGCTTCTTGCAGACCGAATCGTGACAGTTCCAAGGTTCTATCCAGCGACCCTCAGTTCACCAAGCCAAGCGATCCCTTGCGCCTTGTAGTATGCTAGGCAGCGGTAACTCCGTGTTCCATCGTCGTAGTTAGCAGTGTAACGTGTTGTAGAGTAATCGGACTAGTTATCCATGTAGCGTCGATGAGTGTCAGAATCAAAAGAGAGCTAGCTCCGGGTAGGAGCTTGCTTTTATCATTATAGGCGTCGAAAGGTTGTTAAACCTTTCGAACGCGGTAGATCCTGTTTAGATCCACGCGTTTGCCTTTCCAGTTCCTGGTTTTTACGGAAGTTACAAGCTAGCGCATTCTTGGGATCACTCGCTGGTCGGACAAGTTCAGGAAATAAACAAGTGTGAATATTAACATGACGAGGTTTTCTCGGTCTAATGGTCTCCATATCTCTACAATATGTATGCATTTTTCTATGGTGAAATTCATATTATTTCACAGATTAATTCACTTCACTTGATTTGGAAAACACTGGTTAAGTTTTATAAATATATATTTGAGATGTTAGTGCATATTTGAAATGAAAATGCACCCTATCGTATGTATTGGAAATAATTTTAGTGCAATCGTTCATTTAAATTTATCCTATTGTTCTTTTTTTATTATAAATGTAACCTATGTAAACTGATTGGGTGATAGGTGGGCTAAGGCAGTTATTTACCCACACACACACTTAATATGGGGTGAAAAGCACCCCAAAATTAACCTCACTTCCCCGGAGTACACCCCAGTAACTGCGTCTTGCAGGTCAACGAGGCTCTAGCGTCTGGACGTACGGCCAGTATGACTGTGTTTCTCCTGTGTTTGTCCTTGTGCGTTCTGAGTGCTTCTCTACAACCACAGCTTTCAATAGGAAAGGATATTTTATCCTCGGAAACAGTATAATATTTGTTCTTGTCAAGAAATGAATGAATGAATTAGTTTCAAATACCCCTCCTCCATCAAATTTCCTCAACAACCTTGAAATATTTTCCACAAAGACTCAATTTTTGGCTCTACATTTACCCTTACACCACAGATGGTAAATTCTGGATAAAGATGTTTACACCACATCCTTGTGAATCTATGTGTGCGTATCTGAGTGGTACTTGTAAGGGGAAGGGGGTTGGCGGATAAAAGAGGGTATTCTACCTTGAAGATGCTTCATATGTACATATCTATACTTCAAAGGAATTTACTTTAGTCTACTCTCCCTCAAGTGGAAATTTTACAAATAATACATTTAAACATGTTCTAGTTAGATATATTGTAATACTGAAGGAGTGAAGAGGGCGCTGCATCAAAAGTGAATAGATGGCGATCATGCACTTATCGCTGATTATAGAATTATTTAATGTCACTCGCCTTAAGGTGAAAAATTTATTTTTTGTCAGTGGTCGGAATTAAACCCACGACAGACTTGTGATTTTACTACAAATCCGATTCTCAAAACAACTACCCCACGGCACCACGACAAAATAAATTTATTCAACTGAAGACGAGAGATGATGTGCTCTGTTGAAACATAGTGTTAGAATTAGTACATTTAAAAACACTAACGGATTGCTGTTGTTCCTTCTATTTCGGCCACTACGTTATTTTCCAGCAATTTCTCATTATCTTCGATACATTCTCATTACTACACATTGTCCCCTTGGATTTCCATAAATTATTTCCTTCCCAAAGCACGTTTCTGCTTGTGGTGTTATCTTCAACGCGGAGAACCATGGGGAAACAAAAGAAGGGCATTAGCAAAGTCAAAGGTCCCGGCAGTGAGCATAGAGTTCACGCAGTACCTAATTCCAAAACAAACATCGCCGGCTACGAGACCCTTCACCTAGCTAAAGGATGCTGGGAGCTAGATGCAGAGATATCTCGGAGAGCTCGACAGAGGGAATGAAGGTACACGAGTCTTCTGGACGTTCGTCCACCAGAGGGAGGGCCCCAGCAGCTGTAGAGGAATAAATTACCTAGTACGTGAGTTTCCCGGACTCCTGCGATGTCCTCTATTTTAGGGTGGATGCTATTACCCGCTAGGGAGCGTCCTATCTTGTGTATCGAGCGGCTGAGCTGGTGCGTTTATTTTCTCGGCTTTTGGTCGCTCCAGCCACACTGCTGAACCGAACGTCTTCCTTTCTCAAGTCTCCCGCGGCGATTTTTGTTTGCGGATTACTTCAAAGCAAGACAAATCTTAGTTCTCCATTTCAGATAAGTTTTATATTAAATCTTCTCTGCGTTTAAATTCAAGCATTAAGTGGCATGAAATTAATACAAGATGCATTCAATGCAATGCATTCAAAAGTAACAAATCTGACCTAAACATAAACTCAATGTTTCTAAAAACATTTTCTTACAAAACGTAACGTAAGCACATTGTTGTTAAGGCCTGGTTGGATCTTTGGCCGAAGCTAGGGAAGCTGTGTTCGAATTTTCCTCTCCTTTCAGAAAACCGCTTCAATATTCCAAAATCTGAAACATTACATATGCTTAGAATTTCTTGTACAAAATTCATGTGAATCTTCATGTGGTTTGCTTCCGTAGTTGCCTAGATATTATAGTTTCGTAGCTACGTAAGTATATTGAACTATTGATATTATCTAGACAACAGTGAATACAAACGACTTGAAGATTCACGTGAATTTTGTACAGGAATTTCTAAGCATATGTAATTTTTCAGATTTTCGAAAATCCAAACGGTTTTTCGAAAATTGAAAACACATCAGCCCTGGTGTCGGCCAAAGGTACACCTGAGCCTTAACCTGAAATTCCAGGAAACTTCTCGAGTTCCATGCAAATTGGACGTGCGTCATTTCTACGGCTTGTCCCTACGATCTTCCAACGTTTGAAGGTGCTAATGATGCAACGAACAAACTTTGTCTAATCATCATTTTAAATATTCTCATCGATAAGCTCACAAGATTTATGTGCTTTTGATAACTTTTATGTATAGGGGTTCTTGCCAGTGAGAAAAATATGTCACTTGTTTCTGTAGAAATTGATCAAACGTGAATCATGTAAATTAGTCCTTAGTTACATTGAAACATCCGTACAAATATTAATATCATTACCACATTTAATTTTCGAAACTGGTTTAAGATGAACACGAGTCACTAAAAATATATATCTTACTATACTCCATTCCGGGAATCTCTGAAGCAAGGTCGCACATAATAGTAGAGAAGGGGAGAAAGCAAGGAGGTGGAGCGATGCAGTACAAGTTCCTGCAAACGGCTGGTAGCTGCAATCGCTTTGCCTTGCAAGCCCTGTCGAGTCTTAATGTGCGCAGATACTTGTTTTCGTTCGCTTGCTCCAGAGATTCCCGGGACAGGGTACAGAAAGAGTACATGGAGCATCCGTGAGAAGCCCGAGAGGCTAATTGTGATCGTTGGTCAAGTAATACACCGAGAAACATTCTTCGAAAACGAGGTAGAGGATGATCACACACATATATATAAAAAGAAGTTAGCTTTAGGACTCGCGTAACTAGCAAAACATAGGTAAGGGAAATGGACCAGAAGGAAAATCTCAGAATTTAACGACGGCATTACCCGAGAGAAAAACCGACATCCGGCTAACAGCAAGTTGTCAGAAACCTTCCCATTACCTTTCCTTCCATCCTTTCAAGGCTAGAGCGGTGTCACTTCACCCCTGCGAGTTTTATGTGGCCATAAAGGTATGAAATATGTCACCGAAGAGTTATACAGCTTCAAGCATGCAGTGACCTTCAGTTCCCGCATATTTTAAAGACATCCGTGGGGCTTGATTGCTCCTTTAGGACCCTATGTATAACTAGGAGAGATATTTGACGTATTTCTGCTCTTTTATGGGAACGGCCATCAAATATCCCATAAAGCCAGAGACAGAAGAAGGATGAATCAAGGTTTAAGAGCCAAAACCTTCAGAGGAACGGTTCATTACTGCCTGAAATGAATACAGATTATACTCTGAACTGACACAAAGGGTGGATTGAAATGTTACTCGTATCAGAATCAGAATGTTATTACGAAAATGTTAACGCATAGAAATCCATTAATTAAATAAAAACATGCGCAATCTGTATGTTATATGCAGAAATTATCGAGATCTCTGTCCCTAAAACCAGTGGAATGATGAAATTCAGTGCGTAGAGTCGAACATCAAGCTGAGAACAACAGTCTTCCAAAAGTAAAAACCGGCGTAGAGCATCGTTAATCGGTGGAACTGATTGTTAGCTTTAGTTTGGAGACAACTGAACACTATTTTCTTTATAACATGAATTTGGAAATGTAAAGAACAGTATAGCAATCTACACTTCCAAATCGATATTTTAGTTATTCGACGTTTGATGTGAAGGATAATAGAAATGTGTGCAAATAAATGTGATAAAATGATGACAACTTTCAATCATTTGGGCCTATTTGCTGATGAGTGAAATGGTGTTGTAATAAAAAGGTCACTAAAAGTATCCAAAATACATGTTCAGTTATCGTTTTTACGCAACACCTTGTAGTAAATTCTGGTTACATTGAGATGATAGGAAAAAATGGTAATTTTCATAATTTTATTAGGCTTGGATATTAGTAAAATTTCAAATAATTACTCAATGAAGCGCGTCTTTTCTAACAATTGAAACCAGAATATTACAAAGAATAACGGGGACGACCTCTTTAACAATTAATGGGCATTTCCTGCTTTTTTTTTTTTTTTAAGTGAACACATTGTTTCTTTACAGCCCTTGGTATCATTGATGCGTTAATCGTCTCGGAATCTTCACAGAAATTATACCATTTGGTCTCTTAATGGTTGGCGTTGAGAATCGGCAAAGCACACCTGAATTTGGCTAACTCTGAGCGTGGTTATATTGAAATGTCCAATTTTGAACGACCCGCCACTTAAATGGTTGAATATGTTCTCGTTTCTGATGATTCCCAATTCCTTTGTCGGTTAAACTGGCTCTGAATGAGCCTACTGCATGTACTTCCAAAATTCAATCAATTTTCTATGCGGAATTGTTTTTCCAGAGAAGTATGTTGTGGTAAATAAAACATTATGGCTAGTTTTAAAATGTTGAAGTTTCGCTTTTTAGGAGCGAGTCCTGAATTTTATTTCCCAGAGTGTTCTGTACTATCGACAAATTAGAACATCCATTATCGTTTAAAGCATTGTCCTGTATAACAATGAACCGAGGGCGCGGAGGTGAAATGAGAGTTAATTGCTGTCCATTCTCTTTGTCCGTGACGCTTAACGGTACAACTATGTGACGCACGGCAGGTCAATCAATTTAATGCATTTCGCAATGTTTCTATACGAGGGTAAGTTTACTTGGCTCTTCTAGGGGCAACCGTCTACTGGAGAAGTCCTATCGTGGAATGGTGTAATGTGGTGTATGCCTCGCATATAAGTGCAATCCTCAATCCGTGGGAAATTACACGATGAAGTCCTATTTTGTTCTCTACTATGAAGTTTCTTGTTCATGTTTATCATCAATTCACTTCATACACGGGAATGATTTAACCATAACTTACATGAGGCGCGGTGGGGCTACCAGGCCCACCACTTCTTGTTTTCCGATTTTTCAAGTGTGAACGTTTTTATAAAATATTGAAAATAAATTACATTGTTCCCTAGGGTGTTCCAAATATTTCTCTATTACTTTTGTTCATAAAATCATATAGGCAACGTACATAAGAGGCAAAACTCAAGGGTTAGCCTATCAGCCTCTGGGGTTCATACCAGCGACATTGTATAATTTATTGACAATGATGGTAATTATTGTAATTATTATAATTACTACATAACAGCACCTATATAAACAAAGAAACATTGATGTAAACTTAATATTGTTTTAGGTTTAATGAATAATAAAATATGTTCGTGACACTCATGCAAAAATTGGTTCTTATTTTATATTAATGATTGTCATTTTGAAATTATTACAATTACTATACGTATAACTGCACCTACATAAACGAAAGAGGATTGATGAAAAATTGATATTTTTTTAGGTTTAGTGAATGATAAAAAATGTTTGTTTTATATTACTGGTAATTTTTGTAATTATTATAATTATCATATAACTGCATCTATATAAACAAAAAAAGCATTTACGTAAAATTGATATTTTTTAAGGTTTAGTGAATGATAGAATATGTTGTAACACTCATGGAAAAATTGGTTCTTATTTTATGTTAATGTAATTTTTATAATTATTATATAACTGCACCTGTATAAACAACAAAGAAATCAGTGATTCAATAATAAAATGGTTTCTTCAATTTTTGTGATAAAAAAAAATATGTGGACTTCTGAGCACGATTCCTTCCCAGGTAAGTAGATACGTTCTTGTACGGCTCGGGTAAGCTAGGGTTAATGAAATAGAAGGGAGACTAAAATAAGCACAAATACAGGGTGACCATAATATTTTGACCCAAAAACGGGATATCCAAAGAAGATCAGTTTACCCCACCCCCTCCCTTTCCTGAAAAAATCGGTTAGGCCTAATTATAAAATTATTGATGTTATTAATGTATTATTATTTATTAAAGGGTGGATCCCATGAATAATACAGCATAAACAATAAATGAAATATGATCTCCCGTTGTCAAAAGGCATTAATTGTTACGCGTATCATCTCGGTATGGCTTACATAGTGTTTCTGGTCTCTTTTGATGTTAGTCCTACGCTGAAGTTGAGGAATGCCAAAAGTATTTAGCGGAAGAATCTATCTTCTTGAGAGCAGCTTCATTCTTCATCAATCGTTTATAAATCTCCCAGAAAACCTTATCCCACATATCACACACACCTTATTGTCTTTTGAGTTTGTGTCAAGACGCAGGAACCTTAAATTATTTTTGCAATTCCGTAATAAAACTGCATGCTTATTCACTGCTCTACAAATAACAGAACATGTACAAAACAATGCATCTTCTTTAGTATGAAATGTCTCAAATTTAGACTTGGTTTTCAAGATAACTCCTACACTTTTATAAAACGGGACAAATAGTGACCTTTTAATAATGATCACCCTAATTCATTGGCTGAACCAGGTGAGTCGTAGGTAACTTAGCGACTTGGGCGTGGTGAAAGACTATCCAAGTTATGTAGGTTTCTTCTCAATTATAAACAGTCTCTTGTACTTTTATCTTACGCGCAAAGATTCGCCATTGAACTCCGTGAAATGAGATTTAAGATACACAAATATTACTTTCAATCCTTTTCTTCATCTATTTCAAGACTCTCATCAACGTTACATAATTTGAAATAAGATTAGGTCCTTTCGTGCCTAGTTAAATTGTACATCTCCTGGGTAATCAAGCAGTTGATTACCTTGGAAGATTAACTCCGAGAACTTCTGTAATTTACTTCGTCGAGAAAGCTTCTTGATACAGCCCCACGTGGTGAAAACGCTTTCCGTTATTTAATGCGTTCATCACTAAATAGACCAGGAACGTACTGGCTGAGTTGAAATGCCCGGCCAATCTGACATGCGGATCCGAATTAACTTACGAGGACACTCATGATCATCAATCGGAAAATCTTCTTTCCTACTTCTATGCATAGTTTGTTGAACCTTTGAAGAGCGCATATATTTAGAGTTACGAAGTCAGAGTGGGTGTTTTAGGCGGACATCGCTCCTCAATTGGACAGTTAGTTAATCTCCCCCACCCTCTCTTGCACTTCCTCTCCCGTATTGTGACACAATGAACAAAAGAATATTACTTTGCATTTGACTTTAATTACTTAACTATTCTAGTTGAAGTCAATCAAGTAAATTTCCCGTCTCAGATCTAGAAAAACAATTTAAAGCTGATATTTTAATTTTCACTCCTTTCACTGGGGAACAGTGAAATTGCGGCACAGTGTTTGAGAGCTAATTTAGGGCAATTTCATGCTGCTGAATAATGATATAATAATATATTTCCTGAATTGGCTCTAATTTATGAAATAAATGCAACTAAACCAAAATGGCGGAAACATAAGATATACATATAAATGAACTTCCAACAACAATTTAATATTTCTTTTTGTGATTACAATAATTATTATAAAAATAAATTTATATAGGCCTATGATCATAATAATTAAGAAAATATGTACACAATGAAGTAACAAACTATGTGAAACGTTTTCTATAGGATTTCCTGCTGTATTGCTTTTTAGCACAATCCGTCTTTAAGCTCCAACAGTAGTCGGCCATCACGTGGCGATCCCACCGTCCCTGGTACCTTTCTTCCATTATCCTTATATCCTGATGGAACCTTTCTCCCCGTTCTTCACTAAAATCACCAACGTTCTCAGGGAATCTGTCAATGTGGCTATGTAGAAAATGTATCTTCACACTCATATTAGCTCCCAATTTCTCAAAATTTTTCAACATATTTCGAACTATATCGGGGTACTTTTCTGCTCTGTGATTCCCCAAAACGTTTTTGACGACGGACACAAAGCTCAGCCAGGCCTCAGATTCGATGTAAGACATGTAAGTTGTAAAATTGGCATCATTTATAAGTGTACGAATTTGTGGTCGTCCGTCAAAGATTCCTGCCTTCAATTTTTCAATACTTAGTCCTGGAAAAGTGTGGCATATATATTTGAAACAATCACCACTTGTATCTAAGGCCTTGACAAACTGTTTTATCAACCCAAGTTTAATATGCAGTGGCGGAAGAATGATTTTGTCCCTATCTATCAGCGGTTCATGAATGATATTAGCTTTTTTAAATAATATTTTCCCTTGGGGGCCAAACTTTTATCGTCCAATGCTTTTCTCTAGCACGACTATCCCACAAACATAGCAAACAGGGATATTTTGTGTACCCACTTTGCTGTCCTAGTAAAAAATTCACCATCTTCAAATCCACACACACGAGCCACTTATGTTCAGCATATTAAATTTTTTTTCTAAAACCATTTTTATGTTTTGGTATTCTTCCTTAAGGTTTGTTGAGTGTCCGATATATTGCCTAGCAATGCTTCATAAGTTGCCTAGCAACAATTTACAAATAAATAAATAAGTTTCTTATGGGAATTTCAGCCTATTATCAAATTTTGATATTACCGAGAAAAGCGTAGAGTAATTTTACCTCCTACATTTTCCATGGTGTGTTTATTTTTATAACTGGAGTCAATTCAACTGAACCAATCATACAATTGGCAATCACAGCTGTTTTGTGTGCTGAAACTGTTATTAAACTTTATGCCGCAAAATAAAATCTTTTTTTTGTTCCCCAGTGAATAAAGAAAATTAGAGATAAACGGTACAATTGATTTCCTTTTACATCCGGTATTATTTCCGCTTACCATGCATGTCTGATGTGAAACAACAACCACAGACCTGATACTAATCTGTATAATTATCAGCGGCGTGGGAACAATATCATCATTTTTCCTCTTATCTGTCGAAACACGAGAATGAACATTTCTGATGGAAGGGTTAGTCCGCATATTCATTTCTATGATATATTATTATGTTTGTGTGATAGCGTCTCTATACTGGGAAACAGAAAGTTAGGGAACCTTAAAGAGACCACTTAATAATATGCATCCTAATTTATTAAGTATTTCATATACAGGGTGAAGCAGAAATTGGTTGACTTTTGAGTAAAAGTTATTGTCTTTTAAGTTCAATTTATGCACAGATAGTCCAATCGGGACTGGATCTGTGGTTTAAAATAGGATCCGAATAACTACGTGTCTCCACCGGGTATCTAACCCAGGACCTCTTGATTACAGGCGACGACGTTACTGCTACGCCTTCGGAGAGGCAGTGAAGCGGAGGTTGTGGTCATTTATTTAGAGCAAGAATTTGTGCACGTAATGATACACTTCAGAAGACCTAAAACGTATCTTTGCTGAGCTACAACCGAGGGTAAATTCTGCCTGACGGGATAATGTACAATTGCCGAGAAAAAAGAGAGCAGTGTTGGAGAACAACAATGCAATGAAAACATAGGCACCCATGAAAATACTAATTACCAGATGTCATAAAAGCCATAATTACTACATAAACCTTATTACTTTAAATTGAGCATCCCCTATGAACGCCCTGTATCCTACTCCTTACGACTTTGACCAAACATGTCAGCTGAGCGGTTAGCCAGACTAGTATTGTGGTGGACTATCCTGAAATTTGTCCATTTTTTTCTGTCCTTCCAAACGTCCATTTGATTTAGTGTATGCCTGACTACTGTATAATCTCTACTTGTTTGTTTGTAAATTTTAAAAATGTATAACATTTAACTCCAAAATACATACACGTCACATAAACATATATCACTAAAATTCCGTGTTGTCAAACAATCACATTTCTAGACCGAATGCTACGTGAAATGCTTCAGTATAAATGTGTGCTTACTCTTACAAAAATCATTATGAGATTTTGAGAAGTGCTTAGGTAGGTAGCATTTCTGTTTCCAATAATTCAATTCATGTAAGAATACTCAAAACATTTGAGTTGTTATGGATTATTTAGGACAAGAGAGGAAGGCGGGGGTAGTAAGTAGTGAAATGCCGTGTCTTTAATTGGATCAGAATCTGCAACACAGGAATTCTGGAAAAAGAAAGGTCAATATCGCGTTCTATATAATATTGATGTTGTTACGAAAAAAAGCATACAAATTATAAATAGTTGATAAAATGATTTCTTTTGTGCGTGTACCTACCATTTCTCCATTCGTTTTTGAAGCCAGATGATGTCTATTTTTTTATACTCTTCTCATATGCCCTTTTATTTCCTCTCTGAAAATAAACAAACAACATTTTATACAATTTGCTTAGTGATAAACATGTAAAAAGTTACATCATGTTTTATAGATTAAAATAAATTCATGTTATTATCATGTTTACCATGACCGCAGATAGAAGAAAACTATTTGTACTAACTTCACAACGAAACCGATTTAGTATTGTTTTTGTTTAATAGATCAAGAAAGCCAAAATTCGTATGTTAGGATTGCGTCGAGGAGACTAATGCCCTTTGTTCTATGGGCTTGTATGCCCCTGTTTATAAGTCTTTACATGTAAAACATCTCTCCCGCTTCGTCCAAACTGCTAGTCATTCTCTCTGGTCAATACTACCAAACACGCCGATTTTGATGAGCAAAGAACAATAATCATTATGACTGACAATACTTTTCAATTTTTAATCTTCGTTCGATTACAATGCATGGTTTCCAAATGGATACATCTGCTTAGTTCACGTATTACAGAGTTTCGTCACTTGGGAGTTTTCCGCAACAAACGAGGTTTGTAAATCTATGGGGCGAGTGTTTAGAGAATGGTCGCGTAATTAATCTCTGCACTACACGATCTGTTTACCCCACATGAATCAGGAGATAACTCATATTGACTGATGTTGGTCGATAAGGGATTACTGAAATAAAATGATTCAATTTGATTGCTTGTTCTACCTTAGCATATTCATACTCTGAAATGCAATAAAAAGGTACCGCACATTACAACATGCCGTGAAGGCGCTTTGGCATCCGAGGATTCCTGTCAGTTACCCATTTATTAGAGGCTGAATAAACCACAAAGCCGCTCCATCAAGAGAGATTGCTGGAAAGCATCTGATACCACTCACTGCAGGAATCGAACATGAGGCTAGTTGTCAGACGCCTTACCGACTAGACTACCGCGGTCCTTATATTCATACAGTATGGCTAATAATATTCAAAATAATAAGATATTTCGACGGAGTTCAAACCTAAAACTCCCCTTCAATACGACACAGTCGCAGGTTTCTCGATAATGACGACAAAACTTGCTACGTCATTAGGTCATAAAATCCATAATCGACTTTGCTAAAGCTTTTTATTCACACAGTTTCCCTACCAACACACACACACACTAACATACTCTCCAGCATGCTACGTTAGAAAGATAAGATCTTAGGTAGCCGGAAATCCCCCGACCGTAGTTTATGCTAGCAATAATCATGGTGGAATTACCAAGGAAATTTCCCCAGCCTAGCAAAACAAGTCATTTTGCTCACGATTGGGTTCGGTAATTAATAGATGATTTTCATGTTGCTAGATGCTGAACAAGCTCCTTGCGGTGGACAGATCGGAAATTGTTTATTGTGGCAACGTCCGTATTTAGCATTACTTACAAATAATTAATACCGAAGGAACGGTAGAGATTCCATGCGATTTCAAAAAATCTGTTTCATCAGAGCTACGGTCATCCCCCGTCTCTTGTGGCAATCGAGGCAAAACAATAGTCGAATTAACAGACTGCGGTTCTCCTAAACCCTACCTCGTTCCTTTGGTAATAATGGAGACGAGATGTGGGCTTTTCAATTTAGTTGTTAATCTATCGGATCCTTGGTTTTCCTTGTTTCCGTCTTTTGCAAACTGTCCCGACCGGAAGTCTATTGTGAGTTGGTCGTGCAGGCTGCATGGGAGGAGGGACAATGACGACAAATCCTGCCATAATCCAAAGCTGTTGGTGGGCGTTCCAAAAAATCTTCTACTTCCGGTCGGGCTTTAGGCTTTTAGAAAGGACTTTGTGGAAGTGTTCAGTTTCTTTGACATTTCGTTAAGCTTCCGCTGGACGTTACAGTATATTGTTCGAAAACCCACTTTGATTGCTCTAATGATTCTCGTACATGTCCGTGGCTCGTAACAAAGAATATGAACTAGCTTTATTCAACAACTTAGTGAAAATTACATGAATGATTTCCAAATTAATTTATTTTCTTTTTGATTTTACTTCGCTTCTCTGCCACTTTTGACTAATCGCAAAAATTAGGACGAGTGATGATACGATGATACTGATGAAGGGACACACAAACACCAATGCCCAGGCTGGGATGCGAACCTGGGTCTTTTGGTATCTTAGCGCGCTGTGCTAACCACTCCGCCACGGAGGCCAACTGGGAAATTTTCTGGACGGGAAAAGTTCGAAATTTCGATTTCGACACACCATTCTCCGTAAAATGCATGTTTTTTGCATTTCTGGAATAAAAAACTAACAATTTAGTTCAGACACTTACAATGTAGAATACATCAGAAATAACCACTTTTATACATGGCTATTTTTAATTTCCCTACTGCTCGGCATCCCGAAAAGTTTGGAAATCATTTCCCGCAGTCGGAATCGGGACGGCAATTTTCTTTTTCGATCCCTGTACAGACTTCTCGGGATCCCGCACACCCCTAAAAGAAATAGAACCTGTTACCTCTGTCTAAAAAAAAATATATATATATCGTCCTCGCAAGTAGTGACTGGAGACAGCTCGACCAATGAACATTTGAGAGGGAAAAGGATTACATGGAGGGGAAACGCGTCTGCAGCTATCAGCAGTTTGAAACAAGGGCTTTGCTCCACCCACTCACTCTCTCCCCTACTACACCGTTATGTGCGGCGTTGCTCTGCAGACTTCTGGATCTGAGTAAGTTCTACCATAAGATCATATCTGTAGGTCTAGCAATCTTACATGAATAATTCGAGGATCCTAACAATTGTTCATTGTTCAATTAACGTACAGTCACCGGCAATAAAATGGGATACCTAGATCCTGAAATACTCGTTTCCCTGCAATGCGTTGTGTTACATAACTTTACGGCGGAGAGAGAACTTGCCTTTGAAAATTTGCTATTAAAATTTACTTATCACAGTAGAGTTAGGCCACACACTTAACGCATTGCAGGGATCGAGTAGGTGTCCCATCTTTATTGCCGGTGACTGTACATACGTCCACGTAACACCACATTGGAACCAGCGTCCAAGGATTCAAGCAAGTCTGTAAGCTATCCAAACATGACTTGAAGATGAGGAAAACCGCACTTACGTTGCTGAAACATCAAACAACGAAACATACCCTGATCGGTAACGATAATGACGACATAATACTGTCCAAGATTAATCAATACCGATTATTTAAAATATAGTAACTTGTTTGCAATTATGACTTGATGTTCTTCTTCTTGATGTGTCTGTTCCAATATCGAATGACATGTCCTGCCATCTCTTGTCCATCTATACAATCTCGGTTGGACACGTGTTGATCTTGGGTTACAGGAAACGGCATTACATTAGATTTACTTCCTTAATTGCTGATAAAAATTATTTGTCGAAATGCAATAATTTAAAATCCATATTGGAAATGAAGGCGAGAAATGAAGAATTCTATAAATTCGTAACCAAATGTGCTATTTACAGATGAGACTTTCGGATTTTCTTTACATTTTATTTTGGTTACCCTACTTCGCTTTTTCTTCCTCTTGGCCTAATCGCGACCATGAGGATGAATGATGAACGGATGAAATGAGTGATGAGGCAAACACTTGACCGGGGATGGAACATGTTACCCCTGGCTTCGCAGCAAGTCACGCTGACCACTTCGCCACAGAGGTAGGCAATCTGCAATCATTTCGTACAAGGATAATTTCTTAATTCAAGTCGTAGAATATAGAATACAATAACAACAAAAGTAAATACAAAACGGTATGGTAGGAAATACAGTAAGGCAAGACAACTTTTGCTTTACTTTATAAATGTTTGTGCACTCCAAAGCGTCCTGTAGTACAGGAACTAAAGGCGAGGCGTAATAAACTAAAAGCTGGTTAGCTAACATCCATCTTTAGCAATTGGTGGGAAAGTGCAACACACTCGGCTATTTCCAACCAGTTCTCTCATGTTTAGCACATTCAGACGCCAACTTAAATTACATTGGGGGGCAAGGTTGACATAAACAAGATTTACTGATGCAAATATATGTAATATTTGTCTCTCTATGTCAATTCTGGGGGGCAGAAAGAGCTTTGCCACCCCTCCAGAGTCGGCGCCTATGAGCACATTGTTCCTACACCAAAGTCTTCTCCACGGATGACTCCATACTGACTAGGGAACTCCTCTCTTGGTGGAAAACCTGGCGATCTTTCTATTACCAGGCACTGCGTTACCCTCATCCCATTCCGAATTTGTGTTTGTAGTCTTGCTATATAGCGTCGTTTTTCTGCCGCGTTTGACTAACACGCAGCTTTCCGTGGCGGAGTGGTTAACACGGCAAGCTACGAACCAGGTGTCCCGGGTTCGACTTGGGCATGAGTGTTTTTCTGAGTGTCCCTTAATCAATTTGATCACATCATGACATTCTCATCGTCACGATTAGCCAAACGTGGCAAGAAAAGCGACGATAAATATCAAAAATCAAATCGTGTAGGCATATGGATTGCGGGGGGGGGGGGGTAGGAACGCATACGTTCACGATATTTTGCCTTTTTACTCAGGGTTGCCTCCCTCCCTCTCCAATCTAAAATCACCCATCCCGAGAACCGAACCGGGATCTCCTGTGTCTTTCTCACTGGACCACCGCGCCTCTCATACTATGTAGTGCTACACTAAAATTAGATTAAACGTTGTGACTCACCCTGTATTTCACTACGACGAAATTATTTTTTTTTAAGGACGAAATGGCTTCCATACTAATTTCAGTTTATTCAGCGTAAAACTGAATCGTAAATCGATGACGACAACAATAGGGCACATGTCAATCAAAGAAGAACATTAATATCGCAGCACCTTACCCATTCACATTTGCGATGCTGTAACTTTGAAACGTAACCCAGCCTTTCACAACAGACCTGGCGGTCTCATAAAGAGAGTCTACCATGACAACCGACTCACGTTGGAGATTTTAATATGGCGCGCTGTAATAACTCTACTTTAGGTTTCATCAATAAAATCATGGAGGAATTAATCGAAACAAACTACCCAGAATTCTTTGGTGAATGAGAAATTTTATTGCCCATTGCATGCTTATACGAAAATTATTGAACAATAAAGCCTGAACTTCGAAGCGCTTGTGTAACACCTAATGGAAATTCATCTCTGCTTCAACGCAACGCCGCAATGCTTATGAAAAATTTATTAGGTGTATACAGGATGATTTTTATGTTGCTATTAGCATCTAAAATTTATTGATTTTGCTTCATTGATATATGTGACATTTTCATGGATTTCTGTATGATTGAGTAAATATGGGTAGATAATTAAGAATTCTGCATTGAATCAAGTTTTAAAATTTATCGTGCTGATTGCGCTGTTGACGAAAAATACTACGTTCTCTATATGAATTAGAGAAAGCCAATTTTCAATTTTTCGCATAAAAATTACACTTTATAAAATATATACGGATACTAAAATTGTATATGATAATGGATTCGCCTCGATTTGCATGAGATATGACTCTTGAGTTTTGTTTTGAAGTCCACTTTATGCACTGAAAGGCTAATTAAAACTGAACTTACAATTTATAGTGGGTTCTGAATCACTGTTTGCCTCCAGCAGGTACCGAAACAAGGACTCTTTGATTACAAGGCGATGAAGTTACTGCTACGGCATCAGAAAGGCTCGTTGATCTCAGGGGAAGGAGGTTTCATGCTCTAAATCCCAATTAGAATGAAAGGTATCCTCCCAAATATTTGGAACCAGCTGCTGGTTCGCACTTGAAATGTTTCTCTGGTCCGCGTTCTGTATAGTGTACAAACTGAGGTAAAAACGTAAGCGAGGAGGCTGCTAACGCTCGGAGGTATTTTGAATGTTATTTCCTGGAAACAGGCAAAGCCTCATTAGAAGAAATTGATTTGTGGGTTTTTCACAGTACATGCGGAGACTAGGTGGCCAAGGAGGGCAGTGGACCTCGAGATCTTGCTACTTTTGCCCCTGCACTATGCTTAACCTTATGTACACTTCTCAACTTCTTATTTGACCGCCCCGAAAGAATTCTAAGTCCGAAAATCGTAAACTTAGCAACATTGCACTTCAGCGCCAGCTGAGAGTAGCCAACTTTGAGTTCGTCATTCAACTAGACGAAAAACGCTGCGGTGAAAGGATTCCAATTTCGCACATTCCATGAACTTATAAACTATCAATCGCTAATATAATACACACTGAAACTGAAATAGTAAATTGAAATAAGAATAAGAATGAGAATCGTGCGAAATTGTAACAATTCTGCGTGCTCGACTTGATATCACATAGGTTTGAAACACTGAACAGGGGTTTTCTCCACCTGGAGTAAATCGCCATCAAGTTTGAGTAGAAAGAGGCAAATTTCTGAGGAGTTTATGCGACATTTTATTTACAATGCCCTGCACAATATCGAACAGATCTAAAAGAAATCATTTATTTCACGACTTGTGGAGAAAACATGCTGGAACACAGGAAGATCGATTTTATCATAAACATCTACGTGTTTGTAAGGGAATGTTGTCATTAAGTTAACGTAGAGCAGTTGGTTAGACGCTGGTATCCATATTTTTCAACATACTTGAAAGGTCGCGGGTTCAAATCCCACCCTCTATTTTTTTTTTTATTTTTTTTTTTTGTGTGTGTGTGTGTGTGTGTGTGTGTGTGTGTGTGTGCTAAACAGAGACAATTGATATTTCAACACTGTAAAATATCCGATGCACACTTCAAGGGATGTCTCTTCTGCACATTTTCTCCCTAAGAAGGTTAATGCTTATTCAGTTGCTTGCCAGGATTTAAGGTTAAAACTTTTTGTATTTTAGCTATTCGTCATAAGCTGAGTTAACACACATTATGACTAATTTACATATAATATATATGCATTCAGGATGCTGTAGGTAATGGTATTTAATCCTGGGTTCGAATCCTGGTCAGGCATGGGTGTTCTTTGTAAGTGTTCCTTCATCAATTTCATCATCCCATCACCCATTCTCATCTTCGCGATGAACCAAAAACGTCACAAAGGCGAAGTAAATTAAACCAAATCATCAATCAAGTAATGGAATTTAAGATAAGTATTGTGTACGCTCTTCACTCCACAACTAAAATATTAATTATTTCAAAATACTAACACACAAACACACACAATTATAATAGGAAATAATCCACTATATTGATGTATTGAATTTTTGTAACGAACGGGAGAATTTAATGTATTCAATTCGCTAAGATTGGTTATGTGATGTCGTTTATTTAGCAATGACTGTTCTTGTTCCCCTCACTTCGATCTTCCAATGCATCTAAATCTAATAATAAATCCCCAATAAACGTAAGTAAATACCTTTTGCGACCGAGGCCGATGCGATAAAAATCTACTAATAACTATTTATATATTACGTGACATCTAAGAATGATCATTAATTCGGCACTGCTTTATATCCAAAATACTTGTCTAATTTCAACAAAATAATACTGTTATTTCAACAGAAAGTATATCTAACGAACTTTCCACCAAATTCGCAATATTCAAAACAGCCACCCTCAGACTTGCTTATACGTTACTTGATTCTGCCATTCCACGTGGCACGTGATTCAGTAATATAATTGAAATGGTTTCCGAAAATTCTAAACGCTTCATCATTACTGCCACCTCCTGATATACACAGAGAGATCATCCATGAACAGTATATATATATTTTACGTCCGATGCCATACTCCTTCCGAAAATAAAATTCGGCAGCATGAGGAATCGCAGTTACGACCACGCTTGCCAGTAACAAGCACGTTATCCGTCATCCCTTCAATCCCTGAAGATAAAAGAGCTCTCGAAACCTCGGAAGCCTATCCAGAAATAACCTCGTTGATATCCCGGTAAATCCTCTTCATCAAAGTTCGCATGAGTTTAGGCAAAATTTGAGCTAAAATACACTGCAAAATACCGGGCATTTGTGTAGAGAGGAACTTATCCACAATCTGTGGCAAAGAAATGTTTGGAGCACTGGCAGGTGGTTGTTGCCGCAACCATGTTAGGAAACTTTTTGTCTATTTCCTTGTAGAACAGTTGGTAAGACGTGTATTTTTTTTATCTAAAATGAAAGATCACAGGTTCAAATCCTAGCCGCTCAATTTCTTTTCTGTTGAAGTGAACACAGAAGTACGATATTTACTGAATACAAAAAAATTGAAATAATTAACCTTGAATATAACAGATTACTCTATGAAAAACAAATCGCATGATTACAACTCTAGAGTTTCAAGAGTATTCCTTACGCATACTTTCATTCGACGTCTTGTGTATATTTCTATAATAACATGAGGTTTTATATAAAGCAATGTGTCCCCAAAACTGTTTATTGTTCAATTTCCAACATGAACATTGAAACTTGAATGTTTCGGTGATGTTGCATTAAGACCCGAAGGAATCAATTTTATGAGTGGAATAGATTTATTATGTGAATAAATATGATGTTGCAATTATTGTTTTGGGGAGAAGATCGTTTAATTATTGTTTTTATTGTTTTTTTGTGGACGAAAAAATTGTGACAAAAACTTTACTAAGTATTACATAAAAAAAACGTGAAAGCTGAGCCGGGTTTGAACCAATACCTCAAAGAGAAAAGATGAACGTAAGAAGATGTATGCTTGTCTGAAACGTTACAACTACGCTACAGATGTTCCGAACGTGTGTGCGTGTTTAGTAATACCAAATACTTTTACACATGGATGTAAAGAGCACTCGTTGTAGCACATTTGTCATAATTATTCTTTATTTATTTGTTAAATGAAAGTAATGTAATTGTAAATAATGGTTAAATTTATTTTATTATTCTTGACATCCTTTTCTGGTATGAATTCGTACGAAAATTTTCATGGCTGAATGTAATTGGAAGTCGTCTTTGAACCAACTGCAGCATCACGTGATTAACTATACCAATAGAAGACCTTATTTCCTTTGAACTACGCTCTAAACAGAGGCATGCAACATTTCTTTCTTCAACCTCGCGAAGAATGGAGCACTACAACAAATCCACAAGAGAAAGAGTGATCGGTTTGATCGAGGGAGCTGGATTGTCACCTGGTTTAGCTGGCGAGCAGTATGGCGTTCCAGCACGGACAGCAAGGAGGTGGTGGGCTCGATACGAAGAAACTGGTGAGGCATCACGGAAAAGACGCGAGAGCTGGGGCCGTGTTTCGACACCAGTGCAAGACGATCGGCTGATAGCAGAGTGTGAAGCCAATCCATTCCAGTCAGCCACTCAACTCAAGGCAAGGGCCGATTTTCCTGGTTGCCCACAGACAGTTCGGCGGAGGCTGGCTGCTTCTGGTTTACGGGCACGAAGGGCAGCAAAGAAGGAGGTCTTGACGGATGCACACAGAACTGATAGGCTAGCATTTGCTGAAGAAAATATTGATAGGATTTGGGATAGAGTAATCTTCTCAGACGAGAAAGTATTTTCTACTGCAAATGATGGTCCGGTTCTGGTCTACCGGCGTCAAGGACAACGATTTGATCCCCATTTTTTTGCTAACTCACGTCGGCGTGGACGCGTGAGCGTGCCTGTCTGGGGTTGGATATCTCTCGGTGGCGGAGGTGACCTACACCGCATAGAAGGACGTCTCAACGGGATACAGTATGTGCACATTTTGGAGCATGTTATGGTTCCTGGCGTGCGAGCTTTGTATCCCGAGGGAAATATTGACTTCCAGCAAGACCACTCCTCCATCCATGATTCAGCCATCGTTCAGCGTTGGTTTTCTGAACGAAACGACATACATCTAATTCGCTGGCCACCCATGGGATGCGACATCAACCCAATTGAAAATATGTGGGCCGAGGTCGTTCGATGTTTGAAAGAAAGCTGGCCCGATCCACCACCTCGCAGAAGTGATGAACTATTTGACCACGTCAACAATGCCTGGAATGAAGTGTGCACTTCGCACAGGTATATTCGACATCTTGTGCAATCCGTTCCTCGACGCCTGAGACATGTCATAGATGCAGGTGGCTACTGGACAAGATATTAAATAAATGTTCAATTTTCCCAAACAGTCCTTTTCAGGACTAACAAATTAAAAAAAAATACACTCGTGTAAGAAATAATTTGGAACCTTTCATATATTATTGTCTTACAGGCCTCAATATAAATAAAAATATCCAGATGAAGTGAGGCTCGAACCCTAATCAAAGACACAAGTGGAACTGGAAATGGGTGCCTTTACCGGATGTGCCACAAAGCTACAACAGAATGAACTCCACAGCTAATACAATATCTTAATTTTTGTTTTCTATTCATGCATACACCTATTCTATCTGGAAAACGGTTTTCTTTTAAAGATTTAGATCACCTATTTTTAACCCTAAAGATCGTAAAGCATAACCATTCATTAGTTATTTCCTTGCTTTGTTGGGGATTTTCCTGTAACGAAGGCACTGATTTGCAGCTAAAATCGAGCTTCCCTTACCTGCTGATCTTACCGAATTTAACACATGTTCGTTTATCGTTTGTGCAACAATGGCCTTCTTAAATTATGTTACATTGCACCTCTGAGTGAGAGAGAGAGAGAGAGAGAGAGAGAGAGAGAGAGAGAGAGAGAGAGAGAGAGAGAGAGAGAGAGAGAGAGAGAGAGAGAGGAAGAAGTTGTGTAGCTTGTGGAAAGCAGGCTAGAATTATATTCAACACTTCATAGAAAAATATATTGAGAAACTGGAAACTATGGAACGATGTTTTCGCGAAAGGAAAACTAATATAAGAGGAAAGTGAACATGCAGATAGAGTAATTTTAATCACAATGCCGAGCTGGACACAGTAACGACGTTACAAGAAAACAACCTCTAGTTACCTTCAGTACAGAAACGTCTTGTCAATTTCTTAACTTATTATTATTGACTCATAATGTGTGTTAACACAACTTATGACGCACAGCTGAATGAATTTGATTGAATTTCTGACGAGTATTGACGAGCATATAGGGCCTTGGCCTATCTCCCGACTGCCAGTCTCCTTCCCACAATTCTACCTAGAGGTGTGAGTTCTTCAACTGGTATGAGGTGACGTGGGGTCAGCACGTCGAGCCCTCAGCCGTTATAGAAGATTTTTATGACCGGGTTACGCTACTCACTCGTAACTTCCAAGCAAAGAACATTCTATTTGTATCAGTGGTGTATGCTGGTTCTAACGAGTGGGTAATCTCCGACCTTTTGATCCTCAAACTCCAAAAGTTTCCGTGCAATTTATGTCAAGCTCCATATTGGATTTAGGAATATTGTGTCGGAATATTTGTCTTATTGCTACGATCACAATCAATTAATTCTCGTTATTGCAGTTTACTATACGTGTAGAATTTCAAATAATAAAACAAGACAGTATTATAAAGCTATAAAAAACAGCCTGTGAAATATAAAATGAAAGACGTGCACTAGTGAAATAAAAACCCGCAATATTAATTTAGGTGCAAAATTCAACTTACTCCAGGACCCGATCACTTGTGCCGTACCACATCCAAAGCACGCTGTTTGTCCAGTTCACGTCAATACGTGTCTTTGCGAAAGATTGCAGCTTAACAAAGGAAGTTATGTGACTTTTGGATTTTTCATGTTTGACACAAGTGTTGCAAAGATTACAGTATCAGCCACGCGTCCATACATTCTTTTCAGCCCCGAAAAGTAAGCACGGCCAACAAAAATGCAAAGCTTATTAACACTTATACTTCCTGTCAACCATGGTGTTTTGTCATAATTTGCTTGCGAATATGCCTCACATATTCCCGATTTTTGTCTTTGTGTGTAGAAATAAGTTCAAGCGATGACACTGGCCTACCTGTATTAACAATTTGCAACTTCTCCTGAAAAGATCTTGTTCCAAAAGGTTTCACCAGCAAATCTTGTATCACATCCATTACCCTTTAACACAGCACTATCACGACAAACACTAACACCTTAATAAATAATAAACACGAAGCCAACGACTACACGCATTCAGTTTCACGCGCCAAACTTCTGTTGTTGTGCTCCTGGCTCAGAAAGAAATTCCCTATGAATGATAAAAAAAAAATCCCTTTCCGAGCTCGAAATGACAGGTTTTTAAAAGTTCGAATCATTGCAGGTCAGAGCCAGAATTTTATTTCGGGATGGGGATCATCCCTTATTAGCAGCCGCCACATAAAGTTGAAACAGTGGGGTTAGAAGTCCTGAAGATGAATCTCAGATTATTACAACGTATTATGCAAAGTGTTTAATCCTGCTAATGAAGTAAAATTAATTATCACTATACACTTTTTAAATTAGATATTTGTAGGATTTCGGGGAGGGGGGGGTTTCAGCCCCCCCGAGTCCTCCACCTGGTTACGTGCCTGATGTGTTTTTTTCGTTTATGTTTAATTCGTTCATCTTCATCACTATTAATCTAAACAGGCGGAATATAGCAACTTAAATTAACTAATATATATAATTTATTTTTCATATCTTTCCCTTTAAAAAATATTCAGTTCCGTGAAAGAAGTATTCTCGCTGCTTTTGAAGATTAGAGAGGAGAAACAATCACTATTTTTGTAAATACAAGGATTGGGGGGAGTCAGCAAATAGGTGCTTTAATTTCTTAAGCTTTGAATTTTAATTCAGTTTGCTTCATCTTCAATATTTAAGTTTTTCCCTTTTGATAAATTTATGTTCAAGTAACAGAAATCAGCAAGACAGAAGCAAATGTAAAGTGAAAATTAGCGTAGAATTGGTTTGCCCATGTTATTCAGTTTTCCTGTTCTTCGCACTCTACCGGGTATGTTTTCCCTATTCAGCGGAGGGAATGGAGAGGCTCTGAAGGTTGAGAGTGCGACCGGTGGACTCTCACAAGAAGGAGCTTACCCTGGGCACGGAATCACCGCGCCTGAAAAGCAATGTTTCCTTCCCCTCTTTCCTTTCTCCTCCCTCCTCGCCAAGGGTTGCAAGGGAAGCGGGAGGAATGACGTCAGGGTGAGATTCCCTGTAGACATTCCACCGGCTGGAGAAAGGTTCCCGGACATTCGGCGGCAAACGATTGGAAGTATTCGCGCGCTGGAAGCAAGGAAATGTATGCATCGAAATTGGTTTGGAAGAAAATTGGGAAGAAATGTGTATATATATACATTTTTTTAAAAAAAAAAAAAAGAAATACAGCCGGGTCATCTGCTATTACCTAGATGACCCAGAGTATACGCCGCTGATTTGTATATGTTTCTCTATTGTTGTTTTAAGTCTACTTGCTGCACAGACAGACTATTCGGTACTGGATCTATATTTTAAACTAGAATCCGAAGCAACGTGCCTCCACCGGGTGTTGAGCCCGGGACCCCTTGATTACAACATCCTGTTTAAGAACAGATATTAATGACATATAAGTTCTTAAAATACGCGTATGTGTTAACATAACTTATGACAGCTGAATGAAAGGATAAGTTTTTCCTACATCCTGCCAATCACTGAAAGTTTAAGAACATTAGTAGAAATATTACTTGAGGCATGCACAGTGGCAACGATTAGACGGGGGGGGGGGGGGTAGAGGAACAGTTGCCCTCCCACTATGCTAAACCTTATCTCCCAAGTAGTACAGGTGCCCGGGTTCACCATCCTCATTTGGGGCTCGAATCATCATGTGGGGCTCAGTGTTGCCAACTCACCCTATGAAAATTTCACCAACTGATATTTTGAAGCTTTTTGGGGGGAGTTGGCAACCTCACACAAGCAGTGTTACCAACTCGGCGTAGCTTTTTGGGTGTTAACCCCAGTGTTTCTCGGCGTAGCCTTTCACGGTGTATAATTTTTTAGTTTTTTTTGTGTGTGTGTACATCGGGCGAGGCGTAGCCTTTTGGGTGTTAACCCCACTAGCCTTAGCGTACATAGTTCTGAATTTTTTGAGGCTCATTTGAGGCTCGTCGTAGCTTTTGATGTACAGAGGGCACAGGGCAACACTCTGTAGCTTTTTATGAGGGGGACCTATTGCCCCTTGTTACATTTGGCAACTCTATTGGTTTGAGGGGGGTTTTACCAACCCATCCGAAGATTCCACTACTTTCACTGGCTAAGCTAACCTACAAATAGTGGCAGTACTGACTTATAAACCCACTGGGTCCTCTTGGTATGTTTTTTCATGATGTGTTGCTAGGCTATTAAGCATCTTGGCGTATACAATGTATATATTTTGAGGGGGTTATAGCTTTTTATGCTGTACGAATACTGGAAGCTTGACAGTGACAACCAACAGAGGGTGCGTTCCGAAAGTCTTAACGAAACGAACGCATTCAACGAAAATAACTGGGCTCGTGAATCTGGTGAAACCAGTTATTTTACGGACTTATGGGACACTCTAGGCGAAAGCGCAGGCGCAGCGTTTTGTTTAGAGAAAGTTTCCGCATGGCGTCAGCGGAAGGAATGTTCTTATGGCAAAAATAAACTCTATTATGGCCACTGTTACTTATTTTAATCACATTCTAAGAACGGTCAAGGCATACTTATTTTGTGCATGTTGCTTTATATCGCTATTTGTTAAAATTATAATACATTTTTCGAACTAGTGCAGTTTGAATCCATCAGCACGCGCTTTGTCTGGAAGGAGCAGACGATTTTCACGGAACAAACCAGCATTCTGGCCTGTGTGTTTGGTGAATCTTGTTTTTGCACGAAATGCACGGAATGCGACTTTTGGGACAGCATAATGAAACTCACGAAATGCACGGAAGCACTTATGGAACGGCCAGTTGCTATAACTTGTTTAACGCGTTAAACTCGTGCGACTTTCGGAACGGGCCCAGAGTAAACCTACATCCAGGAACTGGCAACACTAGTTTCTGACAGTGAATTTGAAATAAAATATTAAACAAAATATACTGGGGGAAATAATTGTACAACAATTTGTACCTAATTGTACAATACTTGTACCTAATTGTACAACTTAGGCTGTGTCCGGATTGGCAAGTGCTCCGTACCGTTCTCTCCTGTTGTTCTCGCGTGCCGTCGAACTCACGTCCCAGTCGTCCGAATCTACATGTCCCCTTGTAGTACGGTTGTTATTTTTCCCGCCAGGCGTCTGCCCGAACTTCACCCACAGCGCTCTGGGGCGCAGGCGCACAGTGCGGAAGCAGAAGGTAGACGCCAAACAAACGTCACAATGATTTTCACCTATTTACTAGTTATATTAAAAATGTAACGTGCTACTTTATTATTTACAATTTTTCTATATTCAGTATTATCGATAAACTGTTAAAGTATCATTGAGTTTTATATTGTTTAATCAGTAAATGTTAGAATATGGCTGCCAAGCGAAGGGTCACGGCGAGTTCAAGCGTGCATCTGTCGCGCCTCTCTGCTCTCCCCTCCACGTTTGCCGCGAATTCGGACAACAATGAAGCACATGTTTTTACGTTCTCGTAATAGTAACCTTGCTCCATTGATTTTAAATTGCTTCCATCCGCTTTTTTTTCTGTGTTATTTCTGTATGCACGCAACATTCGCTTTCAATTCAACCTGTGAGCTGTATAATGAAACACAGGAGTGTTAGTATAGCAGGCTCCGAGTTTACAATTTATTAAATTAAACAATAATTTATGTAAGAATATACTTGTACTTACCGAACACAAAATAAAAGCACATGTGAATGTTTGCGTGTGTTTATATATGACGACTGAGTAAAAAATAATGTTGACTCCCCCGAAAAATAAAGTTTCTAGTTCGACATCAGATGGATGCAAATTTTATGTTCTCCAAAATCTTGATCATACAGCAGAGGAGAAGAGGGGAGAGAGAGAGGAGGTACTATTAGCACCATCTATTAGCAAACAATAGAAATAAAAAATAGGTCAAACTTTTTTAACACCCAAACATTTTAAACGTCCTCGCGCAGTAATACGATCTAGCTGAAGATGTTTAAAAGAGTACTCTTAGTCGACGAAGCTAATTGCTAGGGCCCTTATATTACTAAAATATTCTTTAATTTGCATATTTCTCATACCGCCATATGTTGTTCTAGTTGACTTCTTCCAAAAAAATGCTAATTAGCGAGAGTTAATTAAGCAAGGCAAGTAAAAGAAGCAAAATAGAACATATGTGCCGGCGTGAGAATATGTAAAAATTCGATTCAGAGGTGGATTGAATTAAAATTGGGGGATATTTTGCATTTTTTTTTATAATGTACAAAACATTTACTAGTGTTGTTACAGGATTTATTACGTAAGGTAAAACAATGGCAAATTTGTAGTATGGAATATGCCGTTGCAAATGACGTCTTATTTTAAACCCAATGTTTTTTTTTTGTATTTATTGCTTCACTTTTATGATTAACTTTTTGCACCAGTAATCAGTTTCTATAAATTTGGCTTTTTTTGCATGCGAATTGAATATATTTTATTTGCATCTTTTTAGACAAAATGATATAATATGGTAATGTATATTTCGAAGGATGATATAGATAGGAGTGTATTTGAAATTTGTTTGTAGATTTTATGTAAATTGTATCTTATGTAAATAAAATATATAATGGGCATAAACAGCCATATGCAATGCTGTAAGTCTAATAAATATATTGATGATGATGACAAAGGAAGTTAGTAAATTTATTGCGGTTGGAAACTTTGACAAGCATCCTAATAACGATTTTTGTTTCGCCAAATAGAGTGCACTTCGTAAAATAACTTGGTGACATGGCAAGGCAAGATAAGTGTGAACATTTTGTAGTAATATGCATTGTAATTTTCAATGAGCTTAGAGATTTGTGTACATAATAATATTTTATAATATTGTAGTGCAACTTAGTAATATTACCTGACTTATCCTTAGAAAAATAACATGCCGAGTTCTGTGCGTGCGGGAAGGTCTCAGTGTTCTCCGAACTTGTTTTTAAAACACCAGCAAGGACAGCCTTTGAAAAGGGGTGAGAAACAGATTCTACTCAATATTTATGTAATGTTCTGTCAGTGGTATCCTGAGAAACCAGTAAATGAAGTGGCTAAGTTGGTATCCCAGTGCAGTGGTGTGTCAGTGTCTGCAGTTGTAAGGGTTATGAAAGAGAGAATGACCGGGAGAGTAACAATGTATGCGACTGCATATTTGTCTGAAGTTTTGAGAGCGGGTTCTCATATTCAGAGGCTCTTATATAAAATGAATAGGTGCAGCGAACTATGAGTGTAACAGCAGATGATTGCGGTCATGGATCAGCTGACGCGGAGTGATACATTGAATCGGTGAGACTGTTTGTTTACAGAAGGTGTTAGGGTTTGTGATTTAGATCTTAGCTTGGATATGTCATAACCTTTTTTTATAGAGAAAAGAGAGAGAGGGTCATGTAACTGGTGATTTGCTTGGCTAAGGGGAATTTTCTGAGAATTTTTTTCCATTCCAAATATTTTTTGTATGTGTGTGTGTGTGTGTGTGAGTGTAGAGATTTATGCGCTTATGTATGTGTGTAAACATTAAGGCATTGACTTGTTAAGAATGTTACATCAATAATACTGTCTCGGGAATGTTATGCTTTTTTTTTTCTCTATAAAAAAGAGAAATTTGTGTTGATTGTTTGGTTAAAAAGAATTTCCTAATTATTTGTTTTGTCACAAGAATTGTTTGCATTCCAAACATTCCTAAGTGTTTGCATAAAGATTGATACACTTACAGCTATATATGTGCATTAACTTGTTAAGAATATCACATCAATAATACCGGCTCGGAAATATCATGTTCTCTTCCTCTATAGAAGGTCATATAAAATGTGCTAATTGGTTGGCTAAGGGGGATTTTCTGATTAGTAAATTGAGGTTATAAATACGTACGTATAAAGGTTTTGCTAATATGGAATGCTAAAGCTCAGTACTTGGCTCTCTCAGGGATTCGAATTCTATTAGGTTAAACAGCATAGAAATTTCACAGCAAGAATTCTCATATTTACTGACGATATTCTTAACAACCTGTGTTGTGATTCCACTATAAACTGTATACAAAATATGCAGTTCCTAGAATGAGATGGACGAGGCTTATGAACCTCGACCTATACAACTTTGGCCTGTCTCGTCTCGTGGAAATGCTGTGAAATGCTGTCTGGTCTCGAAAATATTTGTTTGTCAAAGGGACACATGATCAATCTCGTCTCGTCTCGAATTTTTAAAAGCTTGTCCTGTCTCGTCCCGTGGGCAACACTAGCTCTGAGTACAGTTTTGTTCCAAAACAAAATGGCGCAAAATGTCCATGAGTATTTTCATTCATATTTTTTTCACATTGTATGTGCTTTTACTCTGTGGGTTTAGTACAGGTGGTATTACAAAATATACCCTGTGCTTTATCGACGGTTTTGTTTAGTTCTCGAGCCTAACATTGGGCACTCTGGATACACGTTTTTTTTTGGAACACGAGCGTTGTTTGTTAGCCATGCTTTCGAGTACTGCAAGGGCCTACATGTAAACTAATTGCACTCGATTTTCTAATGGGCAGAATTAGAGCACGTGATCATAAAATGCATGTTCAGCGTTTCCAACGTAGCTAATTTAGCACCCGAGACTAAATATGGCTGATAATCTTATTTCACATAAATGAGTGCGTGTCTTAATTTGAAATCCACCAAAAGTTGGTTTACGGATTTCAACACATGGTTATTTTGATACAGCGGTTGTGACGGATTTAACGTTGCGTTATTCTAATCGATTGCATTACAGGCGTCCGTCTGACTGCTACGTAGGAGAGACAGGTTCGATTCCCGGGGAGTGGGAATTTTTGCCTGCAATGTTGTTTTTTAAGTCCACTATGGCAAATGTGTCAATTAACTGAAATTGAACAATATTTTTTTATTTCTTCATAAATGTACATGAACGTACAAAAAACTTAGGAAATGGTGCACTGTTTTTTGTAAACATAAAGTAAAAAAATAAAGTGTTCCCCTGTGCATAGCACCACGCCATGAAGGCGTATAGGGGGGTGTGGGGGTAACGTCCCACACTTTCTTGATCCGGTCGTGAGTGGGGGTGATGTGATCAGCATCACGCCTCTGATCGCCTTTACCCCCCCAGGGTTTCCCCCAGGTACCCATGTTATTCGACGCTGGGTGGGCGCCGGGGCCGCTTTTATTGTTAGAAAAGTTCCCGGATTTGAACCGGCCGGGGATCGAACCCGGGACCTTTAGCATGGTAGTCAGACGCGTTACTGACTGAGCCATCGCGGTAAACATGCAGTAAATTTCTTGACAAGTAATTTTAGCTCACTATATTTTTGTTTTTTTTACTCCATCGATACCAGGGACAGTGTAGAAATATCCGTACAATTCCCTCCATACAATCGGTGATGTGACAAGAAGTTTTCTGGGGAACTTTCGCTGATAATCTACGAGGTGCGGCAATTAAATAACGAGACTGCGCACCTCCTGTCGCGTAGGATAGTGGGGGGGGGGAGGTAGCTATTGATGTGTTGTTGATATTGAACCTTCACGCGCACCCACTGTTTGTTTCATGATTCTGAAAATTTTTCTTATTTTTGCAGGCTTGCTTGAAGAGGACAGTGTTCTGTACTAGAGCCGGAATCATGGTGGACAATAAAGTTGAGCAGCGCATTAACATCAAATTTCTGGTGAAATTTTAAAAAACACCGACGGAATGTTGTGCAATGTTAAAAGAGGTGTATGGTGATAATGCTATGTCACGTGCGCGAGTGTTCGAATGGCACAAACGATTTTCAGAAGGGCGGGAGGAGGGTGAAGATGATGAACGTCCCGGCCGCCCTGTGAGTTCAAGAAAGGACGACAATGTTCAAAAAATTCATGAACTTGTGCGGAAAGACAGACGTCTGAGCATTCGGATGCTCGCAGACATGATGAACATTAACAAAGAGACAGTAAGACAAATTTTGCATGAGAATTTAAACATGAGAAAAGTGTGTGCAAAAATTGTTCCGAAAAACCTCTCTCAGGACCAAAAAGACAATCGAAAGACTATTTGCTGTGACGTCATGGAACGACTCAAAGCAGACCCAGAATTGCTAACACGTGTTATCACTTGTGATGAAACATGGATTTTCCAATATGATCCCGAGACCAAGCGTCAATCCATGCACTGGAAGACTCCCACATCGCAAGAATGAAAAAAGCACGAATGAGCAAGTCGAAACTGAAGGCAATGCTCATCGTTTTTTTCGATATCAGGGGTATCATCATGACTGAATGGGTGCCTCAGGGGTCAAACGGTGAATCAGACCTACTACAAAGAGACCAGATTTGTGGAAGAACGATGCATGGATCCTTCACCAGGACAATGCACCTGCCCATAATGCCCTTTCTGTGAAGCAATTTTTAGCCGCCAAGCGTATTCCTGTGCTCGACCATCCTCTGTATCCCCCAGACATGGACCCCTGTGACTATCTCTTCCCAAAAGTGAAAAGTGCATTGAAGGGAACACATTTTCACTCTGTGTAAGAGGTGAAACGAAAAACGGCAGAGTTGTTGAACAGTGTGACATCTGATGACCTACAGCATTGCTTTGAACAATGGAAGACACGTATGCAGCTGTGTATTGATAGGGGAGGGGAGTATATTGAAGGGGATACCAGTCAATTGTAATTTTCTTGCAATACATCACAGTTATGACACCAGTTTCGTTATTGAATTGCCACACCTTGTATACTCCGGCTGTTGTAGCAACCGGTGTCCATTCACGTTTCGGTAAACGTTTCAACGTTGTTTTCAGGACAATGAATCTCTTTGGTTTCCGAAAGCAAACAATGGAGACTGTACACCGCACGTCAGATCACGAATTTCTACCTTCCATGTTATCTAAACTCAACGGCCTGTTGATCAATCAATTTTCGGAACGCTGCTCTTCTTGCTGGAACAGTGACAATTTCGCATTCGCGACGATCGACATGACGAGGAAACCCAACGACGGAAAATACAGAAACAAAATCAACGACTTTCTAAACGTTGCAACCCCTGACGCTTACCATATGATCATTCTTTTCGTTCGTCTTCACTACATTCCCGCCGCCCTTATATGCGGCGCGGGGGCCGCCTTTATGGCAGTGACCCTCTGTTGCCGCGTTTACCTACTAAGGAACTCGCGGTCAATTAGGCCTAATGCTTGGGCAAGAAGCGGCAACATTATAAATCTCCCTCCCCAAAGCAGCCAGCAGAGAAACAGGATTTTGTCAAAATAACCGATCTGCGCTGTGAATGGACACCGGTTGCTACAACAGCCGGAGTATACAAGGTGTGGCAATTCAATAACGAAACTGGTGTCATAACTGTGATGTATTGCAAGAAAATTACAATTGACTGGTATCCCCTTCAATATACTCCC